>NC_091475.1:100291497-100595497 GCF_036971445.1 Narcine bancroftii | reverse complement strand
AGATCCTGTTAATTCCTTTTTATATTGATGTGGAAAACTTTTCTGAACACATTTGACAAACTCAAAGATATTCAGCCATTTTGAAGTATGAAAGTCCCTGTCAATATGTGGAAACTTAAATTTGGCTACCCACCTGCCCTCCTGAGAATGCTGTGAAATCGATCTGCAATATCTTGCACTTTGGCATCAGGGAGGCAACATTCCATCCATAAATCTCAATAACTTCCACAGAATCTCTTATCTGTCCACCTAATTATGTACTCCCCTTTCACTACAGTTTGCCTCATCCCTTCCTTTCCTTTTTTAGATACCAGATCAGACTCTGTGCCAGAGTCCTGATTGCCGTGGCTTGTCGCTTGTTGGTTGTGCCCTCCAACAGTATCCAAAATGGTATACTTGTCATTGAGGGGTACAGCCACCTGTACCTTTTCCCTCTCCTGACTATTACCAGCTACCCTCCTCCTACTTCCTAGGTAGGATAGCATCCCTGTAACTCCTTTCTATCACCCCTTCAGCTTCTTAACTGTTTAGGAGTTCATCCAACTCCAGTTCCAATTCCTTAACTGGCTGGGTGCACTCTCGCAAGTGATGTTGTCAGGGATATTGCGAACTTTGCTGACTCCCCACATTCTGCAAGAGGAACATTTCCCTGCCTTGGCTGCAATTCCCACTGCCTATGACTGGAGGAAAAAAATATATAAGGTAAATAAAAACCTGCACTTAGCTGCTGTATCCTTTTTGATTCTCACTAACTTCAACTCCTGCACCACAAGCTGAGCCTTTACTCATTGAAGCCACTTGAGTCGAAGCCCTATCACTTTGACTCAGTTCACCCCACCAATGACTGCTTCGCTACACTATCCCTTACATATATAATTATCCTTGGGTCATCTGACTTTGATTGCCCAATCAGCTTCTTTCTACTGAGTCTGAACTTTTAAAATCTTTGCTGCCACTGCTTGGGTCACCTAATCTCCATTGCCCAAGTGGGCGAGGTACTAAATGAGCACTTTGCATCAGTGTTTAACAAGGATTCATTGCACCCTATCAGATTTTGAATTAACTCACGCAGAACTATTCATTGCAGTAGAGTCGAAAGAGAGGTTTAAACGTGATAAGATATTTCCCTTTTGAATGCTTAGTTAATCTGTAATATGTAAAGTATTTTGGTTGGTTATGCCTACACTTAGGTAGTTCAGCAATGTGTTTGTTAGAGTGATATGTCATCAATTGAATGAAAAAAAACATTGTTGTAATTCAGGAGGATCTGACATGACCTTCAAATTAGTTGAGTTCAGTTATGTTTATTGATTGGAGGTAATGTATTACATTGTACATGGCAAGTACATAAGTGAAATTTGAACTTTATATCAATACCATCTGACAGTTACGATTATGACCTCTGCCAAGTTCTTTTATGTGAAAAAATCAGTGACCTTCAGTGCTGTCAATGTCCTTTCTTCTCACTCTCAGAATTCACCAGCAGATGTCTGCTTGGCTTATTATTTAGTTATAATTGACCCCTTTGTGGATTTCCTCACCTTTCACAAGAATTTTTTTCAATATTAGAAGCTGTGTGAGGGTATGAAAAGTACAATAAATGTAAGATATTGGTTAGTTCAATATAATTTTATTCATCAGTTATCTTTAACAACACAAAAGTTAAATAAGATAAATTATATTTATTCAGGTTTATGTTTTAGATGTGGACAAAAAGATTTATTTTGCATTCGACTTGGCAGTGTTCCACAATTAAACCTTTTTGCCTTGATTTGAGCAACTTATTAGAACAAATAACTGGAGTTAGATTCCCACAGGATCCAATGTTATTTTTACTGGGAGATGTTGGAGGAATTAAACCTAAATTAAGATCGAATAAGTATCAAGTAAAATTTATTCAAATTGCTTTGGCAATACTAGAAAATGTATTGCTATAATTTGGAAGTCGGATATTGATTTGGGGATGGATAGATGGCCTGCAGAAATTCAGAGTTGTATTCCACTTGAGAAAATTATTTATAATTTAAGAGATAAATATGATATATTTTGTGAAATATGGACCCCATATTTACAAACTGTTTGTATTAAAATTTAGATGAAACTCAAATGTTCCTTTTCTCCTATTAGGCTCTCTCTCTCTCTCTCTCTCTCTCTCTCTCTTTCTGTCTCCACATATATATGATACAATATATTATATACAATATATAATATAATATATCATAACATAAATATAACATATGTTTAAATGTTTGGGGGTGGGAGTGGGATTTAGAAGCAGTTTTTCTTTCTTTCTTTTTTCATTTTTATATATAAAATACCAAATGCATTTGGATTAAGTTTGAAATATTGTGATATTAATATAAGTAGTTTTATACTAAATATTTGTTTTTAAAAATGTTAGAAGCTGTGTTTTACTCCTGAACAACTTCCCCCAAGCTTTGGTCCTGTTGGTGGAGTTGGAAAAATTCATATTGTGTGTCAAACCTGCCTAACTTGTACGTTAGCTTCACTGCAACTGGCAAGTTATGGCTTCTGGGATTCCATATTAATGTAACTTCTCCATTAGTAACAGAGGCAGAATTCACTCTGTTGAATTCCCTTTATATAGAACATAAATATAGAACAATACAGCGCAGTAAAGGCCTTTCACCCCTCGATGTTGTGCCAACCCATATATTCTTTCCTAAAAAAAGTACCAAACTCTTCCTATTATTTCATCTATGTGTCTGTCTAAGAATCTCTTAAATGCTCCCAATGTTTCAGCCTCCATCAGCATTCCAGACACCCACAACTCTCTGTGTAAAAAAGTTACCCCTGACATCTTCCTTAAACTTCCTTTTCTTAACTTTGTACACATCATCTGGTGTTTGCTGATCCTGCCCTGGGAAACAGGTGCTGGTTGTCCACCCTATCTATGCTACTCATAATCTTGTAGACCAATCAAGTCTCTTCTCATCCTTCTACATTCCAAAGAGAAAAGTCCCAGCTCTTCTAACCTTGCTTATAAGGCTTGTTTTCCAATCCAGACCACATCCTGGTAAATCTACTCTGTGCCCTCTCCATAGCTTCCATATCCTTCCCATAATGAGGTGACCAGACCTGAAACCTTACCAGAGAATTGTAGAGTAGCAACATACTCCTTAATTCAATCCCTCTATTAATGAACCCCAGCATCCCATAGGTTTTCTTATCTACCTTATCAACATGTGTGGCGACCTTGAGGGATATATGGATTTGAAACACAAGGTCCCTCTGTTCATCCACACTCTTAAGTAACTGACCATAAACCTTATACTCAGACTTCTAGTTTGTCCTTCCAAATGGATCACTTCACACTTAATCCAGATTAAACTCCATTTACAACTCTTCTGCCTAACTTTGCATCCTATCAATATCCTCTTGTAACTTTTGGCAACCTTCAGTTCCATCCACAACTCCTCTAACCATGATGTCATCCATAAACTTACTGACCAATCCCTCTTCCTCTTCATTCAGGTCATTTATAAAAATCACAGAGCAGGGGTCTCAGAACAGATCCTTACTGCACTCCACTAGTCACTGGCCTCCAGGCAGAATATTTTCCTTCCACTACTACTCTCTGCTTTCTTCCTACAAGCCAATTTGTTTTATCCATACAGCTAATTTTCCACTGGTCCTCTATCTCATGACTTTCTGAATGAGTCTCTCATGAGGATTTTGTGAAATGCCTTGCTAAAATCCATGTAGACCACATCTACTACCCAACCCTTATCAATTTCTTTTGTTACCTCCTCCAAATGCTCATAGATCCTATATTTGAGAATCCTCTCCATTAATTTACACACCACTAACATAAGACTCACCAGTCTATAATTCCGAGATTTCTCCCTATGACCTTTTTAAAGCAAAGGGACTATATTTACAATTCTCCAATCCTCTGGCACCTCCCCTGCAGTCAAAGAGCATTCAAAGGTCATAGCTACTGCCCCAGCTATCTCTTCTCTCACGCCACAGTGGCCTGGGGTATGCACATCTGTCCTCAAAACTTATCCATCTTCATGATTTTAAGAAGATCCAGCACTTCCACTTCCTTAATCTCTACATTGACCAGCACACAGGCTTGTTCAATTTCAACGTCACCGTGATCAAGGTCCTTTTCTCTTGTGAATACTGTTACAAAGTATTAATTTAGGACCTCTCCAACTAGTTCTGCCTCCAATCATGTTGCCTCCTTTATCTTTTAGCAGGCCAACTTTCATTCTCATCATCCTACTGTTCTTCACATGTGCCTAGAAAGCCTTGGTGTTTTCTTTAATTCTAACATGCCAAGGCCTTCTCATGCCGCCATTGAGTTCTCCAAAGTCCTTTCTTAAGCTCCTTCCTTGCTACCATATGCTTCTCATGAGGCCTTCCTGTTTCCTGCTCCCCACATCTAATGTAGGCTTCCTTATTCCTCGACTAGTTGCCTTTCTTGTTTCGTCAGCCACGGTTCCCTTTTCCTCCCTTCTTTTCCTTGTCCTAGTGGGACAAACCTATCTTGAACCCTGCAACAAGTGATCACTAAACTACCTCCACATATGTGCTTTCATCTTTAAATATCTGTTTCTGATTTATTCTTGCTAGTCCCTGCCTCATCCCTTCATAATTAGCCCTTCCCCAGTTAAGCACTTTCCCATTTTGACTGGTTTTATCCTTTTCCATACCTATGTTGAAGCTAAGGGAGTTGTGGTCACTCTCATCAAAATGCTCCTCCACAGAGAGGTTCGCCGCCCGACCAGATTCATTCCCCAGAACCATATCCATTATGGCTTCTCTGCTAGTTGGCCAGTCCAGATCCTGTGTCAGGAATCCTTCTTGAACACTCTTGACAAATTTAGCCCTATATATCCCTCTTGCAGTCAGAAGGTGCCAGGCAATATTAGGGAAGTTGAAATCATCCATACCTACATCCCTATATTTCCCACACCATTCCAAAATCTGCCTGCTTATCTGCTCCTCGGTACCCCAAGGGCTATTTGGAGGCCTATAGATGACTCCCAGCTCCCTTTTTATTTCTGACTCCACCCACACTGACTTAATGGACACTCCTTCTGCAGCACCCTCCCTTTCTATAGTCATGCTACTCCCCCCCTTCCCTTTTTAACTTCCCATCCTATTCTTTTTAAAACTCCTAAACCCCGGTACATGCATCAGCCAGTTCTGCCCTTCCTCTAGTCAAGTTGCAGAGCTCCACAACATCCTAGTTCCATCATCTAAGTACATCCCCTTATTCCTAATACTTCTAGTGTTGAAATAGACACAATTAAATTCTTCTAACTGGCTACCTTGATGTTTTGTCCCCTGCCTGTCCTTCCTCACCAAATTAGAGCTCATAGCATCATGGTTTTGACCTTCTACCCTAATCTTTGCACTCACATTCTGATTTTCATTCCCCTGCCAAACTGTTTAAAGCCTCCCCAACAGCTCTAGCAAACCTCCCCACCAGGATATTGGTCCCACTCCTGTTGAAATTCAGACCCTCCTTTTCCTACAGTTCAGACCTTCCCCAGAAGAGATGTTTTTTTTCTTTTTTTAAAATATTTTAAATAACCAATCCACTGGCAACCAATAGCTGTAGAACAGCGCTCTCCCAAGTTGACCTGCAAGCCCTGCTGCCCCCCTTGTCACTGGACAGCGAGTTCCATTCACACCAGCCCCGAGCCTCCCCCAGAAAAGATGTTGATGACCCACAAATCTGAATCTCTGCCACTTGAACCAACTTTTCAGCCACAACTTCCTGTTCTTACCCTCTCTGACCTGTGACACAGGCAGCAATCCTGAGATTACCACCTTTGTGGTCCTGCTTTATACTTCTTTCCTAACTACCTATATTCCCTCTTCAGGACCTCATATCCATTCCTAGCTATGTCATTGGTTCCTAAATGGACCACAGTATCTGGCTGCTCACCCTCCTCCAGAATGCTATGATTTGAATCAGATACATCCCTGACCCTGGCACCTGGGAGGCAACATCCCATCTGGGAGCCATGATCTCACTCAACAAACCTCCTAACTGCTCTCCTAACCAATGAGTCCCCAAATACCATAGCTCTCCTCTTCTCCCCTCTTCCTTTCTGAGATAAGGGACTAGCCTCTGTGCCAGAGACATGATTACCTTGACTTGTCCCTTATAAATCATTTCCCCCACACCAAGAGAATATAAGGCCAACTTTGCATGACCATTGCAGATATCCATTCCTTGGATTGCTTAATCTCTCTCCATTGCAAGTTAAAATCCCCCCCAAACAAACATTTATACTGACATTTCACTTGCAATCCTGCAAACATGCAACTTTCATGCATTAACACCAAATAAACAATGATCATCTCATAATTAATGAAATGGTAGTTTTCAGTAGAAAATTGATATGTAAATAAAATAAGTTGCTACAAAATTGGAACAAAGGAGCGGCATCGTTTGCATAACTGTTTGAGCAATGACTTTACAATACCAGATTTGAATCCCATGCCGTCTGTAAGGAATTTGTATGTTTACCCCGTGTCTGCATGGGTTTTCCCCAGGGCTCCGGTTTCCTCCCACTGTTTGAAATGTACTGGGGGTGTTGGTTAATTAGGTGTAAATTGGACAGAACATTCTCATGAGCTAAAATGGTCTTTACCATGCTGTCTGTCTAAATTTTAATTAAAAAAAAATTAATAATGTATCTTCATATTTCTATCCAATTCATTCTTAAAACTTAAGTGTGAGCCTGCACTTACCATGTCAGATGGCAGCTCGTTCCACACTCCCATCACTCTCTGAGTGAGGAAGTTCCCCTGAATGTTCCCTCAAAACCTTTCACCCTAAAACCATGTCCTCTCATATTTATATCTGCTAATCAAAGTGGAAAGAATCTACTTACATTTAATCTGTCTATTACCCTCATAATTTGGAAAACCTCTATCAAATCTCCTCTCATTCTTCTACGCTCCAAGAAATAAAGTCCCAACCTGTTTAATCTTTCCCTGTAACTCAACTCCTGAAGAACTGGCAACATCCTAATAAATCTTATCTGCATTCTTTCAATCTTACTGATATCTTTCCTGTAGTTAGGTGACCAGAACTGTACATAATACTCCAAATTTGACCTCACTAAAGTTTTACACAACCTCACCATGACATCCCAACCCCTATACTCAGTAAAGTACTTTGATTTATGAAGGACAAGAAGCCTGTCTACCTGTGACACCACTTTCAGGGAATTGTGTATCTGAATTCCCAGATCTCTTTGTTCCTCCACACTTCTCGGTGCCTTACCATTTACTGTGTATGACCTACCTTGATGTGTCCTTCCAAAATGCAATACCTCACACTTGTCTACATTAAATTTCATCTGCCATTTTCTGGCCCATTTTTCAGGTTGTTCCAGATCCCCCTGCAAGCTTTGAAAGCTTTGCCCCTAAGGTGATGCACAGAAATCATGTCTAAACTTAAATTATCCATTTTTATGCAGACATTGATGCAAATTTTTTGAAGCTTCTCTGATTCATATATTCTGGGAAAATCCAAATTTAAAGAGATTGTGGAATGAGATTTTTCAAACTCTATCAACAATCTTTAAGATAAACTTGGAACTCTGTCTGTTAAATGCTCTGTTTGGCTTTTCTCATGACTCAGATGAACCTCTTTCGGTATCTTAAGAAAAGGTATTAGCTTTTATTACATTGATATCCAAAAGAGCTATTGTATTGAAATGGAAAGGAGATGCATCCCCTACTCATACAGAGTGGTTGTATGATGTAATATCCTATTTAAGTTCAGAGAAAATCAGATATAAGATTAAAGGTAGGAAGTTTTAATTTATGAAATTATGGGGCCCATTCTTAGAATTGTTTTTATAATTGGAAAAGTCATTAAGTATTGTATGTTCCAGTAATTCTTTGTCTGTTCTCCACGGGTCACTGATGGTCACATCATTATTGATTTACTTTTTTCTTCCAAAGAAAGGGTAATCTTGATTAGAGTGAAAGGATTAGATTAGTGTATTTTTTGGTCCTTCAGGTTTTTTATTTTTTTTTATTTTTTTAAATCTTTATTATTTTAATATAACGATCTAATAATGGGTCTGACATGATTGCATTCATTATGTTTACTACTAGATGGAATTATTAACAGTTAATGTCACTGGCTGACAACTTCAGGTGTGGTGTCATTATTTCAACATTATGGCTTATGAACACAAATATCATCTGCCACAATATGCACATTTTATTACATACTTTTTTCCCTCTCCCTGTGGTATGTATTTGCTTGTATACAATTGAGTCATTATGTAATTGTCATTTATTATGTATGCTTATTATGTTAAACTCTAAAAATATATTAAAAGGAAAAGAAAGCCTTCCTCGCTGGCCACAACACCTCCAATCTTAGTGTCATCAGCAAATTTGCTGATCCAATTTACCACATTGTCATCCAGATCACTGATATACACCACAAACAATAATGGTCCCAGTACCAATCCTTGAGGCACACCACTAATCATAGGTCTCCAGTTTGAGAAGCAATCATCCACTAAATCTTTCTGTCTTCTCCCATTCAGTCAATTTTGAATCCAGTTTACAACCTCTCCATGGATACCTAACGTCTGAACCTTCAGAATTAACCTCCCATGTGGGACCTTATCAAAGCCCTTACTAAAGTCTTTATAGACAACATTCATTGCCTTTCCTTCATCTACTTTCTTTGTAAATTCCTTGAAAAACTTTATAAGATTGATTAAGCACGATCTAACATGAACAAAGCCATGCTGATATCCTTAATTAGCCCAAATACTTGTAAATATGATCTCTCAAAACACCCTCCAATAATTTAACTACTACTGATGTTGTGCCTGTAATTTCCTGTTTACTTTTGGAGCCTTTTTTGAACAACAGAACAACATGATCTACCCTCCAATCCTCCAACATTTAAAATATATCTGCCTGGGCCTCTGAAATTTCTACGTTAGTTTCCTTCATGCTCTTAAGGAATATCATGCCGGGCCCAAAGGATTTATCTACTTTTATTTCCCTATAATGCAGCAAGCATCTCCTCCTCTTTAATCTCTATAGGTTCCATGACACAACTGTTTGTTTTCTTTCCTTCCTCATGCACTATGCCAGTTTCTTGAGGAAATACTGATGCAAAAGACTGTTTAATGTCTTCCCCATCTCATGAGACTCCATACAGATAATCATGCTGATTTTCTAGGAGACCAATTTTGTTCTTTACTATCCTTTTACTCTTAATATTCTTGGAGAAACCCTTTGGGTTTACCTTCATATTATCTGCCAAAGCAACCTCATGTCTTCTTTTTGCCTTCCTGATTCCTTCTTGTATTTTCTTATATTTTCTATACTCTTCTATTGCCTAACTTGCTCCTTGTTGCCTATACCTGCTATATACCTCTCTCTTCTTCTCAACTGGATCACCAATATTCCTAGAAAACCATGTTTCCCTATGCCTGTTAACTTTGCCTTTAATCCTGACAGAAACATGCAAACTCCGCATTCTCAAAATGTCTCCTTTGAAAGCCTTCCAATTACTGAACACATCCTTGCCAGAAAACAACTTATCCCAATCCACTCTTCCTAGATCCTTTCTCATTTCCACAAAATTGACCTTTCTCCAATTTAGAATCTCAACTCAAGGGCCAGATCTATCCTTATCCATAATTAACTTGAAACTAATGACTTTATGATCACTGGACCCAAAATGTTGGTCTACATATACCTCTGTCACTTGACTTGTCTGCTTCCCTAATAGGATGTCAAGTATTGCATCCTTTCTCGTTAGTACCTCTATACATTGATTTAGAAAACTTTCCTGAACACATTTGACAAATTCCAAGCTATGCAATCCTTTTTCATTATGGGAGACATAGTCAATATGTGGAATGTTAAAATCTCCTACTATCACAACTTTCTGTTTCTTACATTGGTTTTCTCTCTCTACAGATATGCTCCTCCAATTCTCTCTGGCCATTGGGTGGTCTATAATATCACCCTATCAGTGTGGTCACACCTTTCCTGTTCCTCAGGTGCACTCATATGGCCTCTGTAGACAAGCTATGATATTTTTCCTAACTACTAATATCTCTCCTCCCCCTTTCATCCCTCCCCTCTATCACATCAGAAACAACAGAACCCTGGAACATTGAGCTGCCAGTCCTGCTCTTCCTGCAACCAAGTCTCAGTAATAGCAATATTGTAATCTCACATGCCAATCCATTGCCTTACCGACAATACTCCTTGCATTGAAATAAATACACCTGAGAACATTTTTTATCATGTACAAACCTTTGATTTCTCTCTTTACATGCAGTCCTCCATGACCTTTATCCTCATTTACCTCACTATATATCTAACACTCTGGTTCCCATCCACTTGTCAATCTAGCTTTAACTACCTGGAACAACACTAGCAAAATTACCCACAAGAATGCACCCTCCAGTTCAGGTGCAAACCGTCCCCTCGGAATAAGTCCCATACTGGAACAGAGCTCAATTGTCCAGAAACATGAAGCCCTCCCAGCCTCACCATCTCTGTAGCTACGTATCTAGCTGCAATAACTTCCAATTTCTACCCTCACTAGCACGTGTCATGGGTAGCACTCCTGAGATAAGAGCCCTGACTCTCCTGTCCTTCAATTTTTCACCTAATTCCTTAAACTCTCTTTGAAGGACCTCCTCACCCTTCCTACCCATGTCATTGGTCCCTACATGGACTATTACATCTGGCTGTTCACCCACCCTCCTGAGAATACAGAGGACTTTATCCGAGATATCGCGGACTCTGGCACCAGGGAGTCATCAGACCATCTGGGATTCTCAGATGCCTTCCACAGTCACCACCATTTCTAATTATCTCTTCTTAACACTCATCTTTATTCCCAGATCATCACTCTGCTTTCTATTCATGTTATTACATTTCCATGTAGATCTGAATATACCTATCTCTATTCCTGTCATTGCTTTTATGTCAATCTTTCCATTGAGTTTTATGTGAAATAACTTACAAATTGCCTTTAGAAAATCCTTTGATTTTACATCTCTTCCATAATACCTGATAGTTTATGGAAGAGTTGAAGTTGTCTAAAATTGCACATGGAATGAAGGTAATATGTTCATCTGACAAGGAAATTGGCTGAAACAGAGAAAAAGACAGAAAATGGGGTTAATGAACAGGATTATTGACTGCTATTCTCCACAGTACATTTGCTGTGGTCACAGACATTCATCATTTTGTACATAACTTAGATAATAGGCTGGAAAGTTACAGAGGTAAATTTGGAAATATCACAGAGGTGAGTGGTATGTAAGCAGAAATTTTACATTTACGTAATATTAATAGAATGAGCAAATAGGAAAGGTGGAAAATTGGATTTAAAAGCAATCAAATGGGCATGAAAGGGAGAGTGTAAAGGATTTTTAAAATGATAGGCAATTAGAAATTTTGGCACTCCAGATAGACTGAGAGGAAGTCCACATTCATAAGTTACTAAAATAATAATGGACATGAAATAATAGTTATCCTAAAACTTGGCCTTTGCAGTACAAGGATTAAGAATTATGCTCCAGATCACGTCATAGCTGGAGAATCTTGAGCAGGTGTGGGAAAGGTATATTGGTCTTGGAGGGAACACAACATAGATCTACTCGATTGATCTTTGGAGATCAAGTGTGACATTAAAAAGTGAATTGAAAGGGACTGGGATGAATTGCCTGAAATGTAGAAGATGAAGTGGTGATGTGAATGAAGTTCTCAAATGAGATTGGCAGGGAGAACTTTTTGTCGGGAATATTTTACAAATCAGACTTTAAGGAAGGAGCCCCACACCAGTGGTACAAAGTTGAAAGCTTCCTTCATAAAGGATGGCATGGTTAATGTAGTGGTTCGCACAACACTACAACAGCACCAGTAACCCAAGTTTGAATCCGGCACTGTCAGGAAAGAGTTTGTACATTCTTCCCATGTCTGCATGGTTTTTCATTTTGTGCTCCGGTTTCCTCACATATTCCAAAAATATACAATGTTGGCAGATTAATTGGGTGAATTTGGCCATGTGCTGTACCATGCTATATCACTCAATTTAAAAAAAATAAATGTCAATTACTGTCAGGTCAGTTGCTAATTTGAAATTTAAAATAACTGATTTTTGACAACTAAGGAGGTAAAAGAGAGAGTGTACAGTTGGGCCATGGTTCTATTGAATAGCAGAAAAAACACCAAGGGATTATGTAGTCTATTATCGTTCCTAACTGCAGTTCTATTTATTTATTAATTTAATCAATCTCTACTTTAAATAAAATCTATTAAGTTGTCAAGCCTAACTTATCTTTTGGCAGCTGTGTGCTTGGATTCCTCCGTTTAACCAAAATACTTTAAAATTTTGCATTCAAAGACATTTTCCATCACTTACTTCAAATCTATTGATGTATACTTGGCTAGTTTATTATTTTGAGGCATAGATGCATGCTATAAAAGTAAAGGAGATTACATTTCATGTTTATGGTTCAGACTCACGATACATAAAATAAACCTGTGAATGAAAAAGACTGAAATAGGACAGATTTACCTGCTTATATAAGACTCTATGTCCATTTGTCTTCCTGCACCACAGACTGGGTATCACTAGAGCTAGGAGTTGACAGGACTAATTCATGCACATGAACATTATTATTACCAGATGATATTTTTGAGTTGAATCTATGTCTTAATATTAATGAAGTTTCAATTAATTTTAGTAGAAAATTACTTGTTAACATACACTGCCCTCCATAATGTTTGGGACTATCTTTTCTTTATTTGACCCTGTGCTCCACAGTTTTAAATTTATAATCAAACAATTCACATGATTAAAGAGCACATTCCATATTTTATTCAAGGTTATTTGAAGACATTTTGATTTGACAATTTTGATGTAGAAATTACTGCGCCTTTTGTTCAAAGTACCCCTGTATCAGGGTACCATAATATTTGGGACATTTGGCATCATAGGTGTTTGTGAGTACATGCAATCCCCAGGTTAAAAATGTCTGATTTATGAACAACTTGTACTTACTGTTGTTATTTAAACCAGCTCATAATACTTTACAAGATTCTAATTTAATATATTTGAAATATAGGTGCTGAGCTGTGGAATAATTAAGTGGCTGTGTTGAGTTATTGGTGTCCCCGCTACAATCGAGTTCCCTGCACTATCCCACAGCATGCTGCTGCCTTACACTGATGGGAATTGATTTTTATTTCATCTTGGCTGTGATGTAGCAGACCAGCGAGTTTCCAAACAACTGAACAATTCCGGTTTGTGTGGAGGGGAACCCATGGGTTAGGGATAGGGTTAGACCAGTGAGTGTCCAAACCACTGAACAATGCATTAGGTCATCAGGCTCCCAGCAGGAGCGGGAACTTTGGGCTTCCAGCAAGAGCAGGGATGTCGGGCTCACAGCAGGAGTGGGGATGTCAGCCTCAAGGCAGGAGTAGGGACCTCAGACTACCAGCAAAAGCAGGGACCTCAGGCTCCTGGCAGGAGCAGGGTGGTCAGGCTCCCAGCAAGGTCCATATCGATCACTTCCATAGAGCACATGTGCGTTGGTTCAACAGTCACTTCTGTCGTCTTTTTCCATACTTCAGCACTATCTTCTCCAGCTCCCCGAGAAAGTGAGACTGGAGACTGAATCTTTCCCTGAGAAGGCTTAGCAGATTGTGGCTGGAGAGGAATCAGGACTGAAGGCTGAGCTTTCAAGGTAGGCTTGATTTCTTCCATCACTGTAACTTCAGTTGCAGCCATTTTTTTTTGCAGTCTGTGCTTTAGGTTTTTTTGCAGCCATCTTTGTCAGACTTTTAGAAGAATTTTAGACCACTAGTTAGCCACAAAACCAGGATGGCCAGATTGTAGTTTGCCAAGAAGTATTTAAAAAAAAACATCAGAATTCTGATTAAAAAGGTCTTGTAGATTGATGAGACCAAGATTAACCTGCATCAGAGTGATGTCAAGAGCATAGTGTGCGGGTGTAAAAGAATTGCCCAAGGTCCAAAGCACACCACCTCCTCTGTGAAATAAGGTAGTGGCGGTGTTATGGCCTGAGCATGTATGGCTGCCACAGCCTCTAGGGCACTTTTATTCACAGATGGTATCACTGCTGATGGCAGTAACAAAATGAATTCTGAGGCGTTTAGAAACATCTTATCTGCTCAGGTTCGAGGAAATGCCTCCAAACTCCTTGGATGGCACTTCACCCCACAGCAAGACAATGGTCTAAAGCATACTGCTAAAATAACAAAGGAGTTTTTCAAAGCTAAAACTGGAAAATTCTTGATTGGCCAAGGCAGTCAACTTATCTAAATCCAATTGAGTATACCTTTCATTTGCTGATGAGAAAGCCTTGGGGGTCAAGGCCCCCCAAAACAAGCAGGAGCTGGAGATGTCTGCAGTGGAGGCTTGGCAGAGCATCACCAGAGAAGATACTCAGCACCTAGTGATGTCTATGAATCACAGACCTCTAGCAGTCATTGCATGCAAGGGATATGCAACAAAGCACTAAACATGACCCATATGTTTGTGCGTTGAAGATTTATTTTTTTTAATCAAATTTATGTTTTTGAATTGCATCTTGACTAGGGTAGAAAATTTAATTCCTGTGATACCATTGATAACATGAAGACTCCAGCAGATTAGGGACATCATCATCATTTTAAAGCATCAGCAAAAAAAAAGGGGTTTCCCAGTATTAGCCACATTATAAAATTAAAGAAATAAGCACAAAATATGGAACATGCTTGATGGGCAATTATGCAACATCTATAATATCATATTCAATATACAAACTGCATTTAAACACAAAAAGAACCAAAATAAGAACCTCACAAAGGGTCATAAATCAAATTCACTGTGTCTGAGCTGTAGAAGCAGGAAGGCCTCAAATTGCATCATCTCAATGAATGAATAATGCAGTGCAATGAGTTAGCGCCCATTGTTATGGGAAACAAATAAACTGCTTCCACAGAGATCGGGGATAAAAGTTAAAAGTAATGTAGAATTGAAAATGGATTATTATTCTCTGGAGTGCAGATATGTTACACATTGCATGAGAAAATTTTCATTTGTCAACTCAGACTCATGATGAGCATTTGGCAACTAAGATTTGACTACAAACATCATTTTCTATGGATAAAAGAAAAAAAAGTCACTTTTATCTTGTTCATTTGCACCAATTTTCAAAGATTATGTAAGAATATTCTGCATTTAGATTCCATTCTTCACCTTCTCCACCTCTATAGAAATCAAGATTACATGAGTGAATTGCTAAATGCCAGTAAAATGGATGCAATAAAATGGCAAAGA
This sequence comes from Narcine bancroftii, assembly GCF_036971445.1. Lineage (NCBI taxonomy): Eukaryota > Metazoa > Chordata > Chondrichthyes > Torpediniformes > Narcinidae > Narcine > Narcine bancroftii. The sequence continues at coordinate 100,580,151 of NC_091475.1, read as the reverse complement.
AACAGGGTGTATTCTTTGCTAATTAGGCACCTTGTCTGATTTTTAGAGTCAGATTTCATACTGGCATTGCAAGCACTCAAAATATTAAAATTGTATAATTGAATCTTATACTGACTGTGGTGCGCTGTTAGCCAGAATCAGACACACACAAGGTAGAGATTGTACAACAGGCTTTAATCCACAAAGACTTCCACAGAGCCAGGCTGGTTGTGGCTGCAGCAACTCTGAGTGAGGCCTCAAAGGGCCGGCACAGGCTTATATCCCGGAGGGTGATTGAAACCCGACCGGGTGGGGCTTGATCCATTTAGGCCAACTGATTGACAGCCGGCCAGGTGTTGTCCTGTCCCCTTACACTCCTGCAGGTACAGAGGTTGCCCCCTGCAGGAGGCCGGTGGTGTACCACCACACTGACTCACCTATCCTCCCCTATAAAATTAATGTTCACGACAGCTGAACAATATTCATAAAGATGATTTCTAAATACTGAAGGAAGAATAGAGTTTGTTTTTTTTACAAATTTTCTTGATTCGATTGCTTAAAATGTTTGTTGGGATGCTTACAAAATAACCCCAGATATTTACTTGTTTTGTCAATAGGTTTTTTTGGTTTGGAGTTTCGTGTCATGAAGCAGTAACTTATAATCTGTTAGTTCCTTGATTCATAACATTAATCCAAGTGCTTTTTTATCAATTTGGGTAGCCATTCCAAAAGGAGATCATGGTCATAGGTTACCAGTGTGTTTCAAAAAAATATATATAATTTTTATGATCTAAATGATATTGAAAAAACAACAAATGAAATCAAGGATGTAAAGGTAACTTCTTTACTAATGGCCATCTAACGCTTACTCTTTTTGAAACAAATCAATGGGTTTCATTTGGCTATTATCACAACTACATCATAACCTGATTCATCATACATACATTAACAACAACTCAGGAAAACTCATGATGAATTAAAAGTGATTCACTTTATAATACAATTTTACAGTTATCAGTTGCAGTTATCACTTGCTGTATGTCACTTCACAGATGTTGCTTTGGTCTGAGCATCAATGCAAGATCTGCCCATAATTACTTTATAATAGGGCATTAGGAAAGTTGCCTTGCAACAACCTATACTCTGCTTTATTTTCAGGTTTTGGTAATCCAAGAATTTTTTTTTTTTTTTTTGCTGAATGTTGGCCCTTGGCATCAATCTTCAAATCAAGGATGTAAAAATATGTTTGCTTTGCTTCATCTTCATGTTGTGCTCATGTTGGCCGAAAATTGGAAAGTTTTCTTCTGCTGTACTTAAGCCAAGCAGCACATCAGCCTGGCTACTCAAGCAATGGTTCACTCCTTGTTACAGATGATTTATTCTAGCATGGAAAATCTCAAAGATTGCATGTGTAATGCCATCATGTCTATTAATCGTCAAGCACTAATCATTATCTTTATTATCATTTAATTGTGCATAAGCATGTGGGAGGACCGATTTTGTGATTACCTTGGATCCTGATAACCCCATGTAAAAGAAATAGAGAATAGGTAGTGCACAATATGCATAATATACAGCCTGATGAAGTGAAACAGCATTTTCTTTTGAGTTGAAGTATTTAATATTAAGTTGAAAATTTTTCAATTTATGCAGAGTCAAGTACAATTGATGTAAACAATTATATTGCACTAATCTATAAAAGAAACATAGAAACATAGAAGATAGGAGCAGGAGTAGGTCATTCGGCCCTTCGAGCCTGCTCCGCCATTCAATGAGATCATGGCTGATCTTAAAGTTCAGTACCCCGTCCCTGCCTTCTCTCCGTAACCCCTAATTCCCTTATACTGAAGAAATATATCTAATTCCTTCTTAAATATATTTAATGAACCTGCCTCTACTGCCCTCTGTGGCAATGAATTCCACAGATTCACTACCCTCTGGGTAAAGAAATTCCTCCTCATCTCGGTTCTAAATGGTTTGCCTATTATCCTCGAACCATGGCCCCGGGTTCTGGACTCCCCCACCATTGGAAACATCCCTTCCGCATCCATTCTGTCCAGTCCTGCCAGAATTTTATACGTCTCTATGAGATCCCCTCTCAATCTTCTAAACTCCAGTGAGTACAATCCCAAAATGCGCAATCTTTCCTCATAAGTCATTCCTGCCATTCCAGGTATCAGCCTGGTGAATCGCCTCTGCACTCCCTCCATTGCAAGAACATCCTTCCTCAGATAAGGTGACCAAAATTGCACACAATACTCCAGGTGTGGTCTCACCAAGACTCTGTACAGCTGCAGTAAGGTATCCTTATTCCTATACTCAAACCCTTTTGATATGAAGGCCAACATACCATTTGCCTTTTTAACCGCCTGCTGTACCTGCATGCTCGCCTTCAGTGACTGGTACTCAAGAACCCCTAGGACTCTCTGCACTTCCCCATCTCCCAATCTATTGGCATTCAAATAATAATCTGCCCTCCGGTTTGTATTACCAAAGTGGATAACCTCACATTTATCCACATTGTAGTGCATTTGCCATGTATCTGCCCAGTCCCCCAATTTATCCAAATCACACTGGAGCTTCCTGACCCCCTCTTCAGTGCACACAACCCCTCCTAGCTTAGTGTCGTCTGCAAATTTGGAGATATTACATCCAATCCCCTCATCTAGATCATTAATGTAAACTGTGAACAGCTGGGGTCCCAGTACAGATCCCTGTGGCCTGCCACTCAGAAAATGAGCCGTTTATCCCAACTCACTGTCTTCTATCTTCCAGCCAGTTCTCAATCCACATCAATACCTTGCCCCCAATCCCATGAGCCTTGATTTTGCATGCCAGTCATTTATGTGGGACCTTATCGAAGGTCTTTTGGAAATCCAGTTACACCACATCCACTGGCTCTCCCCCATCTATTTTACCTGTCACCATCTCAAAGAATTCCAATAGATTTGTCAAGCACGGCTTACCTTTTGTAAATCCATGTTGACTCTGTCCGATCCCTTCTCTGCTAGTCATATGCTCCACTATTACACCCGTAATAATGGATTCCATCATTTTGCCCACTACTGATGTAAGGCTCACTGGCTTATAATTCCCCACTTTTTCTCCAGCCCCCTTTTTAAATAGTGGGGTAACATTAGCTACCTCCAATCCATGGGCATTGATCCTGAGTCTATCGAGTTCGGGAAAATAATTATTAAAGCATCTATTATCTGAATGTCCACTTCTTTAAGTACCCTAGGATGTAGATTATCAAGCCCTTGGGATTATCGGCCTTCAATCCATTGAATTTCCAAAGACCATGTCCTTAGAGATACTAATTTCTTTCACCTCCTCCCTTGCATTAGTCTCTATGTTTCCCAACATCCTTGGAAGGTTATTTGTATCCTCTCTTGTGAAAACAGAACTAAAGTAAGAATTTAATTGGTCTGCCATTTCCTTATTCCCCATTATATATTCCCCTGATTCTGACTGCAAGGGACCTACTCTGGATTTCACCAATCTTTTCCTCTTGACATATTTAAAAATGCTTTTGCAGTTGGTTTTTATGTTTGCCGCAAGCTTACTTTCGTAATTTATTTTTGCCCTCTTGATTAATCTCATTGTCCTCTTTTGCTGCATCTTGAACTGTTCCCAGTCTTTGGATTTGGTACTTTTTTTGGCCAATTGATATGCTCTCTCTTTGGACCTAATGCTGTCTCTAATTTCCCTTGTTATCCATGGTTGAGTCACCTTTTTTGATTTATTTTTATGCCAAACCGGTATAAACCATTTCTGCAATTCTTCCATTAGATCATTGAATGCTTTCCATTGTCTATCCACCGTCAACGCCCCCCCCCCCACTATAAACACCACCCAATCAATCTTACTGAACTCCCATCTCATACCATCATAATTCCCTTTATTTAAATTCAAGACCTTAGTCTCGGTTTTAATTTCTTCACTCTTCATGTCGAGTGAGAATTCGATCATATTGTGGTCGCTCCTACCTGAAGGGCCTCGTACAACAAGATTGCTGATTTCTGATTAGCAATGTATATTTATTACTTTAGTCATACTTGCTTTACACAGATTTCTCCAAACATTTTCATCAATCTTTCTATCTAAATCCAATTTAATTCTTGATTTATGAACATCTGGTTTAGGCATTTTGTTTTGTAACAACTTGCACATCCCAGAAATAATTTTTTTGAATCATCTTTAGTAAGTAATTTTTAGTAATTCTAAAGAAGATTGTCTGAATAATTATAAATAATGCCCCATTTTTTCTAATAAAAATGTTTTTAACCTGATAATAGCAAATAAAAGGTATTCGAAAGGATTTGAAATTTGTCTTTTATATGATTAAAAGACAAAAAATTCCCTGCTTCAAACACTCTACAATTAGTTATTCAGATTTATGTTTTAGGTGTGGCCAAGAAGTAGGTAATTTTCTTCATTTGATGTGGATCTCTCCTAAGGTTAAAAGTTTTAGGTTGCAAATTAAATCATTTTTTGAGCAGATGTTAAAGGTGAATTTACCTTTTGACCCACTGTTGTTTTTATTAGGAGACTTTAAGTTGATAGTTTTAAGATTGAGATTGACTTTGTATCAAATTGAATTTTTACATTTGTCTCTGCCTGTTTCTAAAAGGTATTTAGCTATTACATGGAAATCTGACAGATTTAGGTATGAAAAATTGCATAATGAAATTAAAGCCTGTATTCCTTTAGAAAAAGATTACATATAATTTAAGAGATAAATACTTTTTTTTTACTCAAGTTTGGAGCCCTTATTTGAAAACTATTGAAAAATTTGATCTCTCGGTCTGCTCCAATAGGTGCCACTGTTCTTGCAGCCACAAAGTTTAAATGTGATTGTAGTTGATAATAATCTCCTTTTTCTTACTTTGCAGGTGGGGAAGGGAGGAGGGAGAATATTAGTAGGGTGTTTGGGGTTTTATTATATATAAATGACTAATCAAACTACATCTGTATTAATATGTAGAAACTAATGTTATGTTATGTGATTTTAAATTTTAAATAAAACATTAAAAAAACAAAAAAAGTATTCAATATTGACATGCACCACTAAATCTGGTTGTTTTCACCTAGTGTCGCCGAAAATGTTCTCCCAGAATCACAGTGCGCCTTTCGTGCAAACAGAGGAACTACTGACATGGTCTTTGCCCTCAGACAGCTCCAAGAAAAGTGCAGAGAACAAAACAAAGGACTCTACATCACTTTTGTTGACTTCACCAAAGCCCTCGATACCGTGAGTAGGAAAGGGCTTTGCCAAATACTAAAGCACCTCGGATGCCCCCCAAAGTTCCTCAACATGGTTATCCAACTGCACGAAAACCAACAACGTTGGGTCAGATACAGCAATGAGCTCTCTGAACAGTTCTCCATTGACAATGGCGTGAAGCAAGGCTGAATTCTCACACCAACCCTCTTTTCAATCTTCTTCAGCATGATGCTGAAACAATCCATGAAAGACCTCAACAATGAAGACGCTGTTTACATCCGGTACCGCATGGATGGCAGTCTCTTCTATCTGAGGCGCCTGCAAGCTCACACCAAGACACAAGAGCAACTTGTCCGTGAACTACTCTTTGCAGATGATGCCGCTTTAGTTGCCCATTCAGAGCCAGCTCTTCAGCGCTTGACGTCCTGTTTTGCGGAAACTTCCAAAATGTTTGGCCTGGTAGTCAGCCTGAAGAAAACTGAGGTCCTCCATCAGCCAGCTCCCCACCATGACTACCAGCCCCCCCCCCCCACATCTCCATCAGGCACACAAAACTCAAAACGGTCAACCAGTTTACCTATCTCGGCTGTACCATTTCATCGGATGCAAGGATCGACAACGAGATAGACAACAGACTCGCCAAGGCAAATAGCGCCTTTGGAAGACTACACAAAAGAATTTGGAGAAACAACCAACTGAAAAACTTCACAAAGATTAGCGTATACAGAGCCGTTGTCATACCCACACTCCTGTTCGGCTCCGAATCATTGGTCCTTTACTGGCATCATCTACGGCTCCTAGAATGCTTCCACCAGCGTTGTCTCCACTCCATCCTCAACATTCATTGGAGCGATTTCATCTCCAACATCGAAGTACTCGAGATGGCAGAGGCCGACAGCATCGAATCCCCGCTGCTGAAGATCAAACTGCGCTGGGTAGGTCACGTCTCCAGAATGGAGGACCAACGCCTTCCCAAGATCGTGTTATATGGCGAGCTCTCCACTGGCCACCGAGACAGAGGTGCACCAAAGAAGAGGTACAAGGACTGCCTAAAGAAATCTCTTTGTGCCTGCCACATTGACCACCACTAGTGGGCTGATATCGCCTCAAACCGTGCATCTTGGCGCCTCACAGTTCGGTGGGCAGCAACCTCCTTTGAAGAAGACCACAGAGCCCACCTCACTGACAAAAGGCAAAGGAGGAAAAACCCAACACCCAACCCCAACCAACCAATTTTCCCTTGCAACCACTTCAACCGTGTCTGCCTGTCCCGCATTGGACTTGTCAGCCACAAACGAGCCTGCAGCTGACGTGGACATTACCCCTCCATAAATCTTCATCCGTGAAGCCAAGCCAAAGAAAGCCTATCCAGATCAGCTCTAGTCTTGAAAAAAGTCCTAACCCAAACTGTTGACTGATTGACGATTTATCTGCATGGATGCTGACTGATCTGTTGAGTTCCTTCAGCTTCTCGTTGTTTTGTGAATCTTCCAGCAGCTGCAGTTCTTTTTTTTTCTCCTGGGTTGGTCAGAGACTGATTTTACATCTTTCTGATACAAATAGATGCACTAAACTCTATGTAACGCGACTGATTTCGCTCAGAGAATTGTGAGGTATAGAAATACACTTTTAATAGCTTACAATCAATGGCTGGTAGATACAATAGTCCTCAGGTGAATCTGAGGTAAGGCAGAAAAACCAGGGTTTATATTGGGGTAGATGAGGGTGAAGCCAAGGGAGGAACCAGCCATCTGAACAACACGCAGAGAGTGTATTCCAGTTCACTGCATTCATCCTCTCCTTCAGAACAGAGTCCATATATTCACAAAAAAAATATAGTTTACAAATATTTACAAGTTGAGATTGTCAAGAGGTCTAGTTATTCTGGTTGACCACCTGTACTGGAGGACTTTGGGGTTCCTTAACTTCTTGGACCCCTTTGGTGGAGGGTCACTGGTTCTCAAGGGCTCCGGCTCTGGTTGTGGAGTGGATTGACCCACTTCCTGAGCAGAGTTGTTTGGAACCCTGGGTGAGGTACTTAGTGTTTCCTGATTTGTTTGAGGCATTGGATCCTCATTTCCAGTGGGTCTCTAATCAAGACGGTATCCTCTCTGTCATCAGGGTATGCCATGTAGGCATACATTGGGTTGGCGTGCAGCAGGTGTATCTTTTTGATCAGGGGGTCTGTCTTGCTCCTCCTCACATGCTTTCTCAGTAGGACAAGCCCTGGTGCCATTAGCCAAGTCAGGAGAGTGGTCCCAGATGTGGATTTCCTCTGGAAAGTGAACAATAGCTCGTGAAGAGTTGCATTAGTTGCAGTGCAGAGAAGCGACCTTATGGAGTGAAGCGCCATGGGTTGGACTTCTTGCCATCATGAGCAGATACTAGCATAGCTCTTCGCTCATAAATGATGAGCCCCAGTCACTACAGATACCTGAACAGTGTGAAAATAGAGTGAAAATCCCTGATGACCGTAGTTGTGGTGGTCATGTCTGGGCAGTGGATGGTGAACAGAAAATGTGAATACTCATCCATTATATTAAGAGAGTACATATTTCCATTGGTGGAAGGGAGGGTACCCTTGAAATCAACACTGAGTTGTTCGAAGTCATGGGATTCCTTTATGAGGAGCACTTTGTCGGAGCGATAGAAGTGTTGTTTGCACTCAGCAGAGATCTGGCAGGTCCTGATCATTTCCCTGATATCCTCAACGGAGTAGGGCAGGTTGTATGCCTTGATGAAATGAGCCATGCGAGTGATGCCCAGGTGGGAAAGCTCATCGTGCAGAGACTTCAACTGGCTGATGTGTGCAGAGGCACAGCTTCCTCTTGACAGGGCATCTGGAGGTTCATTGAGAGTACCTGGTCTGTATGCTATGTTGTAATTATAGATAGAGAGTTTGATCCTACACCTCACAATCTTGTCATACTTTATTTTGTCATTTTTTGTGTTATTAAACATAAATGCCACCAATCGCTGGATGGTGAGCAGTGTAAATTTTATGCCGGCCAGGTAAAGCCTGCAGTGCCTAATGGCCTCTATAATGGCTTGGGCATTTTTCTCCACAGATGGGTTCCAAAGCTTGTGGTTTTGTATGGTGCGAGAAAGAAAGGCAACCGACCAGACTGCCTGGTTAAGGCTACATCAGGGGCATCACTTTCCACCTGGAACGGAGCATTCTCGGCCACCGCATTTATGGTGGCCTTTGTGATGAAGCTGCAAACGTAGCTGAAAGCCGCCTGGGGTTCATCCGATTATGAGAAGGAAATGGATTTTAAGAGATGGCGGACCTTTTCTGCGTAGTGAAGAGCCCACTTGGCGTAGTAAGAAAGGAAGCCCAGGCTCCTCCTTAAGGCCTTCATGGACTTTGGGATTGGGAGGCCTAACAGGGGGAGCATTCAATCGGTATAAGGACCAACGATGCCATTCTCCAACACATAGCCCAGAATTGCCAGACATTTAGTCCGTAACATGCACTCCTGGAGTTTTACATGCGATTCAGGGTTTTGGCCATGTGGGGATACTTCTGGAGGTTGACGTCATGTTCTTTCAGAGAATGTCCACAAATGGTGTTGTTGACGAGATAATGGAAGGTGGTCCTCAACCCATATTCATCGATCATTTTGAAAATCTGTCTCTGGAAGACCGAGACCACGTTTGTGATACTTAAAGAGACCCCATGGTCTCTTTATCCCCAGATAAAGCCATCTGTCTGCCTCAAATGCTGTGTAGGGGCAGTCCTCAGAACGGATCAGTAACTGATGGTATGCAGCTTTCTGGTCAATGGTCAAATAGGCTCAGTACTGTGCAATTTCATTTACCATGTCCGAGATTCAAGGGAGGGAAGTATGCATCCAGGAGTGTGAAGCGATTAATTGTTTGTATAATAATATAACGATATTCAACTTCAAACTGATATAAGAATAATTAAAATGAATGAAGACAAATTAAGACAAATTCAAAGAAAAGTAACTCGAGCTTACATCCCGTTCTTAACTATTCAAAGAATGGGTAACACTACAATCAATAGCTATCTTAAAAGCATAGGCACAAAATTAACTACGAATGAAAAACACAAGGTTTTAATCTTTACACTCACCTCTATTCTTGAGTTATTCAATTGGTGAGGTGTTGCCTGATCCTGGATGACCCATGCCAGTGTTCCAGAAACCACGTTGCTCTCTATGTCGATGTCGACTCTCTCCTCTTGGCCCGAGGGAGAACTAGGTGACGTCCGCCACAAGGCATGGCAAGATGGCTGCTGTGGCTTCCTACAATGCTTTACCTTCGGTGGCTGGTCTTGCCACAAGGTGCAAGAAGATGCAGACAGCGAGTAGGATTGAGAGGCCGGGGCCAGCACTTCAGGACTCAGACATGGGTGAATGCCAAATCATGGAGTTGCACACACGATCACCCTCTTTGGATTCCCCTTGGCCCTGCAGACTTTCACCCAGTGCCTTCGCTTACTGCATTCTGAACACACAGCGTCCTTCACGGGGCATTGGGCATGGTGGGGGGCTGTGCCAGTCCAAAGAAGTAGTGTCCCCAGTTATGTGTGGCCACAGGAGTTTGCGCTGGGGCTGTGGGTGTCACTGGCACTCCACTGACCTAGTCCCTTGAAAAGGCTCTGCTGTCACCCTTGAGATTATCAATTCCTAGTTGGGCCTGTTCGAGTGCTTTTTCCAGCTCCAGAGTGCTGACCAAGCCTTCCGACCCCAACTCTAGCAGTTGCTGCTTCATGTACCTTGACCTCACTCCTGCCCTGAAGGTGTCCTGGATTTGTTCTTCCTCTCTCACCTGGGCCATAACTGCTTCATAGAGGCATTTCCTAGTCAAGGCCCATAGTTCAAGGACATAATCGCTCATGCAGGCATTGCCGACGTTGAGAGAGCTGGTGTCTCGCCAGCAAGTCATTCTGAGGCCTCATGTAGTGGGCCTTCATGCCTTCTTTTTTTTTGTTTGCAATTAACACATCCTATCAAAGTTATTGGTAAATCTTTCCATCTATTCAAATCATGTTTAATTTTGCTCAGTAAAGATAAATACTTTAATTTAGATAAATGTTGATAATCAATCCCTAGATATTTAATCTTATAAGACCACCAAAGTTGAGTAATTTGTTTGCAAGCTGAGTAGTCCCCTGTTACCAACGGCATGATTTCACTTTTCTGCCTATTAACTTTATATCCTGAAATTTTACCAAATTGTTCCAATCATGTTTGCAGGTACGCCAAAGATTGCTCAGGATATGTCAAATATACTAAGACATAATCTGCAAATAAATTAATCTTATATTCCTCTGAATTTATATTAATACCTTTAATATTTTCATCCTATCTTATGATTTGAGCCAGTGGTTCAATGACTAATGTAAATAAGGCTGGTGACAAAGAACAACCCTGCCTAGTTGATCTAGTCAGTGTAAATGAAGAAGATATTTGTTCATTTGTCACCACACTGGCCAATGGATTTTTATATAATGCCTTCACCCAACCAGTAAAGAGTGGTCCCAATTTGAATTTCTCTAGTACCTTAAATTTAAAAAAATTCCACTCCACTCTATCAAATGCTTTTTCTGCATCAAAACAATTACCATTGGTTGGGTGGGTTGCTCTTGGGAGGCATTGATCAAAGAGATCAATTTAACAATATTATCCTCTGAATATCTGTTCCTAATAAATCCAGCCTAATCTAAGTAAACTAATTTTGGTAAAAACTTAGCTAATCTATTCACTAAAACCTTTGCCACTATTTTATCATCTACATTCAGTAAAGAAAGACTTTTAATGGATCTCTATCTTTTTTTGGAATTACAGTAATTAATGCTTTAGAAAAAAAATTCTGGAAAAGAACCGATTTCAGTAGCCTGCTTCACAACTCTCATTAACACAGAGAATAATAAATCAAAAAAAGTTTATAAAATTCAGAGGTAAAACCGTCCTCACCTGGGGATTTCCCCCTTGGCATAGATTGTAATGCCTCTTTGATTTCCAACTCATTAAATGGAACATCTAATTCCTTAATCTCTATCTTCCAATGATGGCATATCTAAATTAGACAAAAATGTAACAATCTAATCATTACTATGAACAACTTAGGAAGTGTATAAATCTTTATAAAATGAATGAAATTCATCATTAACCTCCTGAGGTTTATAGGAAACAGTTGTATCTTTTCTTAGAGCATTGATAGTCCTTGAAATCTGTTCCATTTTCAATTGCCAGGCCAAAACCTTATAGGCACGAACACCTAGCTCATAATAAGGTTGTTTAGATCTCTGCAATAATTTCTCAAATTGGTATGTTTGTAAAGTGTTATATCTTTAACTTAGTTAACTGAGCTTTTTTTTTAAATCTTCCTTTACATCCCCTTGTGCTTCTTTTTTCAATTTATCAATTTTCTTCTCCAGATCTTGACTTTCCATTAAATATTGTTTCTTAACTTTGGCTGAATACCTAATAATCTGACCCATCAAGTAAGCTATTAAAGCATCCCATAACACAAACTGACACTGTACCAAACCTTCATTTATTTCCTATATGTAGTCAATAAATTCAGGTTATTTCAGCAATGTTGTATTAAATCTCCAATGATATGTTGTTTCTGCTCTGTCAGAACCTGTACAGGAAAGTGATAATAAAGAGTGATTAGACAATATCCTACTTTTATATTCAGCCTACATAAGTCTACCTTGTAATTGTGCTGATACTAAAAATAAATCAATTCTAGAATAAGATTAATGACAGGCCGAATAAAAAGAAAAGTCTTTCTCTGTCGGATTCAACCTCCTCCAAATCTCTACCAAATTCAGCTCCTTCATTACTATTGATAATTGTTTAGCCATTTTTGTTTTACCCAATGTTTTTTGAGATTTGTCCAAAAAGGGGTCCAAACACCAAATAAAATCACCCCTCACCCACACATTGTCATTTGCCTGATTCAAATTCAAAAATGCTTCCATCATAAACATCTCATCGTCCACATTAGGTGCATAAACATTCATCAATGTCCAAGCCTCTGAAAAGATCTTGCAGTTGACCACTAGCACTCTAACTGCTGTTGCAAAAATTGAACCCAATGCAAAAGTTAACTTTTTAATGCATTTAGATAGCAACACCTCTCACCTTAGAATTAAAAGATGATGCTATAACATGCCCTTTTCAACTTCTGGTGCTCCTTTTCCATAAAATGTGTTTCCTGTAAAAAAAAGCAATATCAATCTTCATCTTAATATAAGCTAATACTGGTTTTCTTTTAATTGGGTTATTAAGCCCATTAACATTAAAAGTTGCAAAATTCAAATTAACCACAAACTTAATATCTCCCTCAGAGTGGTACCCCTCGCAGCTCAAAATTAAAAAAAAAAATTAAAAATTAATAATAACAAAAGACACAATAATATGTAAATATCCCCCAAAAAACCAACAATAATCTAAGTGTAGTACCCCCCTCAATTACACAGTAGTAACTAATGCCACTAGTGGCTGATGATTTCAGAAGAGTTAGCAGTTAAACCACCTCCCTCCCTGAACAGGACAATCAATAATCAAAAAATGCAATCACATCAAGTATGATAAGCTTCTTCCAGTGCACGGTTAACCCGCTCATCATCATCAATATCAATCTGTAGTCGTGTCTCCATCTCTCTTTCCTCACTTTCTCAAGCCCTCTTCCAGGTATCACCACTTGTTGTTGAGAGGACTGATCTTGACCCTGCCTATTAACTGGTAAAGAATTTGCAAAAACAAGAGCCGCATGATCATTATCAAAAAATTGAGACTGAAAATTTCCATAAAAAACTTTCAACACTGCAGGGTAATGAAATGCAAACTTATATCCTTTCTGCCACAGAAGATTTTTAGCTGAATTAAACTTCTTACGGCGTTTAATAATATTTTGACTTAAATCAGCATAAAAATGACTATTATTCTGAACCATCAATGGACTCTGATTACACCTAGCATTTCGAACTGCAAGTCTCAAAATTGTCTTTCGGTCTTGATATCGCATACACCAGATCAGAATAGATTGTGGAGCTTGACCAGGATATGGTTTTCTTCTGACCGCACTCTATCCAATTCCAGTCATCTGTAAATTCCTCTATTCCTCAGACCTCAGGAATATATTTTCTAAAAATTAAAGCAGATTCGAACCTTCAATATCTTATGGTAGTCCCACAATCTTAATATTATTTCTCTGGGTTTGATTTTCCAAAGTATCAATCTTTTTCAGCAAATCTGACTTCTGAACCTCCCAACCCATAAACAAATCTTCAATCTGTTCAATTATTTCTTTATATTGCTCCATTTCATCTTTACAAACAAAAAAAAAAGATTCTTCAAGCTTTTTAGAATTATCTTGTACTTTATCAAGTGCTCAAAGACATTTACTCACATCCACTTTGATTGTTGTAATTTCCCCCGGTAATACAGCCATCACATCCTGCATTTCGGTAAAACCTTGATTTGTTTTTGTTAGCCAAGCTTCCAATTTGATCAATAATATCATTCAAAACAGATGTAATAGATGAAATATCTAATTTAGTTAAAACAAGTTTCTGCACTGACATTTCAGGCCTACTCACTCTTGAAGTAGTAGCTGCAGCCTCCTCCTGTAATACTTCCTCTTCAACAGCAGCCAAGCTCAGATCCTCTTCTTCCTCCTCCTCTTCTGCTGCCTTTATTGCAGCTATGGCCACCCGACTGCAGGTGCGGGTCCCTCCCCCCCACCAGCCTGACATCGGTAGGCTGGAGGGATTTGGTCCCGCCGCAGCCTGGGCCGATTCCACCGTTGTGTGCATGAGCGTGATGGCGTAGGAAGAGGACGTGGAACAACACTTCCCCCTGAAAGAACTAATTAAAACACAAAATATAAGCTTTGGAAAAAAAATTTAAGTTATTTAAAGTATTGGTGAAAGAGTCTACCCTACAGCTATGAGGAAAGTTAAGGCCAGATAGAGAAGAAAACAAAAATAAAACAAGTTGGAAATTTGGAAGAAACAAGGCCTACCTTGCAAAGTGAGCCTCCAGGCTCGAGTGCAGCTCCTCTCCGGCCTCAATGGAGTTCCCTGGGTAAGGTCTTCTTGAGGCCATCACCAGCCTCGCATCCCATGGCGCCAGATGGCGCTGGCGACTGACGTCAATCCTCCTCTGATGCAGAGGCCTTCAAGCCTTCTATGGCAGTCTCTTAAGTTGCAAAGTCCCTGATGACAGTGAAACCCTTGAGGCCAACTCGAGAGAGAAGGGTAGACCTCAAGAGATTTGGAGACATCTTGTGTGGCCATCAGGTAAGACTGGAAGCACTCTAGCTAGTAGGTGAATTCCTCTGTGCCCTCTGGGGACAGAGGGTTGACCTGGAGCAAGCCTGGCTTCAATAGGGCTTCCATCCTGCTTCAAAGTTAAGTTATTAAAATTGTTATGCATCTGATTGCACTCAGAGACAAGTGAGGAGTACAAACACACTTTTACTAACTTACAATCAATGGCTGGTAGATACAAGAGTGAACCTGAAGTAAGCCTGGAAAAACAGTGTTTATATTGGAGTAGGTGAGAGTGGAGCTAAGGGAGGAGCCAGCCATCCGAACAATACACAGACAGTGAATTCCAGTTCACTGCACTCTGTAAAGCTAGCGGGATGTCTTCAAATGCATTTTTATTCTTTTCTAATTATGTGTCAAGTGCAATTTTGAGTCTTGCTGCTGAACACTGTATCTTTGGCTTGGCTTCGCAGACGAAGATTTATGGAGGGGTAAATATCCACGTCAGCTGCAGGCTCATTTGTGGCTGACAAGTCCGATGCGGGACAGGCAGACACGGTTGCAGCGGTTGCAGGGGAAAATTGGTCAGTTGGGGTTGGGTGTTGGGTTTTTCCTCCTTTGTCTTTTGTCAGTGAGGTGGGCTCTGCGGTCTTCTTCAAAGGAGGTTGCTGCCCGCCGAACTGTGAAGCGCCAAGATGCACGGTTTGAGGCGATATCAGCCCACTGGTGGTACTGCAATGTTTATGGTATGAACCACAAATAAATGGGACTTGACTTGAAAACTTTCTCCACATCTTACATAAGTAATCTTCATAAAACTGATATTCATTATTAATTATGGGAAGTTGTTACCTCATTTGTTGTGTTACACTGTGTAGCCGCCCTGATGTTGTGAAACCTCACCCAAATATGTTTTCAGCCTGATGGGGCTTTCTAGCTATGGTAAATGGCTGAACTTGTCTTTGGCTCATTACTGAACAGTCAGTGGCTGCAGCATCAATTATATATCAATGCATTAGTCATTAATCAACATCATTATTCAGATGTCTCCCTGTTTGCCACGTGAAGTATTGACTCTGTATCATCCCAGTTCCTCATTGTAAAGTTGTGAAGCCTCTTTCCTGTTGTAACTTTGAATTGTTTCCAAAATCGTTTTTGTTTTGTGGTTTAGCTTGGATTGTAACCCGTTTTCTGACAACGGAAGCACTTGGCTGCTATAAACTGACAAGACTGAGGTGAATGAGAGTCATTGCAATGATAATGATGTATGATCAGATTGCTCTCCTGGAGGGACAGATAAGTGGAGCATGGGAAAGTGTGTCTCTCTGCAAGTGCAATGATATGCCTTCTCCACTCTCATATCTTGTCGTCATAATCAGAATACAACTAAGGCAGCACAGATAGAGGACTCGGAGGAATCGGGTGAAGACAGTAGGGTCTTGACTTCCTTGACTCAGGGTCTGTCAATAACTTCAACTCTATTTCTGGTGAGCTGGTTCACCTACCCTCACTGTGAGAACTCCACATCACTTCCCACTCTGGACTCTTTGGAAACAGACTGCTCTGTGCTCCACAATTATTAGCCAGAAAATCCAAATTTTTGAGAGTAGAAATGGATGCAATTTCTGTTTAGTATTCTCAAGCTCTAAGCTTTAAGGTTCTATTTGTCTCATGCTTGGCGCAGTTCATTGAACCTGAAGTATAAGGCAATCATTGCTTTGGACTCAGTGAAGGGTACAGACATATTCAGTAAGGCTGCAAGGTGCTTGTTTACAAAGTTCAAGACATTTTGGAATAACATTGTAAGTAATCTCAATCGCATTTTGTGACAAAGTTGAATTTCCTGGATTTTTTTTTAAATTAGAGCCATAGCACAATAACAAGCCCTTCCATCCCATGAGCCCATGCTGCCAAAATACATCCATGTGACCAATTAACCAACAAACCCCATTTGTCTTTGGAATGTGGGAGGAAAATGGAGAACCTGGAGGAAACCCATATGCAGACATGCAAGAATGTAAAAGTACCTTATAGACAGCAATGATTCAACCCCAGATTATGAATGCTTTCAATATGGCTGCACTAACTGTGGCAATGACATTGCATTTTAAATGTCAATTGCCTTCTGATTTTTTAAAAACTATTTTCTTAGAGGCAAAACATTGTGGTTTTGTACAAAAATATAAATGAAGGAAGTATATGTTCATTTTTTGCAATCTTCCAAAATGTTCCATAATCAGTTGATAGCTTTTTAAAGGTCGTCTGTGTTGGTCTGGTGAAATATAGTACATGGCAAACAGCAGTAGTCATTGCATGAGTTTTGACCAGGACCAGCTCTTTCCTGATGTGAGAACTTTAACATCTTTGCAGTCAGAAATGTTTCAGCTTTAAATATTAACTTTGTTTTTTTTCTTTCACAGCCTGACCTGCAGAGTTCCTCCAGTAGTTTGTTTTTTTGCTCCGGATTTGAGGATCTGCAATTTCTCGTATTACTAATTTTTCTCTTTCCATAAATGACTTCAGACCTGTTATCTGTTTCCATTACTTTCTCTTTTTATTTCATAATTACAGCTTCTGATGATCTTGGATTTCTAGAAAGGATTCTACAATGAAATAATACCAAGTTTTCAGTGGTTTATTCAGTGGGGAAATTAACATTATTAGATAACAGTTACCTGTTCAGAGATCACTTCATAAATCTAAGGTCTTAAAATCCTCCAAATTTAATTTATCCATCATTGTTCCTGGGCATTCAATTACAAAAATTCCAAGCTCTAAACTTTGTTCTTTGAAGCTCTCATCTTCTGCACATCTCTTTCCTCTTTGAAGATGGCCTTTAAATCATCTCTTTAACTATGCGTTTATTCTCTTGTCCTGTGGGTCCTTAGGCATCAAGGTTGCAAATTTTGTTTGAAAATGCTCTTGTGAAATATGTGAAACATTTAGTAACTCAAAAAGCATTTATTAGGTACCAGTTGAGTTTGTTGTGTACAATCCTGTTTACGTAGCAGAGATCCTCAAGAATTATTAGGCAACATGGTCACTTGTTTGGTTCTTAGGAAGAGAAACATATAAATCATTTGAAAAATTGCAGGCAAGGTTGCAGAGACATCTTCCCTCATAGGATATCAGTGATTTTGTTTTCACTTCTGATTGTAATGTGGGTGTTGAAGTGTGTTATTTGAACATCGACTTGTCAGTCACCAACGAACCTGCAGCAGATGTGGACATACCCCTCCATAAATCTTTGTCTGCGAAGCCAAGCCAAAGAAGAAGAAAGAAAAAGGATAGGTATTACACTAAAAAGCTTCCAAGCTGAGGAGAGCTTACACCTGAATCTTTTGCTTTTGTACTTGCTTCCAGTCTCTTAATTATACAGCAAACCATATTCCATCAACCCTGGCATGAAAGTTCAGATGGCTCTGATAAAAATCTGATCCACCAGAGTTGTAGCTATTTCTCACTTTGGAAGATAGTGTCATGGAAAATAACACATGCTGAGACATTCTCAATATAATTTAAAACACTTGGAAAGCCCATTTTAAAATAATTATTATGCACTGCAGATTACAGTAATCAATCCTTTTTACATGGTTCTGTATCCACTGTCTCAGCAATTGTGTTGGAGTGATGACCCTAGTCACCTACATTAATCAAATTCATTTGTGTTAGACTGATAGAAACAAAAACGGGAATTTGAATTATGGACAACTGTGATCTGAAACATTCAAATTCAACATTAAATTAATTGAAATAAACTTACATTGCTATTTTTCTCTTCCACGCTTGTGGTAAATTACCATTTAAATAAAGATAAATTCAAATGTAAATCTTAGTTGTGCTCGACTTATGCTATATCAGGAGACATGAAGAGAATTACTGATTGAACACTTCTATGTTTGCTGAAATATAAACTGCAGTTTGAGAGGAGTGGATCTTCAGTTATATGCTTTTTATATATTATCCACCTATTTCACTTTAGTTTTTCATTTGATTATTAATTTATGAATTTCAAGAAGCATTAATAATTTTCAGGCATTATTGAATAAATCTGAGAGCCTGGGTGAAATTAATGATGGATCCTAACAACGGCAACAGACAGATTAGCTGGTGTTGTGGCTAGGCAGAAGCATTTTGAGCGAGAAAGGGAAATGGACAACAGAGATCCTGTTTGACAGATCTTCTGTTTAAAGTAAATAGGCTAAACTGGTCTGATGGCACTTCACTAATATTATTACCCAAAGACAAAATTAACCCTAGATTTAGTCCGGAAGGATTAAGTTTTCCTTGAGCTCCAGCAGTTCAATGCGTATAACAGTGCAGCAAGAAAGATTTAGCCTTGGGTTGGCACGGTAATAGTATAATATAATAGTGTGCAGACATTGTACACTATTTGTAACATTTGATTTCATTGCAATATCATCTTTTCAACCATAAAATTAATTTGATATTGTCATTAGCCATCTCTTACCATACAAATGAAACATATTACAAGTCAAAAGCTGAAGTATGCAGTTGTCCTTCTAAGGCTGGAAGTATAACATGAAAATCTGCAGTCTAAAGAGAAAAAACACAATGCTGGAGAAACTCAGCAGTTCAAACAAGGTCCTTTATAGATAAAAATAAAAAAAATTAAAGATAAAAAAAGATTAAAGATAAAAATACGTAACCAATGTTTCAGGAGTTTTTTTTTGTCCTTCTAAAGATCCCTGATTAGACTGATCACATGTAGACACTTCTGTAACTGAATCCAATCAGTCAATTCCACATTATTAATCTAAGGTCATATATAAAATGTACATGTCACCATAGGTGTGTGTGATGTGCTGTGGTGCAGCTAGCAAACACAAAACACGAGAAGACCGTATACAGGCTTTAATCAGTTTAAACATTGTACACATCAGTTTTAATATCTTTGCTAACTCCACATGTGCCTGACTATCCTTTGCTGGCTCCACATGTCCGACTGACCCTGGGAGGGGATGGTCAATGATTGACAGCCAGCCAGATGGGACCAGCCTCCCAGTTTGCCTGCCTGCAGGTACAGTGGTTGCACCCTGCAGTAGGCTAGTAGGAGTGTGGGCAGTGTTGTGGTTGTATCACCACATTCACCCCCTTCTTCAAAATGAGTCCCTGGGGGTGGGGGGGGTACAAGTTTAGGCTGTCTGGCGATCATCTATGCCTTTCAGACCATCGCAAGGCTGGCTCCTGGTCAATGGTCACAGGGACATGGCTGCCTGAGGGTCGGATGGGTGCCCTGGACAGTTGCTGGGTGTAGACAGGATGGTATCTGGCAGTGAGGGGGTGTAGGTGTGGGGCAGGTCCATTAGAAGTGGCGCCCTCTGGAGAGACAGAGGTTGAGGGTCGGCTCCCAGGGAATGCTGGGTGGGCCAAGGTACCCGTGGTGGGAAGGTGTGGCCCCTGCTGGTGCCAGATCTCTGGTCGAGACAATGTTTTCATGTCAATTGGGGTACCTGACGTAGGCATAGTTCAGGATTGAATGGAGAAGGAACACCTGTTTGACTTAGCCATCGGACTGTGGGCCCACACATGTTTGCGGAGGAGTTCCGGTCCTGAAAACGTCAGCCATGTTGGCAGGGAGACACCAGTTGCCTATTTCCTAGGAAAGAAGGTGCTTGTGAGGGCTCTGATTGGCAGCTGGGCGCAAGAGGGACCATATGGTGTGGAGTGCCTTGGGGAGGGCCTCTTGCCAGTTGTCGGCGAACTAGCCATTTGACCTCAGGAGCAGGAGGACTGCCTTCCAGATTACTCCATTTTCACACTCCACCTGCCCATTGCCCCTGGGGTTGTAGCTAGTCATGTGACAAGATGCAATGCCTCGCTCTGTCAGGTACTGGTGCAGCTCGTCACTTATGAAGCTGGACTCCTGGTCGCTGTGGATGAATGCCAGGTATCTGAGCATGGTGAAGATCTGCACCAATTCCTTGATAATGAAGGTGGTGGAGGTGTCATGGCAAGGGATGGCAAAGACAAATAAGGAGCATTCGTCTATGACTGAGAGGAAATAGACATCCTTATTCGTGGAAGGCAGTGGTCCCTTAAAGATGATGCTGAGTCGCTCAAAGGGTTGAGTGGCCTTGACTACAAAAGCCTGTGGTGGGCGGAAGAAGCACAGTTTTCACTCTGCATGACTTGGTCATGGTCCAGACATCTTGAACGGTGAAGGGGAGGTTCTGGGACTTAATGAAATGGTACAGGCATGTGTCACCCAGGTGGCAGATGGTATCGTGCAGTGCCTGCAGTTGTTCGGACTGCGTGCTGGTGCAGGTTCCGGACAGGGTATCAGGGATCATTGAGCTTCCCTGGCCTATACTGGATGCAGTAGCTGAATGCGGCCAGCTCGACTCTCCAGTGCAAGATCTTTTCGTTCTTGATCTTGCCCCTGTGGGTGGTGCTGAACATGAATACCCTGCCTGAGAAGGATGAAACTTCTTCCAGCCAAGTAGAGGCACCAGTGGCGGCCGCTTCCACAATCGCCTGGGCCTCCTTTTCGATGGCAGAGTGTCTGAGGCCTGAACTGTGGAAGGTCCTGGAGAAAAAAGCCATGGGTCTGCCCCCTTGATTGAGGGTGGCAGTAAGGGCAACATCAGAGTCACCACATTCCTCTTGGAATGGGGTGTCCTTGGCCACAGTATGCATCATGGCATTGACAGATATCCTGTCTGAATTGGTCAAAGGCCACTTGTGCCTCAGGGGGAGGGGAAAGGTGGTGCCCTGGGCCAATTGGCAGACCTTGTCTGAGAAGCAGGGGACCCACTGTGAGTAGTAAGAGAAGAGCCCTTGGCACCTGCAGAGGGCTTTGAGCATGTGAGGAAGGAGCAGTTTCTTTAAGGGGTACATGTATTCGGGGATGGGACCGATAACACCATCATCCACGATATACCCCAGGATGGCAAGGCGGGTGGTGCTGAACACACAAATGTTGTAAAGGAGTTTCAGTGCCTTGGCTGTCTGGAGAAATCTGTCCAGGTTGGTCGTGGGTGCAGATGGTAACATTGTCCAGGTACGGAAGATCGCTCTTAGATTTTGCTGGTCTATTATGCAATTCATCTCCTGCTGGAACACAGAGATTCCATTTGTGGCTCTAAAGGGAACCCAGTGGATCTGGTAGAGGGATCCATCTGCCTCAAAGGCAAAATAAGGTTTATCCTGGGCATGGATGGGGAGCTGGTGGTAAGCCAACTTCAGGTCATTCGTGGACAAGACCTTGTACTGGGCTATCTTGTTGACCATGTTGGTGATCCGGGGCATAGGGTAGGTGTCCAGCTGGGTATACCGGTTGATGATCTGGCTGCCCCCTTTTAAGACGAGGACCTGTGCTCTCCAGGGGCTGGTGCTGGGCTCTATGATTCCATCCGCCAGAAGCCGTCTCACCTTTGCCTTGATGAAGGTCCTGTCAGCCGCACAGTAGAGCCTGCTCTTGTCCACTATGGGCTTACAGTTTGGCTTCAGGTAGTTGAAGAGGGACAGAGGGAGCACCTTTAGGGTGGAGAGCCCGCAGATAGACCATGCTGTAGATTGTGAGTGGGGGGAGTGGGCCATAGAAGGCAAGGGTGAGGGTGTGGAGATGGCACTGGAAGTGTAGCCCCAGGATGACAGGGGCACAGAGCTTGGGCATGACCAGAAGCCTGAACCCTTTATATGTTTCAATTGTGATGCACTGTGGTGAAGCAAGCAAACAAAAAACACAAGAAGACTGTACTATAGGCTTTAATTGGCTCAAACTCTGTACATACCAGTCTTACTATCTTTTCTGGCTCCACATGTGCCTAACTGTCCTTTGCTGGCTCCATGTGTCCGACTGACCCTGGGAGGGGCCGGCTGGAGTCTATATACAGGCCAGTGATTGACAGCCACTCAGGTGGGGCCAACCTCCCATGTTGCCTGCCTGCAGGTACAGTAGTTGCCCCCTGCAGTAGGCTGGTAGGAGTGCAGCCAGTGTTGTGGTTGTATCACCACAGTGTGCTCGAGAGTGTTTGAAAATATCAGTGCTAGCCATCCCAAGCACCAGAATAAAGACTGCATCAAGTGTCAAGTGTACTTCATTGTCTCATGATAATGCAAGATTAAGGAATAAAATGGATGAGCTTGAGGCGCAAATGGCAATGGGAGGTTATGACATTGTTGGAGTAACGGAGACATGGCTGCGGGAAGGGCAGGATTGGGAAATAAATGTTCCCGGGTACACATCCTATAGAAAAGACAGAAAGTTAGGAAGAGGAGGTGGGGTAGCTCTGTTGGTAAGAAATGAAATTCAGGCATTTGAAAGGAAAGACATTGAAACAGGTGGGGTAGAGTCTGTTTGGATAGAATTAAGAAATTGTAAAGGCATGAGGACCATAATGGGGGTCATTTACAGGCCTCCGAAAAGTAGCTCAGATATCGGTAGAAGTATAAATCAGGAATTAAGAGTGGCATGTCAAAGTGATAGCAATACGGTAGTTATGGGGGACTTCAACATGAAGGTGGACTGGGATAATCAGACGGGGGCAGGAACACAAGAGAGTGAGTTTATTGAATGTCTACGAGATACTTTCTTGGAGCAGCTAGTGGAGGAACCTACCAGGGGGAAGTTGATTCTGGATTTGGTGCTGTGCAATGACGCAGAGTTAATAAGTGACCTCGATGTAGGGGAGCCATTAGGGAATAGTGACCATGGTATAGTTACTTTTGAGCTGCAATTAGAAAGGGAAAATGAAAGGAAGTCGGAAGCATCTGTACTGCAGTTAAATAAAGGGGATTATACAGCTATGACGGAGGAGCTAGCCAAAATAAAATTGAAAGAATCACTAGCTGGGAGGACAACTGGGGAAAAATGGCAGGTATTTTTGGACATTTTTCACAGGATTCAGGACAAATTTATTCCAAAGTGGAGGAAAGGCTCTAGGAGATGCAAATGGTAGCCATGGCTAACTAATGAAATCAAGTGCAATATCAAATCCAAAGGGAGTAAGTATAAGATAGCGAAGCGGAGTAGGAAGTTAGAGGATTGGGAAACCTTCAAAGAGCATCAGAGGGTAACTAAGAAAGTCATAAGAGAGGGGAAAATGAAGTACGAGAGGAAATTAGCAAATAATATAATGGAGGATAGCAAAAGCTATTTTAAATGTGTGAAGAGGAAGAAATTGGTTCGGTCTAAAATTGGTCCATTAAGAATGGAAAAGGGTGGAATTATTACCGGAAACAAGGAGATGGCTGAGGAATTTAACAAATACTTTGCAACTGTCTTCACCAAGGAGGATATAGGTTATGGTCAGTTAGGGGGTAGTGGTCATGTGGTATCAAGAGACTTGGGGAACTTTCCTGGGGAAGTAGGGGATCTAATGGATATCCGGATCCAGAAGCAGGAGGTTGTGAGTAAATTGTTGGGACTGAGGGCTGATAAATCCCCAGGGCCTGATGGGCTGCATCCCAGGGTGCTTAAAGAAGTTGCTATGGAAATTGTGGAGGCACTGGTCGACATTTTCCAAAGTTCCATAGATTCGGGGGAGGTCCCTGAGGATTGGAGAGTGGCTGATGTGGTGCCGATTTTTAAGAAGGGAGGGAGGGAGAAAACGGGAAATTATAGACCGGTCAGCCTGACGTCAGGGGTGGGGAAGATATTGGAATCTATCATAAAAGGAGTAATAGCAGAACACATAGGCAGAAATAATAGTATAAGGGCTAGTCAGCATGGATTCCTTAAGGGTAAGTCATGCTTGACTAACCTTCTGGAATTTTTTGAGGATGTGACAAAGAGGGTGGACTTGGGAGAGCCAGTGGATGTGGTGTATTTGGACTTCCAGAAGGCCTTTGATAAGGTACCGCACGGGAGACTAGTGGGCAAGATCAGGGAGCATGATATTGGAGGTAAGGTGCTGACATGGATAGGAAATTGGTTAAGAAATAGGAAACAAAGATTTGGAGTAAGCGGGTCTTTTTCAGGATGGCAGGATGTGATGAGTGGAGTGCCGCAGGGATTGGTATTGGGTCCTCAGTTGTTTGTAATTTATGTAAATGATTTGGATGAGGGGATTATTAATAACATGAGCAAATTTGCAGATGACACTAAACTGGGTGGCGGTGTGGTGTGTGAGGAGGATGTCAGGAAAATGCAGAGGGACTTGGACAGGTTGGGAGAGTGGGCTGCCTAATGGAAGATGATGTTCAATGTGAGCAAATGTGAGGTTATCCATTTTGGGGGCAATAATAGGAAAGCTGAGTATTATTTAAATGGAGACAAGCTAGGGAGTGGGGAGGTGCAAATGGATCTGGGTGTACTTGTTCACCGGTCACTGAAGGCTAACATGCAGGTTCAGAAAGCTGTGAAGAAGGCAAATGGCATGTTGGCTTTCATAAAGAGGGGATTGGAGTATAGGAACAGGGACGCCCTTCTGCAGTTGTACAGGGCCCTGGTGAGACCCCACCTGGAGTATTGCGTCCAGTTTTGGTCTCCAATTTTGAGGAAGGACATACTAGCTATAGAGGGTGTGCAGCGCAGATTTACAAGGTTAGTTCCAGGGATGGCGGGGTTGACATATGCTGAAAGGCTAGAAAAACTGGACTTGTATCCAATGGAGTTTAGAAGGATGAGGGGGGACATGATTGAGGTATACAAAATTATCAGGGGGATAGACAGGGTGAAGTCGGATTACTTGTTCCCAATGATGGGGTAGATGAGGACTAGAGGGCATAGTTTAAGAATACAGGGTAGGCCCTTTCGGACAGAGATGAGAAAACATTTTTTTACCCAGAGAAGTGTGAATCTGTGGAATGCTCTGCCACAGAGGGTGGTAGAGGCAGATTCACTGATTATGTTCAAAAGAGAGTTAGATAAGACTCTAGTGGGCAAAGGAGTTAAGGGTTATGGGGATAAGGCTGGAAAGGGGTACTGATAGTAGTGATCAGCCATGATCTGTAAAATGGCGGTGCTGGCTCGATGGGCCAAAGGGCCTACTACAGCTCCTATTGTCTATTGTCTATTGTCTATTGTCTATTGTTTACTACAAAGGGAGCAGAACCATGAACAGAATATCACTACTGGCTATAGAAGGGTTTCCTGAACCATACACAGGGAAATTGACTTCAGGGATTCAGGGTCAAATGTGAGTGATAATCATAATGAAACAGCCATGAGATCCTAATTTATAAATAAAAAGAGCTTATTTCTTATTTCAGATGGGTTTCTGACTACCTCTTACTAATCTGAAAATCAATGCTCTTCTATCTCAGAATGCCTGCCAGATTTGATCTTTGAGCAAATCAATAGATATTTGACCTATAAATCTTTCGATAGCTAGCGACAAGATTTAAATGTGGTTCCAAGACATTTCCCATTTACCATTTCTACCCCTTATCACTGAGAAGAATTGTTTAGCTAGCACAGTAGAATCCAAATGTTTGGGGAGTTCAAAATATGGGCACAGTTTACTTGATTGTTATAAAATGATTGGTCCTGGGCTCTGAGAACTGGTTGGTTAAAGTCTGTGATTCATGTAGCTCTTTTAACATTGGCTGATTGCCTTTTTCCTTCCCTCTCAAAATGTCAGTATGAACTTCCATGAAAATTGTAGCTTTTCTCACAACAGTGGGTTTATTTCTCAAATAATTAAGCTGAATAAGAGCAGCAAAATCATTGCTGGATTTATTTTCTTGTATCGGTATTTAATATTAATTTACCAGTGTGCAGGTTTTGCAATTAGCAGTCCAGTCAATCTTATCAGGTGTTGTTTTCTGTCTGTCCTTAGAACCATCAGAGTCGATGTACACCAGGAAATGACCAACTATGCGCTAAAAAGATTGAACCAACACACTCACATTCCCCACGTGAAGAAGCTGGCTGCACTTGCATTGTTCAGTTTGCGTGTGATCAAGTACAGCCCTTCTACACAAGATGAAGTTGGGTAGCTCCTGAATGGAACTTCTTTGAGGAACTTCAGCCCATTAGGTTTTTATATCATCAGTTGCTAGCATCATACATGGGCAGCATGGTTAATGTAGCTGTTAGCGCAAAGCTAGTACATGGTCAGCGAGCGGGTTCAAATCCAGCACTGTCTGTAAAGGGTTTGTAAATTTTCTTTGTGTCTTTGCGGGTTTAATCTGGGTGCTCTGTTTTTCTCCCACCCAGATTGGAGGTTAAATTGGGTATAATTGGGCAGTACATGTTTAAATGGTCAGAATCAGCTTCTGATGCATTGGAAATGAACATTTTAAATTTTAGAAACAATTAAATGTTTGAGCAGATGGAGTGAGCTGACATGATTCTGGAAAGCTTTGTCAGCTAGTTCAGCAATTCATATGTATACTTGTGCTTTGCAGGTAGACAAGGTTAGATGATGTGTATGGGAACCTTCTACAAACTTATCCCACTATGACAACACCAGCTCTTTTCATCATCCAACCATGGACTCTTCTCATTGCAGAACTGATTTGTTGAGGAGTTTTATCTATGAATTACCTGCTGAGTTTCTCCAGCATTGTTGTGTATTACACTCGATGCTAAACTTTTGTGTTACCCTTGTAGGTGATAGAGGGCTAGTGATACTGCTGACCACTAGAGGGAGTCGAAGATGAATACCAATTCTCAGATTAGATCCAAAATTGGCTGCACTATGAGATTGTGATTTGCTAATAAACTATTGTTAATATAAATGAACCCAAGTGTTTTTTTATTACTTTAAAGAAGCATTGCAAGGTACCAGGAGTGTGCATCAGTCAGTATCAGCAGGAAACATGAAAAGTGTGAGGACTACTGATGCTGTGAATTGACTGGGAACATCGACCATGAGTGGCAGTTGTTCAAACAACAATTCATGCTGTAAATGCAACCCATTTGATTCAATACCAAACTGGATGCATGAAAGTTTTCACTGTTACTTACCATGATGGGTAAGTACTAATGGTTTTCAACATATTTGTTTTTGCTGAGGCAGATGACCAGGGCAAGTTCGACAAGGTTATCAAGATGTTTGATAAACACTGCTCAGCAAAGAAAAATGAAATGTTCGAGATGTATGTATTTCACATACTCACACAGCTGCAGGTGGAAAGCTTCAATACTTTCTTAAAAGCAAGAGCATGAATTTTTGGATTGCTGCAATATTCATTGATCCATGATCAAATTGTGTTCAGAATTATTGATAAGAAAGTGAGAAAGAGGTTACTATGTGAGAAAAAGCTTACCCTAGCTGGAGCTGTGAAGATATAGCATGCCAGTGAATTAGTTCTGCAGCATATGAAAATGTTCAG
The DNA here is from genome assembly GCF_036971445.1 of Narcine bancroftii. NCBI lineage: Eukaryota > Metazoa > Chordata > Chondrichthyes > Torpediniformes > Narcinidae > Narcine > Narcine bancroftii. The sequence goes on along the minus strand of NC_091475.1, from coordinate 100,552,441 downwards.
TGAGAGTGTAAAAGCCAGTGAAAGTGAAGACATAGCCCTAGCCACTGTGTCTAGATGCACACCTAAACAGAGAATAAGAGATAGCAAACAAAAAGATGGAAATACATTAGATGCATCAAACCAGCCTATGGAAATGGCAAAATGCAAAGGGCAAAATCACTATGCAAAGCAATGTTTTTTATCCAAGGGGAAACAAAACAAAAGTGAAACTGTGCACACTCTAGAAGAAACTGCCCTAAGTGATACATACTTCATGTGCATGGTAGTGAAGGAAGGTTTCAAACTATCAGACACGGAATAGCGAAGCATGAACAAAATTGAGTAGGACAAATGGACTTTGTCTTTTCATGCAAATGGAGAAGATATTCTTATCAAGCTGGACATGGGGGTAAAGGTCAATTTGATCTGTGAACGTGACATCAGGACAATGAAGATAAAGCCATACATCCATCCAAATTCTGTTTAGTTCAAGTCCTATAATGGACAGCGCATTGATACAAAAAGTACATGTTGACTAAAGGTGAAGGTTAAAGGTGAAGAGCCTAATGTTTGTAGTAGTCCCAAATAGACATGAATCACTGCTTGGTAACAAAGCCTGTGAAAATCTAGTCAACAGGGTGAACTGCATTAACAGCACGAATGCACAGGACAGTGTAGAAGAAATACCGGATCAATTTCCTGACATCTTCAAGGGGTTTAGAGTTCTACCATTCATCTATACAAAACAGTTAAAGGAGGACATACAGCCAGTAGTGCATGTCTGGAGACAGGTTCCAGCACCACTTAAAGACAAGCTCAAGCAGGAACTTGACTGAATGACGTCACTAGGGGGTCATAAAGAAAGTGGAGGAGCTCACTGAATGGATGAATTCAATGGTATGCATCAAAAAGAACAGTGACCTATGCATGTGCATGGATACAAAAGACTCAAATCCAATATAAAGAAGGAACATTATCAGATTACAACCAGGGATGAAATTACAAGTGAAATGGCCGGTGCAAAGTTTTTCACTAAATTGGATGCATCCCAGGGCTTCTGTCAAGTAAAACTGCCTGAAGGTAGTACAAAATACTGTACATTCAATACACCGTTTGGTAGATACTCCTGTCTGAGGATGCCGTTTAGAATTTCTTAAGCTCTAGAAGTATTACACATGACAATGGAGCACATCATAGAAGGCATAAATGGGGTATGTGTGTGGATTGATGATATGATCCTATTGGGATCCACACAGGAGCAACACAATGAGAGGGCAATCAAAGTGCTACAATGTTATGACTTTGAATTGGTGGACACACCAGGGAAACTTATTGTGTTAGCTGATTCATTGTCCATGATACAATAAGAGTTACAGAGACAGATGTAAATCTCCATATGAACCTGATCACACAATCACTTCCCGTATCTGACATTAAATCCAAGCAGATCACAGCTGAAACAGTAAAGGACATAGTTCTATAGAAGGCCATTAAGATTCTCAATGAAGGAAGGCGCAGAATTAAAAGTCAACCATACTACAATGTCAGAGCTGAGCTGAGAGTTGTCAATAGAACTCAACTGAGACAGAGAAGAATTGTCCTTCCTCAATCACTGCAAGAAGAGATGCAGAAAAGGATGCACATGGGGCACCTTGGATGGAAAAATGCAAGATGAGGGGCAGAATTGCTTTTTTATTGGCCAGGGATAAACGCTGACATTAACAGAATGGTCTCAAGCTGTGAGACCTGTCTGAAACCTGTTGCAAAGCAGTCAAAGGAACCCACGATCAGAACTGACATCAGAGGAGCCATGGCAGAAAGTTGGGACTGATCTGTTCCACATGGATGGAAAGGATTACCTGCTAGTTAATGGCTATTATTGAACTAACCGAAGATTGCGCTGCTTCCCAACATGCCTGCTGCCTGCGTGATCAAAAATATGAAATTGATCTTTGCAAGACATAGAATTCTTCAAATCACCTACAGTGAAAATGGACCATGCTTCAGTTGTAGAGAATTCCAGAACTTTGCGGTATAGTGTGAATTTAAACATCCGACTTCAGATCCTCTGTATCCCCAGTCAGATGGTAAAGCAGAGAAAGGAGTAATATAATTAAACAGCTGCTCAAGAAAACAGTGGCTCCGATCCTTGTTTAGCTCTGTTGAGTTACTGAGCTTCACCAGTTGAATATGTCATGTCACCCACTGAGCTCCAAATAAGATGTAAACTGCACTCAACACTTCCCTACTCTGCATACCCAAACAATAACACAGATGTCGAATGGAAAAAAAAAGCATCTTCAAAGGAGATAAAAAGCAAACTATGGCAAGTCAGTAAGAAGCTAAGGGCCACTGGCACAACATGACACTGAGACTCAAAGATTCCAACACCTGGGACAAGAAAGCCACTGTTAAGGAGGAAGTAAATCCTAGATCCTACTCTGTCAGACCAGAGGATGGTCAAATACTGAGGAGGAATCAAAAGCGCCTGCTGAAAACGCAAGTGACACTGCAAAAACAGACAAATGCTGAAGATCCAGCCTGCACAGCAACAGAGTAAATACCAGCATGCTAGTAAGTAGTGGACCAGTAGAGCTGACACATGCACCTGCATTGGGAAGATCCACACATGCTATCAAAGCACCTGACAGGCTGAATCTCTGAAAGAAAAGGTCTGCACACTTAAAAAGTTTGTGCTGTTGATATCTGTCTTTATGTTAGTGTTTAACTTTAAATTGAAATGGATACTGTATTAGTGTGTAATGTTGCTAGATTACACATCTTAAGGAAAGGGAGAGTGGTGATAGAGTCTAATGATACTGCTGACCACTAGGGGGAGTCAAAGATGAACACTGCACTCGGGTTAGAAACAAAAATGGCTGCACCACAAGATTTGAGACATTAATAAAATATTGTTAATATAAAAGAACCCAAGTTTCTTTATTACTTAAAAGAAACATCATACCTTGTTATTTCATGGAAAGACACAACACACATCAATTTGTAGCTGAACAACATTAATCATTGTGTCATTTTGAAAAGCATTGACAATATTGAGTCTTAATAAAAGAGGCCTAAGATAAATTATTGAAGGAGAATTGAAAAATCACTAAAGAAGATAAATATCTCTGTCAAAACTCTAAGTATATTAGTAAGGATTTCCTTTGTTTTTTTTTTAGGGTTGAAATAAATTCCTTTTGCTTGTTTGGGTTAGAAAGTAGATCAATATTAAGAGGTATAGTAGCCGGTTCTCATCCAATGAGTAAATTCTCATTCAGTGAGTCGACATCAGCAGTTCATACATCATTCCTTTCTAGCTCCAGGGACTATAAAGCTGTAAGACTCAAGAATATCTTGAGCATCTACTCATTTTACCATATTTTACCTTATCCAATAGTCCTATTTTATGCTACCGAAGCATTATAGTGACAGGGCTAAGTATGTTTCCAGCCAGGAGGAGGAGGAGCAGAGATGTGCTGCAGCAGAAAGTTTTTGATTGGTTCAATGTGAAGCGAAACAGCCAATAAAATTATAAGTTATAGCAGAGTGGCATTTGTGAGAGGGGTGTAATTGAGTTCCAGTTGTTGTGTTTGAGGAATAAATGCTGAAGCTTTGGCTCATAAGGCTTCGGCAAGAGGGTTGAGCAAATTTACAGAAGAGAATTTTTCAGATTGTGCAGTCAAAATGATAGTCAGGGCAGTGGTATCCTTCTGCACGTTGTGGGACACCAGGGAAACTTCCAGTGTGCTGGATGACTATTACTGTTGGAAGTCCGACTTAGCACATCGGTGAACTGCAGCTGCAGTTGAATGCTCTCAGCATCATTAAGGATGCTGAGAAAATTATAAGCAGAAGTTGAAAGGTGCAGACTGCAGATAACTGCAAGACCACACCAGGAATGGTAAAAGGATTAGGCAGGCCATTCAGGTTTCCTTGTGGTCCTTCTTGTATTGACAATAACCACACCAGAAGTGCGAGTATAAGACAGCTTTAATAAACTATTATGTACACTAAGAGGTCTTGTCTCTCTGCAAGGCGAACCTGGAAGGCTAGACTGTAGCTCTGGACTGCTTTATATACAAGGTCACCGGGATGACCCCTGGTGACCTAGTGGTGTAATTACATATCACCATATTCAACCCCCTTAAAAAATTGTTATTCCCCCCCAAACCCCCCCCCCCCGCCCCACTGTCCTCCTTCCCTTGTTTGTAAGTTCATGTCCAAAATATTTGTGGCTTCTGTTGCCTTCTGGGCCTCCTCGGTAGTAGTATAGGGGTGGGGAGTGCGGTCTGCCTTTCAGCCTTTCTTGGTGGAGGTGTGGGAGTGGGAAGTACTAGATGGCCATGTGGCGCGTGGGCTGGGGATCCTCTTGTATGGGATTAGGTCCTGCCATCAAGTCTAGGGTGGTGATATTTTGTGGCGCAGGCGTACCCAGGGTCCTGATTTCCAGGGTGGGTGATATATAGTCCTCTGAGGTCACTCGATGGATGACTATTCTAGTGACTGCTGATTCACTCCTTGTTGATCCGTAGACATCTGTGTTTCCTCCGCATTGTTCACACATCCGGCTGGCGCGAGATCTCTGGTGGACACCGAGTCTTCTCTTCCATCTTGGAATGTGATGAAGGCATAGTGGGGGGGTGAGGCCCGTTGTGCACTATTGTAATGCTTTCTAACTGGCACTGAAAATCTAACCCCAATAGTACCAGGGGACAGAGATGAGGGAGTAATAGTAATTTGAACCCTTCGTATTTTGTGCCACGGATTTCTAGAGTAACCCTACAAAATTGTTTTACCTCAGCCGCAAGGCTGCTGGCTGCTAACAGGATCCGATGCTCACTCGGACATGTGGGGAAGGCAAGGCAGTTGACTAACCCCTAGTCAATAACACTCAGAGCTTCCACTATCTATTAATCAATTTACCTTCACATCATTTCATGCGTAGGGAAGCAAGTCTGGCATGTCCTTCGTGTCCTTCCATCTGATAGTACTCGGTGTCATATTCATCTCCTGAAGACTGTGTCCTCTGCTTTGTAGCATTTGTCCAAGATGTCCAGCTGCACATGACATTCTTCTTCTTCTGTTTTTCTGTGGAGAAGGAAGACCTTTCCCGCCTCACATTATCTTGGCTGTGGCCTTGGGGCTTCTGCAGACTTTTGCATAATTCCCACGTTTTCCACAGTTGGAACTGAGGGCAGGGCAGAGGGCTCTGGGGTGCTTTCTTTGTCCACAGATAAAGAACTTGGGACCCTCAAGGTGCTGCTGCTGCTGTGAATTCCTGTGAGGCAACAGACTTTTCTTTTTGTGGGGCTAGAGAGTCCAGCAGAGTGATGTTTGTCCCAACCCCAGAATCCTGTGAGTACTCCTCCAATTCTTTCCTGGTACATTCTAAAGCTTCTGCAATAGTCTCTGCCTCATCTAGCCCCACCATTCCTTTCTCCAGCAATCGAAGTCTCATCTTAGTGGACCGTATGCCCGCAACAATTCTGTCCCTAATAAGGTCCTCCACATACTCCTGAGCTGATACTGCTTTAAAGTTGCAGCCTCTCACCAGGTCTTTCAGAGAGAGTATAAAGTCTCTGGTAGACTCCCCTACTTGTTGTGATCTAGTCATGAGCCTGTACCAGTTGTGGAGTTCGCTATGCCCCTTACTGTAATGCCTCTGTAAAGTGCTCATTGCCTCTTGGTAGGACCTGGCATCCTGTATAAGGGAGTAAGGGTGGTCTCACAGCTGCGCTAACAGCAGCATTAATAGCTCTTTATCCGATGCCTCAGCCCCCTCCACATAATTCAGAAAGCATCTCTGCCAGCGGCCGAAGTGCGTGCCGGCTTCGGGATTTCTGGGGTCAAGCTCCAGCCTGTCTGGTCACAGCACATGGCTAATCCGCAGTCTCTGGTCCCTTAGGTAATGTGGGGGCATATGGAGACCCAGTCTCCATGTGGTCTCTGGGTCTAGGTATAGCAAAGGTGGGCCCTGGGGTATTGGCAGCTGCTGGTAGAGCCTCTGTGGGGCTTGTGTCTGCTGGAAGAGTAACCTGGGTGCTTGGGGCTGTTGGCTGAGTCTCTTGCTTTGGGACATTTGCAGCGGGCATAGGGAGGATCCCAGCAGTAGCATCAGGTCTCCGTGTTACTGGGGAAACTGCTGCTGGGGGAGTGACGGTAATGGTGTCCGCTTTCCCTAGCTCTTGAGTGGACAGGAACTCTGCACATATGTGGTGATCGAGAGCACGACTTGTGGAGATCCTTCCACCCGTGCTTGTAGTGGCCCCTTTCTGATTGGACTGGGGTTTAGGATCGGTAGTGCCTGTACTGGAGAACCCATGGGCAGGCAGGGCTCTTGGCCATTTCTTACCTGCCCTATTGTACTCTGTGGTCTTCTCCACATTCCACCATGATTTCAGTACAGCGGTCCCACGTGCGTGATGGTTGTCCAGGGATTCCATTCCTCAGGAAGAGTCTCCAGGTTGTCGGGAATGCATGTTGGAGTAGAAGCAACTTCTATCCTAGTAGCTATGATATTAGTTTATTAAATTATACTGACAATAACCACACCAGCAGTGCGAGTATAAGACAGCTTTAATAAACTAATATGTACACTAAGAGGTCTTGTCTCTCTGCAAGGCGAACCTGGAAGGCTAGACTGTAGCTCTGGACTGCTTTATATACAAGGTCACCGGGATGACCCCTGATGACCTAGTAGTGTAATTACATATCACCACACTTCCCCTTAGTAACCTTATTTTTCTTTAGATATTTCTGGGGGAAGGGTAGCCTTTCAGATGTAGCTCTGTGTGGACTGGTGATGTCAGAGAGAGGAAGAGTGAAGAGACTCAGTTGCTGAGGGACAGATATGAGATTCTGTGGCTGCAAGCCGGACACCAGTACGGGTACACTGCCTACAAGCATTTGTAAAATGTTCTTGAGCAAGAAGGTGAGCACTCAGAGGTTATTGTGTACATTGGAAAAGGAATATAGTCCTGATGCATTATTATAGGGAGTTGATTTAGAAGCTATAAAACAAGACCTCAAGGTAGCGATCTCTGGATTACTTCGAATGCCACATGCCAGTGAGTTAACAAATAGAAAGATAGACCAAATGAATGTGTGGCAGAAGAGGCAGGGATTCCGATTCTTGGTACATTAGGATCTATTCTGGGGCAGGAGTGAATTTTTCTCATGGAGAGGTTGCATTGAACTGGAGGGGACCAATGTCCTGAGGAAGGTTGGCTTGGGAAAGTTTAAACAAGAAAAGTGTGGAGTGGGGTCCAGTGCAGAGATGAGATAGGTGAAAAGATGGTGGCTAATATTGTTGTCAGAGAGAGCAAGTAAGGGTAGCACGAATAACATAGAGGTTAGCACAAGGGTATTACACTGCCAATGACCTGGATTCGCCCTGTGACTGTGCGTTCCCTCCAGATGCTTCCGAGGAAATATATGGGGATGATAGGTCAATTGGCATGTTTGGGTGGCACAGCTGGACATGGCATAGAAAGAAGAAAGTCTGGTGGTTTAAATTTAATTTATTTCAATGTAAAATCCAGACAAAGTCAGCATGTGATTTGGCTTTAGGGATTGGAATATTATAGTCATGATAGAAACCTGTTTGACAGAAGAGCAGGACTGGCAGCTCAATATGACAATATATAAAAGTTACAAATGTGATAGAGGTGTAGGTAAAAGAAAAAAGAGGGAGTGTCTTTTTAATAAGGTAAGACATAATAGCGCATAGAGAAGATATTCTTGGGAGAGGTTATACGTGTAGAACTTAGGAACAAGAAAGGTATGATCATGTTGATGTTATTGTATTATTGCCCTTCCCCCTCCCCTCCCCCTCCGCCAATAGTCAGTGGAATTAGAGGAGTGGACCTGCAGAGAGATCACAGATAGCTTTCAAAATAATAGGGTAGTATTACTGGGAGATTTTGGATTTGCTAATATTGTCCGAGTCACTCATAATACAGAGGGCTTGGATGGATTGGAATTTCTTATGTCCAAGAAAGCTTCCTTCATCAATATGAAGAGAAAGAGAGAGAGAATCCGATTGGAGAGGGGACAAAACTGGATTTCCTCTTTGCGAGCAAGTTAGATCAAGTGACTGAATGCCAATGGTGACAATAAGGGAAAAGTTTGAGGCCAGTGACCATAACTCAACTAGCTTTTAAGTGGTTATGAAGAAATGTAAGACTGAGCAACAACTTAAGATTCTACATTCGATTAAAGCCCATTTTTGAGACATTAGACAGGAACTTGAAAAGGTTAATTTACTAAATGGTTTGTATTTTCACTATCTAAAAGTAAAAATGATTCAAATATTTCCTTGTTAAATTTGGAATAAAAGTAGACTTTTGTTCATGAGCAAAGAGCAATGAATTCTAATTAGTTTTTTCTCTCCAGTGTATTTAATGATGTGAACATTTATTTTGTCTCTTCAATCATCACATATTTTTCTTATGTCCTTAAACTGGATTATTAATATGAATCAGTTTTCTGAAAAGACTGGGGAAATCAGATCACATTTCTGAAATGTGAACTTTTTTTCTCTTCAGACTTCACTTTCCTGGTTTTGTGTACTCGTAATAACTCTAACTCAAAACAACATAAGACAAAACACATCATATCTCTTCCTGACATTCTGTTCATGTTATATAGTGCTTCTCCCTCCATCCTGCCAGCCCCAGGTGCACTAAAGTAAGATTTGTAGTTCAGTAATACATGTTGACTGGCTCAAGTAATGAATAGGTTGTCAATATGAATATCAGAGAAAATGGGCAAGGGAGAGAGCAGGGGTTTTGTTTTAGACATACAGAATGGTAACAGGCCATTTCGGCCTGTGAGTCTGTGCAGCCCATTTTACACCCAATTAGCCTAGTATGTTTCAAAAAGTGGGAGAAAACCCAGAGCACCAGGGAAAAATGCACTCAGACACAGGGAGAATATACCAACTCCTCAGAGACAGCACGGGATTCGAACCACTGCCCTGATTGCTAATGTGGTAAAGGTGTTGTGCTGACCACGATGCCAACCTTGTCTTAAAATTAATTTTAAGAAACAAGAGTTAAGAAGAAAATATATGGCCAATGGTGGTTTGGCCCTAAAATAAGTTGTAGAGCTCAATAAATCGCTTAACAGTAGAAGGTGACATTGGGAACAAATCAGGTGATCTTTTGTGGTTATTACATTTTAGCAGATAACACCATGGACTGTATTTCTTGTACTTTCTTCATTGTATTAGTATTTTATTTCTTCTTGATTACTGTTAACTTTCTGAATCAACCATTGATATTCTTTTGCCTTCCCACGGCTACTATTTTTTCCCATGAGCCATAAATAAGTGTCATCACAGTCCAAAAGTGCAAGAATTGAATCGTCCTGACAAAGATTACTGCTGGGCCATTTGTGAATAATGAAATATGACTACCAATTGTCCCAGCGATTCAATTCAGAATTTGGAAGTCCGTATGAATATTATTATCATGTAATACTTGGTTCAAATGCGTATTTGTTCTGGGTAAAAATGGATCTGAAGAACTGAAAACATGAAGCCTTTTTCCATTGAATTTCTATATTATTCCAATTCATTTCTGGCTTTGCTGCAAACAAATTACTTCATTCAGACAGAGAATTATAAGTTTGACTCTTATTCCTTTGCTCTTTACTATAGTCCTAAAGTTGCACAATCCAAAAATTTCCTGAACATAAAGTTCACAGGACTGCTCTGAAATGTTCTATTTAAGAAAGGTTCCAGCACAAAGCATCGATGTCAAGTTTCAGAGAATGTTGATTTGTATTCCAACAGAGTGAACTGAAAAAAGTATTCTAATAAATCTTTTGTAGCCCTCCATTCTATGGTTTACACATGATTTACCTAATCATTTGTGTTCAGTTATAGTAAAGAGAATAATAATTATATCCTGGGTCCATGAAGTCAACATGGACAAAGACCCATGGTTGAAGATCTTAAATGGGATGCCTCTGATATTCAGAAATTGTCATTAAGTGAGGAAAATGTGCTGAACTACAAGTGTGAGTGGTTAATAACATTCAATTTTCTTTAAGAAGTGAAGTAGTACAAAGATGACTACAGCATTGTATATCTGACAGAAATTCACTGTAAATATGGCAAAGACATAAGAGCTTTTACAATACACAAATGTTTATTCCTGACTGAGATACTTTGTTATCTTAATTAATGCGTTGTTTCACACAAGATCACAAGATAAAGGAACAGAAGCAAGCCACTAGGCCCATCAAGTCTATTCTGTGACTCTACATTAAGCTGAACTATGTTCACACCTAGTTCCAATTTCCATCCTTTTCTCCGTATCCCTTGATACCCTTACTAATTAGATACTTATTAATTTCCTGCTTAAACTCTCCCAGTGATCTGGCCTCCACCGCTGTATGCGGCAGTGAGTTCCATATATCCATGACCCTTTGACTAAAGAAGTTCTTCCTCATCCCTGTTTTGAATGGTTAACTTCTAATTTTAAGAATGTGACCCCCTTGTCCTTGATTCGCCCACAAAGGGAAACATCTCATCAACCTCCACTCTATGAGATCCCCTCTCATTCTTCTATACTCAAATGATTACAATCCAAGAGCTGCCAAACATTCCTCATACGCTAGCTCTTGCATTCCAGGAATCATCCTAGAAAATCTCCTCTGCGCCCTCTCCAACAACATCACATCCTTTCTAAGATAGGGGGCCTAAACAGTACTGTACTCCAAATGAGGTCCCACCAGTGTCCCAAAGAGCCTCATCAACACCTCTTTACTCTTATACACTATTCCTCTTGAAATGAATGCCAACGTGTCATTCGCTTTCTTCGCTACCAATCCCACCTGGTCATTAACTTTAGTTTTCCCTGTACGAGAACACCCAGGTCCCTTTGCACTTCCGAGATTTTAATTTTCTCCCCATCCAGATAGTTCTCTGCCTGTTTATTTCCACTACCACAATGTATCATGGTATATTTCTCAATGTGATATCTCATCTGTCATATTTTTGCCCAGTCTCCTAATCTGTCTATATCCTTCTGCAACTTTAAAATTTCTTAAACACTTCCTGCTTCTCCACCTATCTTGGTGTCATCTGCAAATTTGGCCACAAAACCATTCATTCCATAATCCAAATCATTAAGATAAATTGTAAACAGCAGCGGCCCCAAGACCGATCCCTTCAGAACACCACTTGTTACAGACACCCATCCTAAACCGGATCCCTTAATTTCAACCCTTTGCTTCCTGCCTATCAGCCAATTTTCTATCCAGTCTAATGTCATCCCTGTAATTCCATGGGCCCTCATCTTATTGAGCAGCTTCTGTTCAAATGAAACTTAGCCAGACAATTGGAAAACTGTACCTGCCACTGGGAATATGCAATCTCAATCCAGTCCCTCATCCACGTTTGCTGCATTTTCACATTAATCAGCTCTGAATTGATGATTTGACTCAGAACCACAAGGACTGCTGATGGAAAATAGAATTATCTCATTGATGAAGCATGACTTGTGCTTCACATCCTTGAATTAAAGCAAATCAAGGTGAAAGACAACCTTGGAGCAGTGCTTGCAGACATCTGGGGACATAAACGGAAAGTCATGGATCTAAGTCTCATTCAAACTGAATCATGAACTTCATCAGTATTTAGCATATTCAAAGACCTTTATCTGCCAGATATACTGCAAGTCTGTAAAGGCTATAAAATAATATTGAATTTCAAAGTGTACAAAATTATTTTGCTCTACTCTGGCCTTGGTTTACCATATTGAAAGCATGAAAACAAAAGGCAGGAGGTAATTCAACCCTTTGGATTGAGTTGAGCCTCAATTTATCTATTTGTTTAAGATTAAAGATTTCAATTGACCCACCATCAACTGGCTTCAGGGAGTATATTTCTGATGGACATTATGCTAAAATATGTTACATTCTGCTTTTGATAGTTGTCATCAAAAAATATAGAGCAAGAGAATATTGTTTTTCTCAGGGTTTCAACACTCAGTATTTTTGCCATTACATTACATTGCAATGTCCAGAATAAGGTATTCGGGTGTAACTATATGTCAATAGCATCAGAAACATGACAATGGGATTTGTTTTATCTTTTCCAATCTCTTTACGTTGTACTTACAATAGTAAGCATGGAGCATTCCTCTACTCCACTAAGTCACTTTATTTTGGTAAATGGTTTATCCTATGTTTACTTACAAATGTATTAAAATGGGCTTCTAATGTTGTCATTTCCCAATTTCACAACATTCTCTTTCCACAAAAGTATCCCTTTGCCAACAGAGCATTTTGGCACATCTGGAGGTTGTGTAACATTATATACAGATGCATATTCATTCTTCCTTCAAGCAAAATCAAATAATGGAAGTTTATTTCTGAAGCAAATAAAGGTGCATGATAACAGATGAGACAGACTGTGCATAGCTGGATTTTATTTGGTTTTCATTTAGCATGGTGCGTCTCTATGGAAAGAAAATGCAAATACCTTCAGGGAAGATGTTCTTTGTTGCAGTGGAGGTTTAAAAAAAAACAAATATGAAAGATTTGCTGTCTTTGCCATTTTGGTGAAAAATATTAAAATATATATTTTTAAAAAAATCATTCTTACCTTTCATTAGAATGTATCACAGAAAATCTTTTTTCAGTTTATAATATAGATTTCTCAGCAATTTGGTCTGTGATACTTATACATGACAATGGCCTAATGCATTTGTCTTTCTTTTTCAATTTTTTAAATTAATTTTCATTAATAATAAGTTTTTACTGTACAATTATGGGATGTACTACTCAAAAAAAATAAAGAAAAATAATGCAAGAATAATCATACATATGAATTTGCAAAGCATAGCCATAATAATAAAAATGGGCATAATTAAATTTAAATTTTCCAAACCTCTGACCCTAAACAAAGTTGAAAGTTAATATTGATGAAACAAAGTAGCTCCCTTTGAAGTGGAACAAGACAGTGCCAAAATTCTGTATTAACACTGAACCTAGAGACTATGGTCCATGAATGGGCCCCATAACATTTGGAATCAAATATTTGAATCATTAATTGCACATCCAATTTTTTCCATATTTAAGCAAAACATTATGTCCCTTAGGTATTATGCATGAATAGGTGGGGTATTATCATTCCACAATCAAAATAGCACATTTGTCCAGGATCAAAGTAAAAGATAAAATATGACATTTGATTGGAGTTAGCAAAACCTCATCTTCTCCAAGAGTTCCAAACAGAGCTACTCAAGGATTTGGTTCTAATTTTAAATTGAGAATCACCAATAATATTTGAAAAAAATCTCTTCAATTTTATTTTTTAAAACTGGGGCACGTCCAGAACGTATGAATTAGAGAAGTTCCACCAATTTTGCATTTATCACAACGAGGATTTATATCTGAGTAAAAATGGGATAATTTGAGTTTAGACACGTGGGCCCTATGAAACACTTTGAATTGTCACAGAGAGTGGAGAGCACACAGAGATATAGTGTTAATCAGTTTGAAAATAGAGTCTCAAACCTCATTAGACAGTGAAAGGTTCAAATCCTGTTCCTATGCATTGTTAATTTGAGCTAAAGGGGCATGTCTTAGACCAGTCAATTTGTCATAAATAATAGATATTAACCCTGGGTTGTAATCCAATAAATGTATCAAGAATATTCATCTGAGGAGCTCTTGGAAAATCAAAGAACTAAGATTGAATATGTCTGAATTGTAAATACCTGAAAAAAATGACCATTTGGTAACTTAAATTTTCCAAGGTTCAAAAGGCACAAAACTATTATCAATAAAAAGGTCTTTAAAGCATTTAATATCCAATCTGTACCGATCATTATGAGGCTGAACAAGATCATTGGACAAAACAGGGCTTGCAAGAGAAAAACCCTGAATTCCAACATATCATCTGAACTGCACCCATATTCTCAAAATGTATTTAACAACCAGATTGTCAATTAATTTATATGAAGTAAAGGAAAGTGAGAACCCAAGAAATGCCGAGATGGAAACATTTTTTCTTTCTTTTTCAATATTTTTATTGAAATTGAAGTTCCACATTGAAAAAAAATACAGAGTACATAAGAAAACTTATTAATTTTTTTTTAAATTACACTCAACCAAGGTACCCCTTATTCTCAATTAATCAAATTATATTACAGTAATATTTCATTACTTTATTATAAAAAATGACAGTTAATTTATTTAAAGTTATAGAAAGTGTGGATCTGAGAAGGGCAATATTATGAATAATAGATATTTTGTAACCAAATTAGATTCCAAAGAGACCCATATTAGACATGGTAAAGGTAAACCATCTTCATGGTTAATATAATATAACAAGAATATAAGATTTTGTATATTGACTGCCCGATAATAGAACCTAAAGTTTGTTAAAGCTACACTTCCATTCTGTTTATGTTTTTGTGAAGAGATTTTGTCTAGGCAAGGATGTTTATTCTTTCAAATATAAGAAGATAAGATTAAGTCAAGGTAATCAAAAAAAGACTAAGGAATAAAAACAGGAAAAGCTGGAAAAGGGTATATAAATTTAGGTAATATATTCATTTTAATATGTTTTATTTGACCAACCAACGATAAAGAAAAAGGCAATTAATTTGATAACGCCCCTCTCACGTGTTTGATTAAGGTGATTTTTTTTTCTTTGAATGTTTTTATAATTTTTATTACTTGTTATACCCAAATAGGTAAATTGATTTCTTACACTTTTAAAGGGAAGTTTAGTATCAGAATCAGAATCAGAATTTAGGACATGAACAATACATGAAATTCAGTATTTTGCAGGAACATCATAATGCAAACATTCATATTATAACCCTCTTACAACATTACTATAAATAAAAATAAATTTAAAAAATAGTAGTTCACGAAAAGTAAGGCCATGTCTTTGGTTCATTGATTATTTAGGAATCTGTTGGCAGTGTGCCATTGAGTGCTTGTCTTTAGACTCCTGTATCTTTTTTCCAAAGGTAGCAGAGTGAAGGGGGATGGCTTGGGTGGTGGGAGCCATTGAGGAGAGATGCTGCTTTTTTAAAATACTGCCTCATGTAGATGTCCTTGATGGAGTGAAGTCTGCAGCCTGTGATGTCACAGGCTGAGTTAACAACCCTCTGAAGTTTATTCTTGTCCTGAGAATTGGCACCTTCATACCAGGCAGTGATCCAACCAGCCAAGAAGCTCTCCATGGTACACCTGTAGAATTTTACAAAAGTTTTCAGTGACATACTGAATCTCATCAGACACCTCACAAAGTATAGGTTCACGATCCTTTATCCGGACATCTAAAATCCGGAAAGCTCCAAAATCCAGCAAGTGGGGACCGGCGGTCAGGGGAGGTGGCCAGGGGAGATGGCTGGGCAGCCAAGGGACCATGGTTGGGGGAGACAGCCGAGGGACCAGCAGTCGGGGGAGATGGCCAGGGGACCACAGATGGGGGAGGCGGCCGGGTGGCTGAGGGACCAGTGGCCGGGGGAGATTGCCAGGCAGCCAAGGGGGAGTTGGCCGAGTGACCAGTGGTTAGGGAAGGCGGCCAAGGGACCGGCAGTCGGGGGAGGCAGCCGGGCGGCTGAGGAACTGATGGTCGGGGGAGGCGGCCGAGAGAGACAGCTGGGTGGCCAAGGGACCACGGTTGGGGGAGGCGGCTGAGGGACCGGCGGTCGGGGGAGATGGCCAGGGGACCACGGATGGGGGAGGTGGCTGGGCAGCCGAGGGAGATTGCCAGGCAGCCGAAGAACCGGCGGTCGGGCAGCTGAGGGACCGGTGGTCGGCGAGGTGGCCAAGGGAGATGACTGGGCAGCCGAGGGACCACAGTTGGGGGAGGCGGCCGAGGGACCGGCAGTCAGTGGAGACAGCCAGGGGACCACGGTTGGCGGAGGTGGCCGGGCGGCCGGGGGACCACAGTTGGGGGAGGCGGCCGAGGGACCGGCAGTCAGTGGAGAAAGCCAGGGGACCACGGTTGGCGGAGGCAGCCGGGTGGCTGAGGGACCGGTGGTTGGGGAAGGCGACCGAGGGAGACGGCTGGGTGGCTGAGAGACCACGGTTGGGGGAGGCGGCCAAGGGACTGGCGGTTGTGAGAGACAGCCAGGGGACCATAGTTGGCGGAGACGGCTGGGAAGCTAACCGAGCACAGTTGGGGGAGACAGCTGAATGACCGGTGGTCAGGGGAGACGTCCGGGTGACTGGAAATGGGTGAGGGTGGATACAGCAGAACAATTCAGATGGGCTTTCCAAAATCTGGAAAAATCCGAAATATAGAACACATTGTCCCTCAAGGGTTCTGGATAAAGAACCTGTATACACCTGGATATACCTGCTGGTGAGCCATCTTTAACATTGTTTCAACATTGAGGCCCAAGGATAGTCCTTGGAGATGTTGACACTGAGGAATTTGAAGTTCTATAGCTTCTCCACTACTGAGCCCTAGATGAGGACTGGGTAGTTTTCCCCTGACTTCCTCCTGAAGTCCACAACCATCTCTATAGTTTTGCTAATGTTGTTGTCATTATACCGTTGCTTAGGTGTGTGCTCCTTCTGGTCTCTCAAAGCATTTCATCACAGCAGAAGTTAATGCTACTGGCTGATAGTCATTGAGGCAGCTCACACTACTCTTTTGGATACTGGGTTGATTGATGCCCTTTGGAAGAAGGTGGGAACCTCTGACTACAGCAATGAGATGTTGTTAACCTCCATGAACACTCCGACTAGTTGGTTTGCGAAGATTTTTAGTACCCTACCAGGTATGCCATCAGGGCCTGATGCCTTGTGAGGGTTCATCCTCTTGAAGGATGTTTAAACATCTTCCTCAGAGATAAAAATCACAGAGTTCTCATCCTTTGCAGAGATTCTAGTGTGCACTGTTTGGATCTTTTTCTCAAAGCGGGCATAGAAGGTGTTCAGTTCATCGGGTAGTGAAGTATCTCAGCCATCTATAGTGTTTGCCCTCATTTTGGAGACTGCAATGGCCTGCACTCCCTGCCATAGCTAGTGTATATCTGTCTCTGTCTCTTACTTCCTCCAGAATTGCCACTTTGCTTCTGAGATGGTCTTCTGTAGGTGCCAGATTATTCAAAGGTAAAAGTTCACTCTTATGTAGATTTAATTTATAACCTGAAAATTAACTAAAATGAAAACTTAAAGAAGGCAATGAAGACTGAAGATTAGAAATAAATAGCAATAGATCATCATCATAAAGCAAAACCTTTTGGGCTGTGGCCTTCCTTAAGATACCATATAACCATATAACTATTTACAGTGTGGAAACAGGCCATGTCAGCCCTTCGAGTCCACGCCGGTTCACTTGAAAAACTCCACTATTTCCCCCCTCCCGCTCTCCATCCATAACCCTCCAACCTCCTCACATCCATGCACACATCCAATCTTCTCTTAAATGACAGAAGGGACCCTGCCGCAACTATCTATTCTGGAAGATCCTTCCATTCTGCCACCACTCTCTGAGTGAAAAAGCATCCTCTAACATTTCTCCTAAAGTTTTGCCTGTCCCCTTACCCTTAACTTATGCCCTCTTGTTCCAACTTCCCCTGCCCTCAGGGGAAATAGTCTATTTATGTCTAGTCATCTATACCCTTCTTAATTTTAAATACCTCTATCAAATCCCCTCTCAGCTGTCTATGTTCCAATGAATAAAGTACCAGATGCCTTAATCTTTCTCCATACTCTAGATGCTGTAAGCCAGACAACATCCTTTTAAATCTTCTCTGCACCCTCTCCTCTTTATCTATATCCTTTCTATAATTTGGAGACCAGAACTGAACACAATACTCCAAACCTGGCCTCACCAATGCCTTAAACAGCCGCAGCAGCTCTTCCCAGCTTCTATACTCTATACTATGATTTATGAAGGCCAGCATACCATATGCCTTCTTAACCACCCTGTGTACATGGGAATCCACCTTCAATGAACTCTGTACCATAACCCCAAGGTCCCTCTCTTCCTCTGCATAACTCAATGCCCTCCCCTTAATTGCATATATCATATTTTGGTTATTTTTTTTCTGAAATGCAGCACCTCGCACTTGTCTACATTAAATTCCATCTGCCATTTTTCATCCCACTTTTCCAAACAAACCAAATCCTTCCGTAATTCAAGAAAACCTTCCTCAATATCCACCACTCCCCCTATTTTTGTATCATAATATCATTCTCGAAAAGTGATAGCTAAGGGTTCTAAAGCCAAGTCAAAAAGCAATGGACTTAAAGGGCATCCTTGTCTGTTTCAACACTGAAGTTTAAATGGTTTAGTATTCTGAAAATTAGTAAGGACTCAGACAGAATGTGACAGATATAGTAACTTAATCCAATGAATAAATCAGATTCAGAATTAAATTTTTCTGGTCTTAAATAAATACTTTCATTCTACCCAATCAAAGGCCTTTCCACATCCAACTATATCACACATTCTGAATCCTTCTTAGATGGAGAGTATATAATATTTCATAAATGGAATAACAACAGGAATAATGATTTTTAATAAATCCAATCTGATCATCAGATGTAATAAATGGCAAATATTTTCAAGTCTACAAACCAAAACTTTGGATAGAATTTTAGTGTCAACATTGAGTACAGAAATTGGCCTGTATGAATAACTGTATTTTTATTATTTTTAAGGATGAACATTTTTGGTGGAATTTAATTCCATTTCTACCCAAGCAAGATGGTACTCAATTATGAAATGGATTTGTCAAAAAAAATCAACATATCAAAACATTTTTATATATAATGACCAAAGTTAATTATGAGTATTACGAGCTCCTGTTTCATTTAGTAAAGGCTGCAACCATTCACAACTGTAGAGAGAACTGAGTGGCAACAGTCAGGTAATGACTGTGTCCAAAGTTGATCCTCTGGAGGAAGAGAGAGAACATATGTTACTTTATACAGGGACAAGTGGGAAGAGAGACATGAGAGAAACATTTAAAGTAACAGTACTCTTGGTAATCAGCAGCCATTTCATGAACATTGAGTTGGAGTGACTGTGTGAAATGGGCAATTTGAATGATTCTCCCTGTCAGGGGAATTATTGAACCCCACCATGACCAAAGGAAAGCTTATTTAGAAGGGGAAATATTGAACCACACCATGACTAAAAAAAAGGTCACTGACTGTCCCGTGCCAGGATTTTTGAAAGCATAGTGGAAATTATATGTTTTATTTCCCCTATTCAAGGAAAAGGCGAGTTGTGACAAATGTTCATCTGAAAGGATATTTCTCAGCAAGCAACTCGACAAGAATTCCTGAGTTTTCAGCAATCCAGTCACTCAGTCTCTCCTACCTCCTTTGTGAATACTTCTGTACATCATTTAAAGAGTCTGCATTTCAACACAGAATTTCTAAGACTGAACTTTTGGCTGACTATCCAGAATTGTGTCAAAGCAGTAATGGTTTGGGCATCACACACACACACACACACACACACACACACACACACACACACACACACACACACACACACACACACACACACACACACACACACACACACACACAGACAAATAGAAGTATATTTGCACATAGTTGGGGTTCAGTTAATTAAGGTGCTATATCATTGGTAGAAATTAATAAATGTATTGTTTTAAATTAAAAAACAATGACAGTTTATTGGTGAATTTCTATTACTGCTGGTCTTCCCCATAACTAATTGGGGCCTCATCTGTGAGACGACCAAAAATGGAGCTTATTCGTTGATTGATTTCGATTTGATTGGTTAAATTCCTTTTTGAAAGCATATTAAAAGGTGTGTGTGCATGTGGAAAAAACAGCAGCAATGGATATTGATGAGTTTCTGTAATTGCCATCCTCTGTAGATTTACAGAGTGCGTAAAGGAATGAGTTAGTAGCTATCGGCCAAAAGTTAAAACTTGCAGTGGTAAAACCATTGATGTAAAAGGCAGAGATCCAGAGAATTATAGTTGAACATTATATAGCAGTATGGAAGTTTGAAGAGGGGGAGTTAAAACAATTTCCCTTAAGCAGCATTCACCAGTGTGACAAATTGAATTAGAAAAACTTAGATTTCAGGTGGAGGAGAAACAAAGGCAGTTTGAGAGAGAACAAAAGCAGTTTGAGCTACATGCACTTGAGTTAAAGTTATAAAAATGTAGATTGGAGGAAGCAGAGAAGCATAGGAAATATGAGGCAGAGGGAGTAGAGAAGACAATTTGAAAGAGAAGTGGAAACCTGGCAGGAATCAGCTAAATTAACAGGTGAGTATGCTTTAAACCACAAAGTTAAATTTGTACCAAGAAGAACCTTCCAAAAGGGTAATATGGATTATCCAATTAAGTTAGAAAACAAATCAAGAAGTAGTGCTGGGGTAAACATGAGTGGACCAGAATTAGTGATAGTACAAAACAGCACTAAGGTTGTAATAACCTGTCAAAGCTTTTACTTCCTTCTTTATTGGACGAGAGTTCTGGTGTTAAACCCAAAACTAAGGATTTGTCATTATCTCCCCAAAAAAGAGCTTATAGTAGGGCAGAACTGACCTTATCAGGTTCTCTCTGATGATAAAATTAAGAAAGTGCCAGTTGGATATTATTTCAAGAAAGGCATGTTGATAAGGAAATGGAGACCACCTGATCCTGCCAGTGAAGCATGAGTGGGTTTTTTACAGGTTGCAGTTCCTAAAGCCTATAGGGATGAAATTTAAACCTTGGCCCATAGCATGCCCTTGGGTGGTCATCTTGGTATACGGAAAACTATGTATAAGATTAGAAAACAATTCTATTAGCCTAGTTTAAGATGTTTTGACATTTTGCTGAAAATTTAAAAAATGTTTGTAAATTAGCTCAAGAGAATTCAAAAATGGCTCAAGAATAAATGAAGGTCTGGGATGAGAAAAAGATTAGGGTGAGAACTTTTATACCGGGGATAAAGTGTTAATCCTTTTCCCAACCAATTGCAATCCCCTTAGGGCTAAGTTTTCAGTTAAAGGTGAAGTCATCTGCATATTTATAACCCCAATCAGAGATATAAAATACAGAGTTGCCATGTTAAAATCTTATTTTGAGAAACTGGCTTTTAGCAAGGAACAACTTTCATCAGAGGTATTGGTTCTTGACAGAACTAACAAGTCTAGGGACTATTAGATGGTACAACCTGACTCTTGTGAGGGTCACTTCAAACAAAACCTTGTCCCAGTTCATCTGTCAAATTCAATTGTTTTACAGAATTTAAATGCTAAGTTGGCCCAGGAAATGTAGCAGATGAAACAGCTACTTTTAAAATTTAGGAACCTGTTTCCAGATGTGCTTAAGAGAACCCCAATAACTTGTCATGAGGTTGACATTGGAGATGAAAAATATATTAAACAATATCCATATTGAATGAATGTTGAAAAGTGCAGACTGGTAGATCAAGAAATTGAATATATGTTAAAGAATAATATCATTAGATGTTCTACCTCACATTGGAGTTCACCTTGTGTCCTGGTGCCAAAATCAAATGGGATGGTTAGATTTTGCACTAATTATAGGAAAATTCATGCAGTAATGAAGACAGATGCTTATCCTATCCCTAGATTGGATGATTGCATGGACAAGGTTGGAAAGGTTACATTTCTTATAAAGATGAACATTAAAAATTTACTGGTGTGTTCCCCTAACAGAGAGGGATAGGGATATTTCTGCATTTGTGACCTCTTCAGAGTTATATTTATACAGTGTTTTACCATTTGGAATGAAAAATTCTCCACAGATATTCCAGGAAATTATTAATTCTGTGATTCAAGATGGAGAGCATATGGATGCTTATATTGATGATTTGGTTATGGGTAATGACACTTGGGAAGTACATATCTGAGTTAGAGAAATTGATTCATGGACCAATTGTTGTATATACTGACCATAATCCCGTAGTGTATTTGCGTAAACTGAAAAACAAAAAGGACAGTTGTTAAACTGGAATCTAATTTTGCAGGAATATGATTTAATGATAACTCATATTATAGGCAAGAATAATGTAATTTCTGATTGTCTTTCTCGATGTTAAGTCTTCAGCCATGCTGAAAAATGTTATATTTGTCCTTATTATTTCCTGTTACAATAATGAATGTATTATTTCAAAAATTGTAGGTTGCATTTAAAATTTTCCTCTTACAGCACAAAATGTTTTTTTTTTGTTGTATTGCAAGCTCCCATTTCATTTAGAGACTTTCACTTTAAGGGCTTGTTCAAGTTGTGACCATTCACAACTCCTGAGAGAACAGAGTGGCAACAATCAGGTAATAACTGTGCCCAAAGTTGATCCTCTAGAGGAAAAGAGAGGACATTTGTTGCTTTATCCAGGGACAGATGGGGAGGGAGACATGTGAAAGAAACATTTAAAGGGACAGCACACTTGGTGATCAGCACAGTGCTGGAGTGACACTATGTGAAATGGACAATTTGGCTGATTTTCCCTGTCAGGCGAATTATTGAAGCCCATCATGACCATCGAAAAGGTAATTTTTAAGGTGAATTATTGAACCCACCATGACCAAAGGAAAGGTCTTTTTGAACCACTCTGTAACTAAAAGAAAGGTCACTTCAACTGACCTGTGCCAGGTTTATTGAAAGCATCATGGAAGTAACACTTTGGATTTTTTTCAGAATTGTGCCTAAGCTGTAATGGTTTGGGTATGCCCCCCACCTCCCACACAAACACACGTGAACGCGCACACACACACACACACACACACACACACACACACACACACACACACACACACACACACACACACACACACACACACACACACACACACACACACACACATTCATGCATAGTGGGGTTAAGTTAATTTAGGTGTTATATAATTGGTAGTTTGTGGCCACTGGAATCACAGTGGACACGACAAAATAACAAAACAAGGCATTTTTAAAGTGAATCAAATGGATTTACTCTTCATCACCCATTCTTCTTTGGCTTGGCTTCGCGGACGAAGATTTATGGAGGGGGTAAAAAGTCCACGTCAGCTGCAGGCTTGTTTGTGGCTGACAAGTCCGATGCGGGACAGGCAGACACGGTTGCAGCGGTTGCAGGGGAAAATTGGTTGGTTGGGGTTGGGTGTTGGGTTTTTCCTCCTTTGCCTTTTGTCAGTGAGGTGGGCTCTGCGGTCTTCTTCAAAGGAGGTTGCTGCCCGCCAAACTGTGAGGCGCCAAGATGCACGGTTTGAGGCGTTATCAGCCCACTGGCGGTGGTCAATGTGGCAGGCATCAAGAGATTTCTTTAGGCAGTCCTTGTACCTTTTCTTTGGTGCACCTCTGTCACGGTGGCCAGTGGAGAGCTCGCCATATAACACGATCTTGGGAAGGCGATGGTCCTCCATTCTGGAGACGTGACCCATCCAGCGCAGCTGGATCTTCAGCAGCGTGGACTCGATGCTGTCGACCTCTGCCATCTCGAGTACTTCGACGTTAGGGATGAAAGCGCTCCAATGGATGTTGAGGATGGAGCGGAGACAACGCTGGTGGAAGCGTTCTAGGAGCCGTAGGTGGTGCTGGTAGAGGACCCATGATTCAGAGCTGAACAGGAGTGTGGGTATGACAACGGCTCTGTATACGCTTATCTTTGTGAGGTTTTTCAGTTGGTTGTTTTTCCAGACCCTTTTGTGTAGTCTTCCAAAGGCGCTATTTGCCTTGGCGAGTCTGTTGTCTATCTCATTGTCGATCCTTGCATCTGATGAAATGGTGCAGCCGAGATAGGTAAACTGGTTGACCGTTTTTAGTTTTGTGTGCCCGATGGAGATGTGGGGGTGCTGGTAGTCATGGTGGGGAGCTGGCTGATGGAGGACCTCAGTTTTCTTCAGGCTGACTTCCAGGCCAAACATTTTGGCAGTTTCCGCAAAGCAGGACGTCAAGCGCTGAAGAGCTGGCTCTGAATGGGCAACTAAAGCGGCATCGTCTGCAAAGAGTAGTTCACAGACAAGTTGCTCTTGTGTCTTGGTGTGAGCTTGCAGGCGCCTCAGATTGAAGAGATTGCCATCCGTGCGGTACCGGATGTAAACAGCGTCTTCATTGTTGGGGTCTTTCATGGCTTGGTTCAGCATCATGCTGAAGAAGATTGAAAAGAGGGTTGGTGCAAGAACACAGCCTTGCTTCACGCCATTGTTAATGGAGAAGGGTTCAGAGAGCTCATTGCTGTATCTGACCCGACCTTGTTGGTTTTCGTGCAGTTTTTTAAAAGCCCAAGTCACATGGTCAACATTCACTGATGTCATCACAGATTGACATCACGTGGTCGGTTTGATGCCTTCTGGGAGCTGTACTACCGCCATAGCGCCACTACACCCCCACCCATGTCCTGAACCGGCTGAAAGGTTTGTCTATCTTTTAGGTTGTTGACCTCTGAGACAGACTGTTGGCTGCTGCAGTGGGGAAGACTTGCCCACATGAACTGGTTAAAGCCTATCAATAGTGAAAGACTGTAGCTTCCCTCCAATGTCCAATGGATGGTTCTGATGTTTCTACAGATTAAATCAAAAAGAAGTTTCAATATACGAGCTGCTCCCGGGATAAACCAACAGTAAAAATTTACTAAGATTCCTAAGATTTCCTGCAGGCTTTTAACCATAGCCGGTTTTGATTATTTGGTAATAGCCTCAACATTGGGTGGCAATGGAGTCACGCCTTCCTGAGTAATCCAAAGCCACAATAAATCAATAATTTCTTGTCCAAAAATGCATTTAGCTGCATTGATGATCAGTTTAGTTTTGAAGATGAATAAAAAGTGTACAAAGATGTTGCAAAATGGCCACTAAATGGCCACTAAATGGCTGTTAAAATGTTGTCAAGGTGAATGAAGACATTGGTCATACTGTATCCTAAAACATCCATCATCTGCTGAAATGATTGAGCAGCATTCTTTAATCCAAATGGCATTTGTAAAAATTTGATCAACCCAAACGGGGTAATTATTGCTGTTTTTGGAATGTCTTCGGTTTTACAGATACTTGGTGATAGCCTCGCACCATCTATTTTGGAAAAGATCTTTAATCCATGCAAATTAACCAAAAAAATCCTGAATGTGAGATTTCGGATAACAATCCAGAATAGTGGCATCATTAAGCCACCCTCCATTGTGTTTCAGGACCATATGAAATAGAGATGCCCAGAGACAGTCGGGCCTACGAATTATGCCTAGTTCCTCCATCTTGGCAAGTTCTTCCTTAGCTAAAGGAAGCCTCTCTGGAGGCAAGTGATGTGTTATAGCTTGGATAGGAAGGCCTTTAGTACAAATGCGGTGAGTAACTCCATGCTTTGTAGTGGAGGCAGAAAATTGTAGAATAGTAATCTCAGAGATATCTTCCAACAGCTTGGAGAATTTATCTACTGATTTACTTAAAATACTAGAGCGCCTCAGATGCCCCCCAAAGTTCCTCAACATGGGTATCCAACTGCACGAAAACAAACAAGGTCGGGTCAGATACAGCAATGAGCTCTCTGAACCCTTCTCCATTAACAATGGCGTGAAGCAAGGCTGCGTTCTCGCGCCAACCATCTTTTCAATCTTCT
Organism: Narcine bancroftii; assembly: GCF_036971445.1. Lineage (NCBI taxonomy): Eukaryota > Metazoa > Chordata > Chondrichthyes > Torpediniformes > Narcinidae > Narcine > Narcine bancroftii. Next base: position 100,526,924 of record NC_091475.1, on the reverse strand, counting down.
TCAGCATGATGCTGAACCAAGCCATGAAAGACCCCAACAATGAAGATGCTGTTTACATCCGGTACCGCATGGATGGCAGTCTCTTCAATCTGAGGCGCCTGCAAGCTCACACCAAGACACAAGAGAAACTTGTCCGTGAACTACTCTTTGCAGACGATGCCACTTTAGTTGCCCGTTCAGAGCCAGCTCTTCAGCGCTTGACGTCCTGTTTTGTGGAAACTGCCAAAATGTTTGGCCTGGAAGTCAGCCTGAAGAAAACTGAGGTCCTCCATCATCCAGCTCCCCACCATGACTACCAGCCCCCCCACATCTCCATCGGGCACACAAAACTCAAAACGGTCAACCAATTTACCTATCTTGGCTGCACCATTTCATCAGATGCAAGGATCGACAACGAGATAGACAACAGACTCGCCGAGGCAAAGAGCACCTTTGGAAGACTACACAAAAGAGTCTGGAATAACAACCAACTGAAAAACCTCACAAAGATAAGCATATACAGAGACATTGTCATACCCACACTCCTGTTCGGCTCCGAATCATGGGTCCACCTACGGCTCCTAGAACGCTTCCACCAGCGTTGTCTCCGCTCCATCCTCAACATTCATTGGAGGGACTTCATCCCTAACATCGAAGTACTCGAGATGGCAGAAGCCAACAGCATCGAATCCACGCTGCTGAAGATCCAACTGCGCTGGGTAGGTCACATCTCCAGAATGGAGGACAATTGCCTTCCCAAGATCGTGTTATATGGCGAGCTCTCCACTGGCCACCGAGTCAGAGGTGCACCAAAGAAGAGGTACAAGGACTGCCTAAAGAAATCTCTTGGTGCCTACCACATTGACCACCGCCAGTGGGCTGATATCGCCTCAAACCGTGCATCTTGGCGCCTCACAGTTCGGCGGGCAGCAACCTCCTTTGAAGAAGACTGCAGAGCCCACCTCACTGACAAAAGAGAAAGGAAGAAAAACCCAACACCCAATCCCAACCAACCAATTTTCCCCTGCAACCGCTGCAACCGTGTCTGCCTGACCCGCAACGGACTTGTCAGCCACAATCAAGCCTGCAGCTGACGTGGACATTACCCCTCCATAAATCTTCATCCGCGAAGCCAAGCCAAAGAAGAAGAAGAAGAAGGAGAAAAGAAGAAGAAAGGTGCAGAGCAGGGTTCTAGGCATTTGCCAGAGGAATAGCCTGAAAATTAGTTCTATCTATTAACCGACACCGTTTTAATTGACGAGGAATGAATGAGCCCAAAGAAAACCTGCACCAAGCAAAGACTAGGATATTGCTGCTATAATTAATGGCCAAGTGTAGAGATTATTCTCAAACTTGACATTCATCTGCCTGGTGCCAAAGATTGGAATGTTGGAACTGTTAACTGTTCATAGATGCAGGTCTGGGGTAGGATGGTGTGTGTCAAAACAGATTGGTGGAAATACACTAAGTTTTGAACCCGTATCCACCAGGATTTTTGCTTGGACAACAGTAAGCTTGCAGGTTTCTCGCCAAATGCCTCATCCCTTACTGGCAGTTGACCTGGCCATTTTCCACAAATGAATAGAGTGAAAGCCACTTGCGGGCATTTACTCCCTAACACCTGTGGTAATAACACCAAGATGGGGTATCCACAGGCTGCTTGGTTGTCTTGGGGCATTGCCTACTTATAGGGAGTGATGTGTTAAGAGCACTAAAATGTGACACAGGTTCAATATCAGAAGGGTCGGTTGTACAAACATCTTTCCTTGCTGTGCTTTTTAGCCAGTCATAAAATGTCTGCCTCTGCTGCTACAGCCCTTGGATCTTCAAATGAACACTTGGATTACAAGAGCCTAATATCATCTGGCATTTGCTCTAAAAACACCTGCTTGAATAACATATTGGGCCTTTTGCCAGCTGCCAAGAACAGCATTTCATCCATTAGCTCCGGAGGGGATATGTTGTGGTTTGGTTGCCCTTTCCCTATGGGACATACCATATACATTTAAAGCGTCATGCATGTTGGTATGTGGTGGATCCCGTAGGAAGTCGCCGACCCTCTTAGCGATGGCCTGGTCCAGGGCACTGACAAGATGGTAATAATAAGTGATGTCCAATTCAACTTTGCAAAGGTGAAATTGTGCTTTAGCCTGTTGGAACCACAGTTCAGGCTCCACTGTCCAGAAAGGTGGAAGCTTCAAAGCAATGGCTGCATGTTTGTCCAAAAATAGGTTTTTCGACTCATCAGGGTCACCATTTGTGGTGACTGGAAATGCAGTGGACATGATGAAATAACCACACAAGGCTTTTTTTAAGTGAATCAAATGTATTTACTCTTCATCACCCGCACAACCTTTTAAAAACCCAAATCACGTGCTCAGCACGTGCTGACATCATCATGTACTGACATCACATGGCAGGTTCGATGCCTTCTGGGAGTTGTAGTGCTGTCATACTGCCGCTACATGTTATTAATAAATATATTGTTTTAAAATAACAATAAAAGTCTCTTGGTGAATTTCTATTGCTGCTCATCTGGGACATAACAATGAGCCATCAAACACATTGGTTTCGATCTAACGGAGTTGGAGATATTCAGAGTGTGCTTCACCATCAGGATTGCATACGATGTCTAACCATCTGCCACGAAACTCAGCCAGTGATATGGAGAGGACCGTAAGTGCTCCTTCTGCCTGACTTAGGCAACTCTAAAACATATTTTGGTGGGCTGCAAGACCAGTCTCATTCAAGGCCCATACATCTAGTATTGGGTAGATGATGCTACGGTGTCTTGCAGCAGTGCTGGAAAAATGGCAGCTGAGTGTGAATGCTCTACCTCCCCCTTCATCCTGCTGGCCATTAACAGCAATTGTCTAGGAAGGTGAGGGTCAAGCTGGAATCACCATATCAAGATCAGACTCTGAACAGTTCGGTGGGGCATGTGATTAGAAGATGGCGGTAGACAGGCCATAGGCTCTGCTTTTCCTTGATTTGTGCAGCCTGGTTTCAGGCTATTGCTCTGCTATAGGAAATACATCTTAGATATAAATTTACTTGTGATCCCCTTTCATAAAAGAGTCCCCATGTCACTACAGGTTAGAAGGGTCATGGCTGGTCCTAAACTATCTCTTTAAAAAAAAGATCTTAATTGAAGGTAGCAGAAGAAAGTTCTATTTGACAAATCATATCTTTTATTAGCTGTTCAAATGTCATAAATTGTCCTTGTTCATAACAATCGTTGATACCCTTGATCCGTTTAGGGTGCCAAGTGTCCAGGATTTTATTTCCTAATATCATTGACTCATTTTGATACAAGGGTGTTTTTAAAGATAACACCACTTTTAGTCCTATACATTTATTAATTTGTTGCCATATCCACACATGCCAACAGTTATGGTTACATTTGAGATGCATACGAGATAGAGTTGATAGAGCACAACATTCAGTGAGGGCCGAGGATTAAGGAAAGTGACAAAAACAAAGAGAAACAAAGGAAAGGAAGGGCTTTAAATCAATGAAGAGAATGCTAAGAGACTGCAGCAACTCTCCCAGTTTTAATTGAACAATGGAATGCAGGGTATGGGGTCACTTACATCACTTAGAATTGAGAGAATATGCATTCCCGAGGATGCTCATTTTTTTGAGTCAAAATTGATTAATTCTTCAATTCAAAGTGAATTATAGTCAATAAGGACAATGCCAATAGCTTAGGTCATTCAGAAGTTGTAAGTTTGGTTCAGCTTGGATCAGAGGCCAGAGGAATGGATGGTGTGATTACGAAGGAATTACTATTAAATATGACCACGTAAATATGGAAGATGCTGGAGTTATTTCATCTTCCAGATATTTAAATGGAAGCGATTTTAGAATAAACAAAAATCCTGCAAGAGAGGCCATTGGTGAGGTCATATAGAAGGGGTGGGATCAGATTGGATAACATTAGCATGCCTATGAAACCAGCTGTGTTATTTAGTGATATCTGCAATTAGCAGATGAGAAAATGGAAACGAGTGGATGGGAAGATAACTATATGACAGCAATTAGCTGATTTTAAATGTGAAGGTAAGAACTGACTATGGCATGAGGGTACACTATGAAAAGAGTTAAGGAAATACCTTGGAAGAGTATGGTTTGGCTTGCAGTCTTAGATTCAGGCAGACCTGGAACAATGAAAAGAATTGGTCCAAACATTCTGAGAAGTAATAATGCTTTTCTGTGAATGTATCAGTGTAATAGCCCACAAATATGTTTCCTGAGGTCAACTATACTGATGAAAAGCAAAGATATCACAGTAGCCTTAAGCTTTTCTTTCTGCAGTTTGGTTTTGCTGAATCTTTTCATTTTAACTTGTTCTGTTTGCTTGTCATATCCTAGAACAACACATGGTGAGGTTGGCTGACAAGCAGGACTCACTACATCTTTTTCTGACACTGTTAATATTAAATAGTATGCCTCACTCTGTCTCCTGCCAGTCCTGATTGTGTAAGGTTGGGATTTGTAAGTTGGTGTTACTTGTTGACTGGCACAAGCAATGAATAGGTTGTCAAGGGTGAATATGAGAAAATGGGAAAGAAAGAGAGCTCTAGAAGTCAAAATTAATTTTGAGTACCAAGGTTGCCCCAGGGAAAATGGTGACTCATTGTTACTAGCCTTGAACTAAAATTTGTTGACTTAGAAACTACAGCTAGGCCATTATAGCATGTCAGAGTGAAGGTCTCCTTGGCAACAACAGATCAAATCGTCCTGTTTGTTTATTGTACTGCAGCACTTTATATGGTGTTCACTATGCCTTTGGTTTATCCCTTCAATTCTATTAGTTTCTCTGCTATATCTTTAAACTAATTTTGGCCTTCATTTTATTTCACTGTGTCTGTGTTAAATATTATATTCATAATCTGTAATGTAGATAAAATCAATTTTTGTATTGTTTTAAGAGCATAGGTATCAAATATTTTGACTAGAGTTCAGTGAAACAAAATTGAATTAATGGGGATAATATATTTATAATAGGTATACTTTGGGAAATAATCAGCTTCATCTTTGAACCACAATTCATTCAGTGCTTTCTTCCATTATATCTCTTCACATCATTGCATTTCTCCATTGCCCATTCATTTCTATTTTTTGTGTTTCAATATTTGTTATTAATTTTATTTAGCAAATATTATAAGGCTAAATAAACAGATAGAACAATAATTAAATTTATATGATAACAAGAATGACAAAACCTACTTTACATTTTTTTTAAATGTAAAGGAAAAAAACTAACTAGTCTACAAATTTGACCCCTCATCCCCACCCCCACCCCCACCCCACACACCTTCAGAGGCTGTTGCCAAAATACATAGTCCACTATCTAATAATGAATAAAATAAACAATGAGGTAAAGAATCAAAAATTAGTTAAGCTTACAAATTTGGAAAATAATTAAGAAAAGAACCCCATAAAAAATAAAGTTTGCATTTATTACAATAGTGGAGCATCTAAATTTTTTCTAAAGATAAACAAGCCATTATGTCAAACAGCAATTTAGTGTGTGGGAGGGACAGCATCTTTCTATTTCATTAGTATGGCCCAACTGGCAATCAGGGCAGCAAAAGCTACTTCATGGGATTGTGAAGAATTCAACATCTGATCATTGGGCCCACATATTCCAAACAAGGCAATAAAAGAAGATGGAACTAAATTAATATTAAGAATTAAAGATAGTATACAAAATGCACCTTCCCAATAATTGAGATGAGAAGGACATAACTAAAACATATAATACAATGAACCACTTTCATTTTTATATTTATCACATTTAGAAGTTAAATGAGGATAGAATTTAGCCATTGGATTTTGGAATAGTGGGCACGATGTACTACTTTAAAGTGCAATAGTGAGTGTCTGGCACAAAGAGAAGATGAATGAATACATCTCGATTATAGAATCCCATGTAGTTTCAAAAAATATTAATTGGGAATCTTGTTCCCAGTTTTTCAATTTCATCCAGGAAATTATCTCTATGTAGTTCATACAGGGCGGACAACAGCCATTTATGGACCAGTTGAAAATTATACATTTTCCCTATAACATTAAATTCAAAGTCCTGAGGAAGTCTCAAAGATAAAGAGTTCAAAATTCCTAACCCTGTAAATAACAACAAAAAAATGGTGTCTGGGTATATTAAATTTTACAGACAGCTGTTTGAAAGAGGCCAATTTAATCAGTTCAAGAAAGATTGGATACTATTTCTATTAATATATATTTTTTACTCAATGATTTTATTCATTTCATCCCTCAGGGAATTTAGCCAAGAAGCATGTTGGCAAATCTAAATTAGTGAATGGATTTTGTGACAAATGACAACATACTCTTTAAAATCCCAGTAGCTAAAACACTGCTGAAACTGCAAGAGACTTTAAATATACTAAGAGATTTGATCATAGATTTTTCACATCTATTATCTGGATTGGGAATTCAGATTTGTATCATCTTGCTAGTAATAGGGATCAGCATTTAAAATCATTTTACTCTCTTTCGATCCAGCTCTTGCAGAAAGACTCAATAAATTCCACATAACTTTATGCTGGATTGACATTATCAGTCAGATATGACTTAAATATTGTTGCTGGAGTAGATGGCATAATTTTCCCTTGGGGTCGAATTGTTGGTGCAGAGGGAGATTGGTCATGCATCATATCAGGCCTTACCTGCGATTCTTGATTCTAATAGGAAGCAATTGATTCGACAGCGAAGGTATCTCCTATCTTGATAAGAAAAAAAAAACTTGTGTACACACATTCTCAAGCATAAGACATCATGAAGCTTTTGGACATTTATATGAAAGTTTTATACTTATACAACTCAATAATGTGCTTACAGTAGAAAATACGACTAAACAAAGATGTAGATTCAGTAGCAAAATTCGATATTAGTTACGTCATATCTGATGCTATAAGACAGATAAAATAAAGAAATTGATAAATATATGACCTTTGATACAATTTAATTTATTATGGAATCCTAATACAGAAATTTCACTTCTGAAACTACTTGTTCCACCTCTCAGTTCAAAATCAAAATTAATAAATACAATGCATCACATCTTAGCATTTAATTTAAAGAATGATTTATGCTGTGTTGATGATGTGTAAACATCAGGGATTGTTTCCCGTTATGTATTTTGCTACATTAAGATCAGTTTATATAGTATTATACCAAGCTAAATTATAAAGTAGTAATAATACATTCACACATATTTATGTTAAAGTTTTAATAAAGTTACATGTTAACAAGTGACTCTATCATTCACCATGCCTGTATACTAATGTTTATAATATCCACAGCAAACATGGAATTAACTTACTTCGCCTCAGACATCTTTGTAGCCTCTTTCTCTTTCATAGCCTACCATGAATTTTGCACTCCTCCAAGTTCAGTCTCCTCTGCATCACCAATTCAATTTTACATGAGACTTGTCTTTGTTTTGTTTTATGATTTATTTTGGAAGCCTTTTCCAAGAGATTTTGAATTTAACCTTCACCAGGGTTCAATTTAATATGCATGTACAATATTATCTACCCTGTTTCCATTGTTCCAGCTTATGAAAATGTGAGCATAGATTTGAGCAGTTTATTTGTTCAATGCATATTTTCTAGATGTCATGAAGTTAAGGTTCTTAATAATCAAATAAAACATTTGTTGAATAATGTTAATGGTAACCATTAGTATGTTTGCCCTAATTCTGCAATTCAATCAAAGGCCAGAATTGATTTATTAACATGAGTTTGGTCACGTGCTCCAATTATTGTCCTAATATTCCAGAGATCATAAATGTAATTCCTCCAACAGCAGAATTTAATCAGTATCTTGGTAACTGAAGCTTCTGGGCCAGCTCATGAATATCCATTGAGAAAACTACCCACTCTTCTTATCCAATCCCAATTATAAATAACTCAAATTCCATGTCAACAAAATAGTTTAGCAGGCCACTAGTTGGATCAAACTATGGCTCATGAGAATTTACCACAAGTAATACATGTTTTTCTTTAATAGCCATAGATTTATTTGGAACGGTTATATGGTTATATGGACTGTGGACCTGTTGCTCTGTGGGAATCACATTGCTGTTATCTACAGAAAAAGAAAGTCATAAATTATCACCTATCAGGCTCACTCGAATATTGTTGAAAAGTTCATCAGTTATCTCTTGGATGAAACCAGTAAGTCACCAATCCTGAATGAACATAGATAAATCACAAATGTAATTAAAATTAACTGTCCCTTTCTGACTTTGGTTTATCATCTCTGATGGTAAATTCAGGATTAATTTTTAAACTGAATGATAGTTACAAGCTATGTTCTCAACCTACATTCAAGCGAAGACCCAACAGACTGCATATGTTGAAAGCAGGAGCAAAAATCAAATTGCGGGATGAACTCAGCTGGTGATGCAGCATCGATAAAGGGAAAGGAATTGTTGACATTTTGGGTAGAGGAACTTGTGGACAGGAGAAACACTGCACTTTTGTGTCTAGTTGTAGACGGCTATACTTCTAACTACTTATTAATATCATATCACATTTTATTCATGTATCTCTCCTAATTCCCAAAGATTTAGCAAGTCTGATCCTTGACCACATTTCTGAAATGACTGACTTGTAACTGTGACAAAGAGTTCCAATTCAATACCATTAATTTTAACATGAGGTATAGAGTTATACAGCAAGGAAATAGGCCCTTCCTCAGGCTGATCGAGGTGCCCACCTGCATCAATCTCATTGTCATATATTTGGCCTCTACCCCTCTAAACATTTCCTATCCATGAACTCATCAAAATGTCTTTTAAGCATTGTAATTTCACCCACCTCTATCACCTCATCTGCTATTAATTCCTTGAACCCATCACACTCTGTGTGATAAACCTGTTCCTCTTTTTTTCTGCAACTTTTTCTCCAGAGTTGCAATTTCTTTTTCTAACTCCAAAAGTTCTGCTTTATATTTCTGTGAGACTTTAGCTGTATAAACTAATAATTTGACCTCTCAAATATGCTTTCAAAGCATCCCACAACGTAAATTTACTATGTACTGACCCCTCATTCATCTCTAAAAAAATGTAATCTGATTTCTCAAATATGAAACAAATTCAGGTATTTTTTAAAACATCTCATTAAACCTCCAATTATAGGATATTTCCACCTTCTCAGCAACCTCACAAGAAATCAACAACAAGCAATGATCTGACAAAAGTCTACTCCTATGCTCCACACTATGAACCCTACCTTGTAAATGAGCTGACACCAGAAAAAGATCGATTCTAGAAAAGGAATCGTGGTGAGTAGAATAGAATGAATAATCTTTCTTGGTTGGATTAATTTGTCACCATATTTCAACTAAAATCAAATCTTCCATCAATTCAATTACCCTTTTCACCATCTTAGTTTTCTTAACAATTTTTGGAGATGTATCCAACAATGGATCCAAACAACAATTAAAATCTCCTCCCACTATTACATTCTCATTTGATTGATTCAAATACAAAAAGCATCTGCCACAAATTGTACATCATCTTCATTTCGTACATACAAATTCAATAAAGTCCAAGCTTCTGAAAACAATTTACAATTAACTTTTAAAACCCTTCCAGCATTCTCAGAAAAACATTCTAAAACCAAAGGCACTTTTTTATGTATCAAAATTGCCACATTTCTACCATTAGAATTAAAAAAGATGCCAAATCATGTCCAACCCTATCTTGTTTCAATTTCAAATGTTCCTTTTTCGTCAAATGTGTCTCCTGCAAAAAAGTAATGTCCACCTTCATTTCTTATTGTAGTCCAACACACGCTTCCTCTTTATTGGATGATTCATCCCTTTAACATTAAATGTTGCAAAATTCAATTTACTCGTTGTGTCTTAAAAAACAAATTCCAACGCAATGAACCCACACACAAATTTAAGGTCCAAAAAAAATTTCCCCCTTTTCTAACACAAAACTTTAAAAAAAAAGGAAAAACCCCCCTCCCCTTTATATATAGATAAAAAACACCTAAGTGGTACCCCCCTCCTCTATAGACCAGGTGTGGTCTAAACCAGTAGTGGCAGATGACTTCAGAAGATGCAGTGTTATCCATTCCCCCCAGCTGGCATTCACATATATACTAATCCTTCTGCACAGGTGGTGATGAATGGTCAGGTTTAGCAGATATTTAATTTGCTTAGATCAACTAAACAGGGCTGTCCATTGTCACTATCCTTATTTGTATTGGTTATAGAACCATTATTTCAGGCAATTAGACAAAATGTAAATATTATGGGAATTAAGGTAGGATAACGGGAGTATATGTGTTGATATTTTTGTCTCAACCTAAAAATTCGTTAAAACTTTACAAGATCTATTAAAATTTTATGTTGGTTTATGAGGTGAATTGGGATAAGAGTGAGATATTACCAATATCTGATGGGGATTATTCAGATTGTAGGCAACTTACTAAATTTAAATGGTGAGATAAGATTAAGTATTTGGGTATAATTGCGGATAAGGAATATCAAAATTTATATGATTTAAATTATTTGCCATTGTTAAATAAAAATTAATTCTGATTTAAATAGATGGAAAGATTTACCATTAACATTGATGGGTTGAGTAAATTGTATTAAAATGAATGTATATCCCCTTATTCAGTATCTGTTTCAATCAATTTCAAGTCCTATACTGGGGAGATATTTAAGGAATTAAATAAAGTGATACATTCTTTTTTGTGGAGAGGTAAATTAGCTCGAGTATCAATGGAGAGATTGACATGGAAGTATAATTTGGGAGGCCTTCAACTGTCACATTTTCAAAATTATTATCAGGCTGCACAGTTGAAATTTATTAGTAGGCTGTTTGATATTGATCAACCACCAAAGTGGGTTTTTATGTGGAAATGGATCAGATATAGCAGAGAGCAATACATCATTTCATATATATAAATGGAATTCTTTGCTTTTACAAATGTGTAAGTTATCTGTATTGAATCATTTGTTGAAAGTATGGAGTCGATGGAATCAATCTGTAGGTTCAAAAGATGCATGTCCAATTAAAATCCCGTTATATCAGAATCAATTAATTCCTTTCTCTATGTATAACCCTTACTTGAAAGATTGGGACTCTGAGGGTCTGGTATTAGTAGAAGACTATTTTGAAGCAGGCTCATTTCTTTTGTTTGGTAGAAGTTTGGTATGTCACAGAATACTTCATTTGTTTATTATCAAGTACGTGAATTTTTAAGGGAGTCATATGATAGGGAAATATTATTGCCGAGCCAATCAAAGTTTGAGTTGTTACTTATGTATAAGGGAAATAAGGGGTTTGTTTTGGAAATGTATTTGTTGTTGCAGGCAAAAATGAAGAAGACAGGTGTATTGAGAATAAGAGATAAATGGGAACAGGAATTATTCACTTCTATTTCTGAGGAAGAATGGTCAGGTTTATATTTGGAGTATGTGACAAAATTAGTTAATGTGCGTTATAGTTTAGTTAACTATAATTGTTTTACATCCGTTATATTTAACTCCTGAGAACTTGAAGAGATATGGTTTCAGTGACTCAGATATGTGTTTTCGATGTGGTGATCAGATAGGTACTTTTGTTCATTCAGTGTGGGAATCTTTTTTGGAAAAGATAATTAAACTTTTGCGAGATTTATTTCAAATAAAATTATATGTGGATCCATGATTCTGTTTACTGGGTTATATGAATCCATTAACAGCGCATTTAGATAAGTCTCGAATTGCATTTATTTGATTGAGTTTGGCAGTGGCTAGGAAATGTATAGCAGTAACTTGGAAAAATGATGTGGAGTTAAATATACAAAGATGGCATAATGAAATTCAATTAAGTTTGCGCTTAGAAAAAATTACATATAATTTATGAAATAATTACCTTTTTTTTGAGGAAATGTGGACTCCATATTTGGAATGTATAAATTTAGATGTTAGGTAAATCTGTATTTTAGTTTTTGGGGAAATGGTGTATTGTAATTCAACCCACTATGATTTTGTATTTTATATAAATCTTTTTTATATGTAATTTGAGCTCCAAGTGAAGGGGAAGGGTATTATGGGTGGGATATGAGGGGTGGGGGTTATAGGGGTTGTTTAATTTTTGTTTATTTTATGTCTGATATTTGTAATTTGTAAAATGTTAAATAAAGTTAACAAAAAGAAACTCTTCCTCTACCCCTGAAATCTTTCCTTTCTCACCTTAAACATACACCTAGTTTTAGACTGCTATCACTGGAGAAAAAAAAGGAGAGAATGGATAGGATGGGACAGAGAGGAAAGAAATAGAAGAAGGACCTGAGGAGCAAATTGTTCACCCAGAAGATAGTCCATGTCTGGAATGAGCTGCCAGGGGAAGCTATGGAAGTGAGTACAATTAAAATGTTAACAAGACATTTGGGCAGATATATGGGTAGAAAGGGATTCAAAGAATATGAACCAAATGAAGGCAAATGGAACTAACCAGTAATGTCATCTTTGGATGCATGTAAGAGCTGGGCCAAGGGACCTGTTCCATGATTTAATACTCTATTTGCTGTGCAATTCCTGTTCTTGTTTAACTTCCCCATTTGCATCTCCTTGCAATTGTCAGGGTTCAATTTCATCTGCAATTCCTTTGTGCAGTGACTACTATCTATCTAAAAAAAAAGCCACTCTGAGGATGTGGGGTCCTTTCTGTGACATGTTCGACGAACCTATTAAGTCCAGGTGAGATTTAAAATGGTTTATTAATTAACATAAAAGGGCTCATAATGTCTATAATAGTGAAGAAATGAACATCTAATTTAATGTCATAGTGTCCTTGCTGATGTAGTCTTATCACCATCGATAACGTCTCTCCTGACGTAACACAATGATCAGCAAAAAATATCAGAGCCCTTCTCACCCACCGTTTATCTCACCATTACAGTCAATGGGGGCTAACAAATCTTCAACTGCACGAAACCTCCGCACCAATGATTGGACTGGACAGCACATAGACATTGGAAGAAACTGAATATGCACAGCCTCCGGATCAATGCCCACAACCACGGCTGAGAGAACAAACAATGCGATCAGGTGAAATCTGGCTCCGACAATACTGTCCCCTAATTATTATGTCTCAAATAATAATAATTACACAACTGTAAATAACAATCAAATACAGTAAATTCCATATTATGTAGATCTTCTTTCTTCATTCTTCACAAGGTCAGAGGTTACTAGCATATATCCTTGAAAAAGAGTGATCTTTTCTACTACACTGGAACAGCAAAGTCTGCAAGGGGCAAGGTCCAAAAAACAACAAATTCAGTTCTGGCCTTGTCAAAATTCCTCCGTCTCCAGAAGAATGCAGACTTTGTTGATGGGGCTTTATCAGAACCTGACGTACAAGTCTCTTTTGTCCAGAATGGTCGCAACAATTTTTCCAGTTAGCCAAGAGTTTTTATGTACTGAATCATCCATGATGACCATGATGTCTTCTGGTGTGATATTGTCTAATGTTAGACCATTTCTGTCACTCCTGCAGTTGGGGAAGATATTCTTTAATCCATCTTTTCCAGAACAAGTCCGACATACTGAACTTGCCTCTACCTGCAATGAGCAGATATGTCTTCCTTCTGAAAATGACCTGGTGATATTGATGGCATTGTCTTAAGGAGCAGAAGGTGGAACAGGATAAGTGCTTCAAGGACATTTGGATCTGTAAAAGTCTTAGTGATTGGATGACTGTTGAGGATATCCCAAGTTTCACATAAAACTCTATGGAGACTCTTCATCAAGACTTTGGTCATCTAGGGTGGAACTTAGAAACTTTTAATCTTTCCCATACACCTCCATGGTGTGAACCGGCAGGAGGATGGAAGATCAAATTGATTCCTTTCTGGAGCAGTGTGTTATGTATTTGACCCTGATTCTAGCTTTCAATTGCCTCCCTCAACTCATGCTGAGCTCCTACAAGATTGGTACCATTGTCAGATCATACTTATTTCACTTGACCACGCCTTGCTGTAAAACGCCAAAAGACATTGATCAAAGACTCTGTGTCAAGTGATGACGCCACTTCGATGTGAATTGCTCTTAGAGCTAAACATGTGAAAATAACCCCATTCTGCTTTGCTGCTTTCCTTGCCGCTTCACTTCAAAGGGTTCAAAGTTATCCACTCCAACATATGTGAAGGGAGGTTCATCAGGAGCAAATCTTCCATTTGCTAATGTCCAGGAATAGCATTTATACACTGACAAACAATACATTTTGACACAATCTCTCTGATTGACACAGTGGCACCAGGAATCCAACATTTTTGGCATAATCTGGATGACATATGATTGTGACTATGACCCACCTCTTCAATGAACATTTCAAAAAATTAAATAAAAGATGTTTGTCCAGAATGACGGGATGTTTCATCTCTTCTGGCATTGTTGCTGTGCTAAGTTGCTCACCAACTTTTAATACATTTTCCAGAATGGGGTTGAGTTTAGAAATGTAACTAGTCCTCTTAACATTCATTCCTTTTCTCAGATTTGAGATTTTATCTGCAATGGATTAAGTGACTACTGGATCCACTTCACCATACATAACCTGAACAACATTTACAGTTATGTTCCTGATTTCTTTGGTGAGATTTCTTCCAATCCATCAGGATTTTGAGGCCACTCTTCCTGAGGCCAAAGAAGAAAATGAGGCCCAGACACCCATATTTCTTTCTTTAGATTTGACTTTCAAACCTCAGGAAACCATGTTTGCAAGATTGTTAACTGTGTTAAAATATCTCCACTGCGGTGTATGTGAGACTTTGTAAATTTTAGCGACTTTGTTGGTCATGGAAGTTCGGAACCTTGTGGTCTTTTTGTATATAAATTTAAGCACCGAGGTGCTATCAGTCCAAAATATGGAGTCTGCTTGTTCCGTCTGCAACTCTTTTCTCCTCACTGTGTCCCTCTGTTCACCATGATGGCAGCAGTCAACTCCATTCAAGGGATAGTGGATGACTTTAATGGAGCCACTCTTGCTTTTCCCATTACAAACCCACAATGTGCTGGCAAGCAGATTTGCTAGAGCTGTGGGGGAAGGTTTAAACTAGTTTGGCAGGGGGTTGGGTAACAGAGTGTGAGAGCAGTGTCAAGGGAGCATGGCCACCTAGATAAGAATAAGAATGATAACAAAGGTAGGATGGAGATTAGGGTAGAAGGTAGAAAAGAGAATGTATGTGAGGGTCATTCTCTGAAATGCATATATTTTAATGCAAGAAGCATAGTGAACAAGGTAGATGAGCTTAGAGCATGGACAGATACTTGGGGTCACGATATTGTGGCAATTAGTGAGACCTGGGTACAAGAGGGGCAGGACTGGCAACTTAACGTTCCAGGATACATTTGTTTTAGTTGTGATAGATCAGGGGGTAAAAAATGGGGAGGAGTTTCTCTGCTTGTTAAGGAGGACATTACTGCCGTGAGGTGGCAAGATGGTCTGGAGGGATCGTCCAGTGAGGCTGTTTGGGTGGAATTGAGGGGTGAAGGAGACATAAGAGTGCTAATAGGGGTGTATTACAGACCACCAAATGGGTCAACAAAATTGGAGGAACAAATGTATAGAGAGAAAACGTATATGTGTGAGAATCATAAGGTAGTGATCATGGGAGATTTTAACTTCCCTCACATTGATTGGGATACCCACACAGTTAGATGGCTGGATGGGCTAGAGTTCATTAAATGTGTTCAAGATTGTTTTCTGAATCAATTAGTAGAAGAACTGACTCGGGACAGTGTAATACTGGATCTCCTGTTAGGGAACGAGCTAGGTCAGGTATCAGACATTAATGTTGTTGATCCAATTGGGTATAGTGATCATAATTCTGTTAGTTTTAAGGTAGTTTTAGGGAAGAGCAAGGAGGGGCCTAAAGTTGAGGTTCTGGATTGGAGAAGAGCAAATTTCGAAGGAATAAAAAGGGATTTGGGGAGTATTGAGTGGGACAGGATATTTTCAGGTGAGGGTGTAAATGAAAAATGGAGGATATTCAAGAAAGAAATTTTGAGGGTATAGAGTAGTTATGTCCCAGTGAGGATCAAAGGAAAGGCTGGAAGTCATAGGGAGGCTTGGTTTTCGAGGAATATTGGAAATTTGGTTAGGAGAAAAAGGGAGGTGTACAAGAGGTATAAAGAACAGGGAGCTGACAATTTGAAGGAGGACTACAAGGAGTGTAGAAGGAATCTTAAGAAAGAAATTAGAAAGGCCAAAAAAAGGCACGAAGAGGCTTTGGCACACAGAGTAAAAATAAATCCAAAGGGTTTCTATAGGTATATTAAAAGTAAAAAAAATTAGTGAGGGATAAAATTGGACCCCTTGTAGATAGTGAGGGTAGGCTGAGTGAGAAGTCAGAGGAAATGGGGGAAATTTTGAATGATTTCTTTGCCTCGGTATTCACTAGGGAAAAAAATATTGAACCAGTTGAGGTAAAGAAAAATAGTGGGGAGGTAATGGAGCATATAAGGATAACCAAGGAGGTAGTGATGGCTGTGTTGAAAAAGATAAAGGTGGATAAATCTCCGGGACCGGACAAAATATTCCCAAGGACACTCAGGGAGGCTAGTGGACAGATAGTGGGGACATTAACAGAGATATTTAGGATGTCACTGGCCACGGGGGTAGTGCCAAAGGATTGGAGGGAGGCATATGTGGTTCCGCTATTTAAGAAAGGGTCTAAATGTGAACCTGGGAATTATAGGCCCGTGAGTCTGACGTCTATGGTGGGCAAGTTAATGGAAAGTGTTCTGAGGGATGGTATTTACAAATATTTGGAGGTACAGGGATTGCTAGGGAGTAATCAGCATGGTTTTGTCAGAGGTAGATCATGCTTGACAAACCTGATTGAGTTTTTCGAGGGGGTTACAAAAAAGGTTGATGAAGGGAAAGCTGTGGATGTTGTCTATTTAGACTTTAGTAAAGCTTTTGACAAAGTTCCCCACAGGAGGTTAGGAAAAAAGGTGGAGGCATTAGGTATAAATGAGGAGGTAGTGAAATGGATTCAGCAATGGTTGGATGGGAGGAGTCAGAGAGTAGTGGTAGAAAATTGTTTGTCCAATTGGAGGCCGGTGACTAGTGGAGTTCCTCAGGGATTGGTCCTCGGTCCACTATTGTTTGTTATATATATTAACAATCTGGAAGTAGGGGTGGAGAATTGGATAAGCAAGTTTGCAGATGATACAAAGATTGGTGGTGTTGTGGACAGTGAGGAAAATTAGCGTAAATTAAAAGGTGATTTAGGAAGGCTGGAGGTGTGGGCTGAGAAATGGCTGATGGAATTTAATACAGATAAGTGTGAGGTGTTACATTTTGGAAAGGCAAATCTAAATAGGTCATATGCATTAAATGGTAGGCTATTGAGATGTGCAGAGCAACAAAGGGATTTAGGAGTTGTGGTAAATAGTACCCTCAAGGCTGATACTCAGGTAGATGGTGTGGTGAAGAAGGCATTTGGAATGTTGGCCTTCATAAATCGGAGTATTGAATTCAAGAGTAGGGAGGTTATGATGAAATTGTACAAGGCATTGGTGAGGCCAAATTTGGAGTACTGTGTACAGTTTTGGTCACCAAATTATAGGAAAGATGTAAACAAAATAGAGAGAGTGCAGAGAAGGTTCACGAGAATGTTGACAGGATTTCAAGGTTTGCGTTACAGGGAATGGTTGTGCAGACTGGGGCTTTTTTCTCTGGAGCGTAGAAGATTGAGAGGGGACTTGATAGAGGTGTTTAAGATTTTAAAAGGGACAGACAGAGTAAATGTGGATAGGCTTTTTCAATTAAGAGTGGTGGAGATTCAAACTAGAGGGCATGGTTTAAGATTGAAGGAGGAAGATTATAAGGGGAACATGAGGGGAAATTTCTTTACGCAAAAGGTGGTAGGGATGTGGAATGAGCTTCCGACAGACGTGATCAAGGCGGGATCATTGGTTACATTTAAGGAAAGACTGGATAGTAACATGGAGAGGAGAGGTCTGGAGGGGTATGGACTGGGTGCTGGTCAGTGGGACTAGGAGGGTGGGGATTTGTTACGGCATGGATTAGTAGGGCAGAACTGGCCTCTTCTGTGCTGTAAGTGGTTATATGGTTATATATGGTTATATGTTTATTATGCAGTAACAGGTAACTAACAGTTCCGTAACCATCCTCACATTCATCAACAAAATGATGCAGTTGAGCAGATGTCACTGTTCCAAAGTTTGTGGGTTTGAAACATCTGTCAACTTTAAAGACTTCCAGCTTATGAAGATCCTGAATCTAGCACATCCATTCCTGTACAATAGAGTCTGGTATTGTATCATCCCAACCAATCCTTTTCCTACACAAATCTTGTACGATCTTCTTGGGGGTGCCAATATTCCTAGGGGAACATGTATCGAACTGACTGTTGAAAGAATCCCCCTTATTGAAAGAGATTAGTTTTTCAAGATGATTTCGAACTTCAAAACATCTGACTGAACACACAATTTTACAGCTAACATCCTCTCTACAGAAGGCTGTCATGGTCCAAGTCCAGATTTTTAATTTCTTTTACTCTCTCTGTTTCAGGAATGGCAGCCAACACATGATGACTGCTACTTATCCATTTGGTCAGTAGAAAGCCTCCCTTGGAAAAAAGATCACTTGCAGCTCATGATAAACAGCTAATGATCTTCTTCTGAAGCTGCTGAAGTGAGGCAATCATCCACAGAGAGGTTGTTCATGATGGTGGTTACAGCCTGAGGGCTAAATTGTTTCATATTGTCCTCAGCACACTTCCTAAGGGTAAAATTTTCACACTTGGAGATGAAGCTGCTCCAAATAGATGCACTGTCATTCTGTATTCCACTATGTTCTGACTGTAGTCTCCATCGGAACACCGGAGGAACTGTAACAAGGTGGAACATTGCTTCAATATCTGCCGTGATGACAACAGGTTCTTTGCAAAATCTTGGCAAGACACCTATCAATGTATTGGTCAGGTCTGGCCCCTGTAAGAGCTGAGAATTTAGTGAAACTCCCCGAAATGTCACTCCACTGTCAATCACCACTCCAAGTTTTTTTTATTTTGTGTCTGCAAATCTCCTTGGTGTGGTAGACACCATTATCTGCCATCACTATGTTTCAAAATATCAACTGGTACTTTCTTTGAAAAATCTTTGGATATCATGTCAGACATGAAGCTGGTGTAGTCCAAGTATTATTTATTTTGAGAATAAATCCAAGAATTGTTTGACTTATCTTGAGGTTCTTGGTTGTCACTGAAGCACACAGGAAAGTTAGTCCTGAACTGTTGTTCCCACAGCTCCTCAAGTTTCACAACTGATATTCTGTTGAAACTTGTCACTGATTGCTCCTGCACATTATCATTTTTTCTCTTAATTGTCCATTAATTGTCCAACCAAGCAAAGTTTTGAAAGTGTAATGTCTGTCTCCCACACTCCATATTACATCTAATGGTTCCAGAGCCTTTGGTACGTCTTTTCTTTGGCTTGGCTTCGCAGACGAAGATTTATGGAGGGGGTAAAAAGTCCACGTCAGCTGCAGGCTCGTTTGTGGCTGACAAGTCCGATGCGGGACAGGCAGACACGGTTGCAGTGGTTGCAGGGGAAAATTGGTTGGTTGGGGTTGGGTGTTGTGTTTTTCCTCCCTTGCCTTTTGTCAGTGAGGTGGGCTCTGCGGTCTTCTTCAAAGGAGGTTGCTGCCCGCCAAACTGTGAGGCGCCAAGATGCACGGTTTGAGGCGTTATCAGCCCACTGGCGGTGGTCAATGTGGCAGGCACCAAGAGATTTCTTTAGGCAGTCCTTGTACCTTTTCTTTGGTGCACCTCTGTCACGGTGGCCAGTGGAGAGCTCGCCATATAACACGATCTTGGGAAGGCGATGGTCCTCCATTCTGGAGACGTGACCCATCCAGCGCAGCTGGATCTTCAGCAGCGTGGACTCGATGCTGTCGACCTCTGCCATCTTGAGTACTTCGACGTTAGGGATGAAAGCGCTCCAATGGATGTTGAGGATGGAGCGGAGACAACGCTGGTGGAAGCGTTCTAGGAGCCGTAGGTGGTGCCGGTAGAGGACCCATGATTCGGAGCCGAACAGGAGTGTGGGTATGACAACGGCTCTGTATACGCTTATCTTTGTGAGGTTTTTCAGTTGGTTGTTTTTCCAGACTCTTTTGTGTAGTCTTCCAAAGGCGCTATTTGCCTTGGCGAGTCTGTTGTCTATCTCATTGTCGATCCTTGCATCTGATGAAATGGTGCAGCCGAGATAGGTAAACTGGTTGACCGTTTTGAGTTTTGTGTGCCCGATGGAGATGTGGGGGGGCTGGTAGTCATGGTGGGGAGCTGGCTGATGGAGGACCTCAGTTTTCTTCAGGCTGACTTCCAGGCCAAACATTTTGGCAGTTTCCGCAAAGCAGGACGTCAAGCGCTGAAGAGCTGGCTCTGAATGGGCAACTAAAGCGGCATCGTCTGCAAAGAGTAGTTCACGGACAAGTTTCTCTTGTGTCTTGGTGTGAGCTTGCAGGCGCCTCAGATTGAAGAGACTGCCATCCGTGCGGTACCGGATGTAAACAGCGTCTTCATTGTTGGGGTCTTTCATGGCTTTGTTCAGCATCATGCTGAAGAAGATTGAAAAGAGGGTTGGTGCGAGAACACAGCCTTGCTTCACGCCATTGTTAATGGAGAAGGGTTCAGAGAGCTCATTGCTGTATCTGACCTGACCTTGAGGTTCCAGAGCTTTTGATTCCAGACCTTGAGGTTCCAGAGCCTTTGGTACATGTAGCCAATCAGTAACTCTATAGAGTCAACTTCAGGTGTATAAACATTCCTCAGATGAGACCACTGATCAAATTTTTTATGTTGGGATCTTTCCTTTGTGCACAGGCATAGTCTTCTGAGTGTATACACCTAGGAGATGACAAAAATCACCCCTGTCCAGTCCAATGACCTTCTTTGACCCATTGTTCTCAATGGAATCCTTGACCTTCTTTTCTGAAGATTAAGCTTATTCATTAGCCCCTCTCTGCAAAATGATGCAATGATACCTGGGTCGAGAAATGAATAACTATGTACTGTTCCATTCCCCTTCCTGGCCTTGACCTGTGCAGGCACTATTGAGAGTTTGCAGTTGTCTTCACTGGCCTCAGTAAGACCACCTGTCTGAAGAGAGTCTACACCACTGTTTTCAGCTCCTTCCTTTATTTCTGCTTGTTCCTTTTCCATTTCCTACTTTCTTTCGTGGATATGCAGCATCTGAGATGCTTTAAATTGCAGCTGAGTGACTTCCTGCAGTTTTTGCTAATGTGTCCTTTACACAGACAGTCAAAACATACTCCATTTTCTTTTAGGAAAGCAATTTCTCACTATGTACCCTCTTTTCCAACTATGGGCACACTTCCAATGCATGTCCACCTCCACAGAACAAACAGCTCTTCACAGGAGGCAAACTCTCATTTTCCTTGGTTCTTTTATCATTTTCCTTATCTGCAACTGTCACAGTGGTGCCAAAGATATTTCTTTTTACTCTTGGATGAGGCTTTGACTTGGACCTCCTTACATCTTTGCTCACTGTTGGAGTATCTCTGATATCTTCAAACATTGGATCTATTCCAATCTGAACTTGCCATTCAAGGAAATCCATCATATCTTAACAGGTTGATTGTGTTTTGCTTGGAACTTACAGGCCACAGATCTCTATATATTCCTTGGCCAATAGGACTAGCATATTAGTAGGTATGTCAAGCTCACGCATGTAGTTCATACCTTAGAAAGGGAGAGTATGCTTGTAGAGCCTTTTTGTCTTCCAGTTTAATTGACAAACATGAAACGCCTTCTCCATATTAGCTGTAGCAATTTTATGCTCGTTGCCAAAATGTTCCTGTAGTAGAGAATTAGCTTTCCCGAATCCTCTGTCTGAGGCGAAATGTAGGCAACTCCTTTCATTGTTCCCTTGGCTGTCATTTTATGTACTGTTCCAATTAATAGAGACAGTCTATAGTTCTTGCCTTCAATATTGCGTTCAAAGGATTTAATGAATGCTTGGGACGGAAGTGGGTCACCATCAAAAACTTGAATCTCCTTCTTGCACATGGAAGAGAGACACTGTAGCTGGATTAATAATGCAGTAATTTCATTTTGCCTTTCCATGACTGAGAATACATTGCTCTGTTCTAAATATAGGTACAATATTAGCCACCCTCCAGTCTTCTAGCACCGTACTCCTGTCTAAGGAAAATACAAATATCTCTGCCAGACCCCCAGTAATTTCTCACTTGTTTTCAACAATATCTGTGGTCAGGTCTCAGCGATTTATCCTCTTATGATCTCTGATGCCTCCTTTATTGTAATGTTGATTGTAATGTTAATATTGTAATGTTGATATGCTTCAGCATATTACTGTTTTCCGCCCTGATTCTATAACTTTTATAACCTCCTCCATGGTAAATACAGTAAGAAGAATGTTTGAGTTGATTGGACAGGGAATTGAGTATAAAGCTAAGGAGGTCATGTTGTGTCTATATAGAATCAAAATTTATTATCATGAACCTTTCACAAATTTGTTTGCTGTGCCAGCAGAATTACAGATGCAAACATTACTATAAATTACATGAAAAAAAATAAATGAGAAAAAGTGAGTTAGTGTTTGTGGTTTATTGTCCATTCATAAATATGATGGCAGAGGAGAAGAAGCAGTTTCTGTATCATTGGATGTTTGTCTTCAGGCTCCTGTACCTTTCTGATGGTAGGAGGTGAGGAGGGCATGGCCGAGGGTGGTGAGGGTCCACGAGGATAGAGGCTGTTTTATTAAGACACTGTCTCTTGTAGACATCCTCGATGAAGTGAAGACTAATAAGACTGATGCCCATGATTACCTTCCGTTAGACCAAATTTGGAATATTGTGCAATTCTGGTGCCCCTCCCCCCCCCCCCCCCCCCCCCAATTAGAAGGCTGTGAGTCTTTGGGATTTATTAGAACATTTCCTGAGTGGATAATCTTGAGTTATTTTCTCTGGAGTACTTGATAGAGGTGTATAAAATCAAGAGGGCCATTGAGAGGGTAGACAGTCAGAACATATTCCCCAGGGCAGGAATGTCACACCTTGGAGGATATGTTTTTAAGGTGAAGCAGAAGAAATTTAAGGAATATTTGATAGCAAATATTTTACACAGGAGTAGTGGTGGAAGCAGATACAATAGAAGTGTTTAAGAAACATTGAGATATGCACATGAATATGAAGAGGGTGGAGAGATATCTATCAAATGCAAGAAGCAAATTTTTAGTTTAATTTGAACATTACGTTTGGCATAGATAGTAACTAGGTAGATTTTGGAAAGGTGCAAAAATAACAGGGACAGAATTATGGAAAACTTCAATTTGCCTAATATTGACTGACCCCTCCTTAAGGCTAAAGATTCTGATGGGGCAGAATTGGTCAAGTTTGTCCAAAAAAAATTCCCTGACACAATATATGAGCAAGCCAATAGAAGGGAATACATATTGGACCTTGTACTGGGCAATGTAGCTGGTGACAGAACTCTTAGTAGGTGAGCATATCGGAGGCAGTGACCTCAACTCCCTTATCCTCAAGGATATGAGTAGAGGGCAAGTATTTCTGAATTTGAAATGCATCAATTTTTGTTTAGGTGGAATAAGAATTTGTTACAACAATATAATGTGCCTATACTAAAACATTTAATGAAGTTATGGAAAAAGAAAAATAAAATGATAGGTTCTAGTGGTAAATTATTGGCTTTGACTCTGTTGTATAATAATCAACTTATTTATTTTTCAATACATAATCAAAGGTGTGAAAAATTTGGGAGATTGTTTTAAATAGGGTGAGTTTTTATCTTTTAATCAGATGATGGAAGATTTTGGTATTGATAATAATTCTTTATTTCTTTATTATCAAATTTGATCTTTGGTAAAATGTGTGTTTGGTAGAGAGATGATTTTACCTAAAATGACTAAATTTGAGACTTTTTTTATGAAGATACCAGACAAGGGTTATATTTCATTTACGTATCAAATATTACAGAATGTATGGATAAAAAAAGGGTTGGGATAGATCTAAAATTAAAAGGGAAGTGGATATTGGTTTTATTTTTTCTGAAGGGGATTGGTTATGATGGTGTAACTAGATTGATAAATGCACGTTATGCAATGATTAATTACAATTTTTTACATCAATTATATTTGACACCTGAAAAATTAAAAAAAATATGGTTTTAATGAATCAGATTTGTGTTTTAGATGTGGTGATATGGTTGGAACTTTTTTTCATGCTGTTTGGTCATATATACATATACAATCTTTTTGGAAGAAAATTTAATCATTTTTAGAATATCTGTATAAGATTAAAATAGTTTTAGATCCATCAGTATTTTTATTGGGTAGTTTGCAACCTCTGAAAGACTTGGGATTAAATAAGTTTCAGCTTGCTTTTGTATATTTAGCTTTACCCGTAGCGACAAAATGTATTGTTAGTATGTGAAAAGATACAAATATGATTGATATTAATAGATAGCATAATGAGATCAAATATTGTTTAATAATGGAAAAAATTATGTATGTTTCACATGATGCATGATCATTAATTTTTTTTATTAATAAGTGCCTGTTATATTTGGTATATTTACATATATTAAATTTTAATATGTATATTTAACTTTTTTAATATCTTTTTTTTTCTTATGGCTCTCAGGAGAGTTGGCTGAGGGGGGTTTCTCTCTTTCTTCTTTCTTTTTTTTATATATATATATGTGTGTGTATATATATATATATATATATATATAAAATGTTCATGTTTAATTGCTGTATATGTCATATATTATTTGTTTTTTGAACGAATAAATAAAGTTTTTAAAAGAAGGATATGAGTAGACAAAATGGAAAAGTATTTTTATTGTGAAGGGCCAATTATAATTGGATTGGGCAGAAACCAGGGAGAGTACATTTCTAACAGATGAAATGTAAAGCAGAAATGTGGAGGACATTTAGGGACCACTTGCACTGGGTTGTGAATAGGTTTGTCAAACTGAGAGAGGAAAAATATAATACGACAGATAAGATTGGTTGATAAGATTGGTGGGACATCTGGTCAAGAGGAAGGAAAGGTCGGGAAATGGCCATGAGAATTAGATGGAAGCCAGGCAGTAAAAGGACTTAGGAGAGCTAGAAGGTGGCAAGATGGCTTTGGCAAATAAGACTAAGGTGCATTATGTTCAAGAGTCATTAATAATGTGGCTACCCCCTACCACCATCAACTTAACCTTCATGCATATATTCTCCATTACACTTCTGCCTCCATGTGCAATGGGGCCTGATTCCCTTTGTCCTCACCTACCACCCCACCAGTCTCCACATCCAACAAATCATCCTCTACCTACTACATGATCCCAACACCACACACATATTCCCTTCTCCTCCTTTTTCCACCTTCCACAGATGCTACTCCCTCTGTGATTCTCTCATCTTCTCATCCCTTCCCAACAATCATGCCCACTTGGCACCTACCCATGTTTCAGCAGTAAGTGCTCCACTTGCACACACACCACCTCCCTCACCATCATTCAGTGCCCAATTGGTCATTCGGAGTGAAGTAACATTTCACTTGTGAATCTGAAGATGTTATCTACAGTATCTGGTGCTCTAGTTGTGATATCCTCTACATTGGAGAGACTGGATGCAGACTGGGGCTCCATTTCTTTGAGCATCTTGGGTCTGTCCATCACAATAGTGTGGATCTCCCAGTGGTATCTTACTTCCCTTGCTGTCCATGGTCTCATGCACGGCCAAAATGAGACCACTTGAACCTCGTATTCTGTCTCAAATTGCATTAACATCAACTTATTCAGTTTCTATTAGCCCCACCCCCCATCTTTCCCTCTCTCCTTTCCTGTAGTGTTCCCTCTCTCCCTCTCTCCCTCTCTCCTTTCCTGTAGTGTCCCCTCTCCCCCTCTCCCCCTCTCCCCCTCTCCCCCTCTCCCCCTCTCCCCCTCTCTCTTTTCTATCTGTCTCCTCTCACTAACCCCTTCCCCAAATCAATTCTCACTTTTCCTCTCTCCTGTCCAGGCTTTTAATATAAGCCCTTTGTTTGTTTTTGGCTCATATCTTGAAAAAGGACTCAGGCCCAAAACATCAGTTATGTATCTTTACTTCCTATGGATGCTGTAAGACTAGCCGAGTTCCTCCAGCATTTCTGCATTCTTTCTACAATCACAGCATCTGCAGAATTTTGTGTTTTACTCTATAAAATTATGAGAGGCATAGATAGGGTGGACAGCCAGTGCCTTTTTCCTGAGGAAACTATAGCAAGTACCAGAGGACATGTTTTGGGGAGATGTCAGGGGTAAGTGTTTTACTCAGAGAGTGGTGGTTGCTTGGAATGATTGGCCACCAAAGACTCTTAGCGAGGAACATGGATGTAAGAAAAATAGGCTATGGTGTGAGGTTGGAAAGGATTAGATTTTTGTAAAATAGCTTTATTTAAGTCGGCACAATATCATGAGTTGAAGGGCCTGTCCTGTGCTGTATGTTCTGTTTTCACCTAAGACCTTGCTCATTTTCCAGAGATTATCTTTCAGTGGATTTATTCTCTCCATTATTGCACCTTTTTTATCTTCCTATATTTCAAGAATTTATTTTGATTCTCCCTTTCCTTATCTGCCAAGGATATCTCATGTCTCCTTTTAGCTCTCCTAATTTCCTTCTTAAGTGTACTCCAAAATCCTCAAGGGATCCCAACTGCCTACACATGACATGTCTCTCTTTTATTCTGATTAAAGCCTCAATATTCCTTGTAATCCAGAGTTCCATAATGATTTCCCTTCACTCTAACATGGGCCTGAACTCTCTCCATCCCACTTTTAGATGCCACCCACTTCCAAGTCATCCTAAGAACAGCTTTGTAATCAACAATTGGTAATTCCTTCATCAGAGGGAGCATGGTGTAGAGATAGGGAATGGAGGATGGTGCATTTGTGGTGTTTCCACAATTATTTACAGCTTCAGGCAATGGTTACAACAGTGCAGTACCTGAATCTCAGATAACAGTAGTGAACTAATAATGGTGATATTCAATAATCATATCAGTGGTGAGCGCTGAAGAGCTGGCTCTGAATGGGAATGCTTTGCGGAAACTGCCAAAATGTTTGGCCTGGAAGTCAGCCTGAAGAAAACTGAGGTCCTCCATCAGCCAGCTCCCCACCATGACTACCAGCCCCCCCACATCTCCATCGGGCACACAAAACTCAAAACGGTCAACCAGTTTACCTATCTCGGCTGCACCATTTCATCAGATGCAAGGATCGACAATGAGATAGACAACAGACTCGCCAAGGCAAATAGCGCCTTTGGAAGACTGCACAAAAGAGTCTGGAAAAACAACCAACTGAAAAACCTCACAAAGATAAGCGTATACAGAGCCATTGTCATACCCACACTCCTGTTCGGCTCCGAATCATGGGTCCTCTACCGGCACCACCTACGGCTCCTAGAACGCTTCCACCAGCGTTGTCTCCGCTCCATCCTCAACATCCATTGGAGCGCTTTCATCCCTAACGTCGAAGTACTCGAGATGGCAGAGGTCGACAGCATTGAGTCCACGCTGCTGAAGATCCAGCTGCGCTGGATGGGTCACGTCTCCAGAATGGAGGACCATCGCCTTCCCAAGATCATGTTATATGGCGAGCTCTCCACTGGCCACCGTGACAGAGGTGCACCAAAGAAAAGGTACAAGGACTGCCTAAAGAAATCTCTTGGTGCCTGCCACATTGACCACCGCCAGTGGGCTGATAACGCCTCAAACCGTGCATCTTGGCGCCTCACAGTTTGGCAGGCAGCAACCTCCTTTGAAGAAGACCGCAGAGCCCACCTCACTGACAAAAGGCAAAGGAGGAAAAACCCAACACCCAACCCCAACCAACCAATTTTCCCCTGCAACCGCTGCAACCGTGTCTGCCTGTCCCGCATCGGACTTGTCAGCCACAAACGAGCCTGCAGCTGACGTGGACTTTTTACCCCCTCCATAAATCTTCGTCCGCGAAGCCAAGCCAAAGATCAGTGGTGAGTGATTATTATTCATAATAGCTTCTCACTAGTATTAAGATATAAATAATGATGCAGAGTTTGTGGTTGCATTCAGGTAGAAAATCAGTACTCCCAATCATTATTCTATAAAATGCAGAGCAATTCAATGTCTGGAAATATGATTGTGCCTTTTCATGCTGTTGCAGGCTGGGTAAGGTATTGGATTGCAATAGCTTACTCAGTGCTTAGCTTAGTTAGTGCATGCTTTACAGCAATGACTGCCTCAGCAATGCACAAGACCTGGTCCATTTCAGCTCTGTTTGATGCATTGCTAGAAGTGAATTATGTTCTGCTAAATCAATCCAAGGGAAATGGCAGCAAAGGGAGAATCACCTCTACTTAACATATTCTGTGAATCAGGTAAAACAAAAGAGACATGTCCTCTGCACAAGGAATGCCTGGAGGGGCCCTGGAGCAGAAATGAAGAGGATGTGGCAGGAGATGATTGTAAAGATAACAGCCTAGAGTGATCAAGCCCACATCTGGGAATAGTGCAGGAAGAAGTTCTCTGGTTTAATTGAACATGCAATGATTAGTACTCTTATGCCTGTACCACTACTTCATAGATGCAGTTCTGAAACTTTACAATTCTACCTCTCACATCTCACCATGTATGCTTACAATCATGCGCCCATACCCCTCTCCCACTCGTACACAACCATCCACCTCCCTCCAATATCTACAGACCATGAACATCTTCCTGCACCCGCACTCACACATGCATGCATGGATGTAAGCACACTCAAGGTCTGATTCCAGTCATATTATATTTGCTTTGTTTCATAATATTGCCTGTCCAACTAAGGTAGAGGGGCTTTTCCATTCCAAGAATCTATCAGAGCCAACCTTATCCCCCCCAATCAATTCTCACCTACCACTCTGTCCTTCATCCTATGTTGTCCTAGGCTCCTCCCCCTGCACTTTCTTCCCTCCCAGTCTTTTTATTCAGGCACTAGCCTGCATTTCACACACCTTGAAGAAGGGCTCAGTCCCAAAACATTGGTTATCTATTTCCTCCTAAGGATGCTACGAGACCTGTTGAGTTCCTCAAGCATTTCTGTGTTTTTACATTCTTTTACCCTGTCAAGTTCCAATAGCGTTTTAAGTTTCAGTGGGTTTTTAGATCATTTTTGAGTTAATATTTAATATCTCTCAACTTTTTTTTTATTTTAAAATTCAAAGAACATAAGCCCAGATTCTATTCTCTGCTCATAGAAGAAATCTCAGGAATCAGTCCAGTGAACATTCCCTGCTCTGCACTATTGCAAGTGTAGTTTTCCTTCAATATGCCTGTCTGCAATGATCCACATGCAGTTGTACCAGGATCATATATAAATGGAGAAAGATGTCTCTGCTCCTGTGCTCCCATTGCTGAAAGAGTATGAGTTTTGCTATGGTGCAATGGAATCAAGGCACAACACTAAATTCAGAGCAGCAAGAAGAGATACCACTAATATAAAAAAAAATTAAACCCTCGTTGGGCTTCTTTCTGAGCCTGTGTGTCATTGCAGAAGGGAGCCTGAAAATACTGTTCTGGAAATAGTGCTATCAGATTTTGTGATTGTGAGCATTTTGCATCAATATTAGAGAGATATCTAAGACTGCTTTAACTTTGGAGCAATGTCGCAGTCTAACTTTTAGACAAAAGGATGGGGGGGGGGCGGGGTAGGGTGGGGGGTGGGGAGGCATTGATTTCCCCAATGCAGCATCCACTGCTATTTACACTGATCTGAAGACCAGGATGTTATGTGTGACAGTGACTTTGATCTCCACATGCAGAGCATTTCAGGCATGAATGTGTGGATTAGACTCTGCTTGCACAAAGTCATTGACTGTGAAAATTTTAGCTTTTTGCTGCATTGCATTTTGGAGAGCTGGAGATAAAATTGTAGCTGCTGAACACTACTGCTGTTTGTCTGAGGATGTCAGTCATACTGCACATTATGTTGGCAAAAAAAAAACAAATGTGCACTTTAAAATCTATAACGTCATTCTGGACAATTTTCACTTTTGGTAACAGCAAGCACTCTACTTCAATAGTAACTACAAAATCCTAGCCTTCATTTTTCTTTGCTTTGAACAACTTAGACTTTCAGTAGCTGAGTGCAGTCTTACAAATTGTATTTTGTTGATTGTCAGGCTTCTATTCTCCTGATTCAATTGGCTTCTTAAGTCAAATACTGAATCTTAGTGGAACATCTCTAATTGCTTAAAATAAGCTCACAAATCATTACAGTGTCTTCTTTGAGTCTATTGGTAGAACATTTCTGCACTACAAAAATTAAATCAATAGTATCTTCCAATAATCTAGATGGAATTGAGTCCCTTGCTGATAAAATCAAGCTGAACTCTATTGTCACTAACGATCTCAAAGTAATCAAATATATCAAGAAGTAAATTTCTTGCCTTTCCAAGTCTTCGAAGAATATGTCTGAAAATGACCAGAAATATAAGACAATGCTCCAGGCACATTTGAAGGTCAAGATGTGTCATATTTCTGTAGCATGATAATCAATATGTGTACATTATCACCAGAATTTGATCTGCAATACCTTACGAGACTGTGAAATTTATTAATAAGGTAGACGGCATATCAATTCTCCGAAATACAAACAATATTTTAATGTTTCCTATTGATCTATCATTCTTTGGTGGTTTCAGAGATGAAAACATCGGATGGGCTACTTTGTCTGGTTATGTAATTATTACTTGTTCTGTTATCCTGTTCCAAATCAAGTGGTGATCAGATTCAACTGCCCTTTTCATGATGACCTTGTCAGTTCAGGATGACTTTAATAGTGTATCCACCGCACACTAATCAATGTGTAGCTGTTGGCTTCTGGAGGCACTGCTATTTCTTGACTAGCCTGCTAAAACACACACAGCATCATATAACCATAACCAGATAACCACTTAAGCACAGAACAGGCCAGTTCGGCCCTACTAGTCCATGCCGTAACAAATCCCCACCCTCCAGAGAGAGGAAAAAAAAACCCACTGAATCCCAAACAGCTCATCAAGCTCTATTGTCATTGCAAAAGTGATAACCAGGAATTTGGTTGTGATTACAGTTTGATTTTTAAGTGAGTGCATGCAAATTTTTCCATTTTCGAGAGACTCTGCATTATCAGATTGGTGGGTGTCTGGAATATGCTGCTGGGGAACGTGGTTGGAGCATAAAGAATAACAACATTTAAGAGACATCTTGGCAAGCAGGTAAAAAGGCAGGATATGGATTAATGCAGATGATGTGCAGGCATTTGTTGAATTTCGCATCATGGTTGGCAAGGCATTATAGGCTGAAGGGCCTGTTCCTGTGCTGCACTTGTTGGACTCTGGCTTTAACTTACTCTTAATTTAGTCTATGTGTAGTCTGAGTCCAGCGCGTTCTTTGAATGAAGTGATAGGAGAAGGTATTCGGTTCAACAGTCAATTTATTACACAGCACAACACAGCACAGCACAAGAATAAAACTTAACAGAGCTCTGGGTCAGTCTGTTAGTTCATAGGTCACCTGCCAGTGAGCTACTCCCCGAGACTGACCCCTATTGTCCAGTTGGCACAGTTTATATAGGTCAATCTTATCACACAGAACAAAAGTTGTTTTCCCTGCTAGATCTTTTTGCATAAGGGTTATCACAAGTCATCTCCTGTTTTGCAGATTTCTGGGGTGTAGCCTTCCCATGTTAATCCTCCAGGCCAGACTATCCTGTTGTTTAGATCTGAAATTAATTCATCCCCAGATATTTCTAATCACCATACGGTCCCTGTCTGGCCAATTTCTGCTGTTCTCTTTAACACCTCCTCGTGCCTTAATCTTCCTCCTAGACTGGTTTTCCATTCCCTTTGATTCTTGCGGGCCATTCTTTGTTCTGATCTGGCCTGTGTCTCCTGTGCTACTTCCCACCTCCTTCAGTTGAGCATTCCTCCTAAATCGTTTTATGCATATCCTCTCCCTGTATCTTGGGAGCAGCCAATTTTGTTCAGCCAACTTTGCTCCATGCTGTGACAGCCACTTAGCCACATTCCTCTTTCCCTGACTCATGCAGTACAAATAAACTTATTGATTAATCATTTATTTCATACTGTTTTAACCCCTAGATTCCAACAGTCCCCCTTTTGGTCTCATGAAAATGAGACCAACCACCAGTTAACTTATTAGATAGAGAAATCCTGGTTACATGCCAGGGTTGGCATTTCTGATCCCTTGTAATCATTACACTCTTGAGAGGGCAGTAGTGACAAATACATGCCTTGGGGTCTGGGGATGTCTCTCTGTGACAGCGCTCGTTGAATGAGGCACTGGAGGCAGGGAAGGATGCATGGGATCAGAATCAACGCCAAAACCACAAATCCAGCAACTAGCACTATAGTATGTATCCATCCCCAGTCTCCAGAGAACAAATTTCCCAGCCATGCGCTGCCCAAGGGTCGCCAGGTCTGAACCGGGACGTGAGCTAATTTGCGAATACCTGAAGAAATCTCCTTTACTGCTTGCCCATTGTCATCGATTTTTAAACAACAATAGATTCTACCATCAACAGTCCCCGGAGTCCAATATGTTCTTTAAAGGGACCCGTTCAGAAAGTTCTTAGTCCGTAGTTGCTCACAGGTTCTCAGTCGCCGCCGTACGAATCTGTTCCAGTGTCCGTGCTGGTGGGTCCGTGGCTGCACACTGACTCCAATGATACCACGTCTCGCCTTTTCCCTGTAGTCGAACCGCGTGGGACGTCCTCTCCACCCCTCGGTAGGGTCCTGTCCACCTGGGCTCCGACCACTTTCTCTTGATGACCTTTAGCAGAATCCACTCCGCGACTGAAGGTATCGGTGTTTCCCCTTCTCTGTTGGGACTTGTGACCTGTTGTGAAAAATCTGACACCAGAGCCGTTAGTTTATCATAATACAGCTTGCATCCCATTGAACTTACCTCATTCTTCGTAGTCTGACTTCCGGCTCCTGGTCCCGGGAACTGGTGCCCCGTTCGTAGTTCATATGGAGTGAATCCTGTCACAGAACTTACCGAACTCCTTATTGACATTAATGCCAGAGGCAACGCATCCACCCAATTTAGTTTGGTCCGTGCCTGTACTTTCCCGATCTTACCTTTTATTGTTTGGTTCATCCTCTCCACTATTTTCTGCCATGTTAATGCCTTCATGGGTAAACGTAACATTTGGAGCATTCAGGATCTTTTCTAGTCTCGTCTGCCTTAACGAAGTCATTGTAAATGCTGTGGAGCTCACAAATGCTACAATACTATGTGTTGTTAATACTGTCAGGCCATGTCCCATTACTATGTGTGCCACCTTTTGTAGAATCTTTGCTACTCCTGCTGCATGTCTTGTACATGGTGGGTGTCTGTCTTCCGTTGGGTCTAGTGTGATACTCCCATACATGAGCACACATCTTCCACCCCCTTTTTTCTGAAAAAGAACACCATCAATTGTGTGTGCTTTTTCAGAAACATCCAAAAAGAAAGGTAGTTATAATTTGGAATCGCCAAATCTATAGCTGTTGTAAGAGCTTGCTTCAATAGAATAAAACTCATCTCAGCCTGTGCAGTCCAATCAAGTGTAGCTCCCAGATTCCTCATCCCCTGCTCATTCACCAAAGTTCGCAGTGGATGTGTCAACTCACCATACGATGGGATAAACTGCCTACTATAACCTGACAAACCCAAAAACAAAAGCATCTCCTTTACTGTCTTTGGTTTTGGATGATGTAGTATTGCATCTGCCAAATAGGGGTGTAATCTGACAGTTCGAAGGTCATGGAATCAACCTGCTGACAAAAACCCACATCTGCTGATCCCACTGACCACAGGTTCTCAGGGAGAGAGTCTAGCATAGGGGCCGAGTCGGGGTGATCCATCTTCTCTCTACCATGAAAGCGTTCAATCTGTCTATGCTCAAGGAGGACTTGATCATGTGTCGGAGACAAAATTCTGTATGCCTGACCAGATGAGGAGAACTGCACTGTCGGTATTTGGGTGTCAGACCAGTCCCTTAGGGACTTCAAGTTCGGACACATCGGTCCCAAATCTTTTGCCTGATGAGTAGTGCCAATTTCAAGGGTGACATGAGGGATGGCCTCACCTGCCATCTCATACCATTCCAGCTGTTCAGATGTCAGTGCCACCGCAGCGGCCACTCCCTCCTTTCCTATCACTATGTAGTCCGAATTAATTTCCCATTGCCTGCCCTCTACCTCTTCATAAAAGGCATGCTGATACATTTCATCCCCATCCCTATCGTAAAAGAGGGTCATATGGGGAGGGTCCGAGGGAGGGGTATACGGGTGTAACGTCTGGATCCACGGCTTCCATTGATTATAAAGCTTTAGCAGCCCTCCCTTCTGTGGGTCCTCAGGTTGCAGCAGCCCCCAGTAAATATCAGCCCATTGTCCCTCAGACGCGGATCCTCCAGCTGCCGCCAACAACATCTGAGAACTGGAATGCAGTGTAGTTACTGAACAGTTCATAGAATATCCATTTGGAAAGGTAATCTCTATTCCGCTGGGTCCACAAAGGATCGATGCTCCGCACTTGACCAACAGGTCTCTGCCCAAGAGATTGGTAGGGCACCTGGCTGACAAAATGTATTGATGTGTAAAAGTCTGTCCTGCCACACAAGTGACTAGTGGTGTAGAGAACGGCAGATTTTCTGGTGTACCCGAGAACCCTATCAGCTGGACGCTAGAGGATGATGTTTTATCTTGAAATTCAGTGCCAGTGAGTGTTGAAAATCTGGCTCCCGTATCCACTAAAAAGGATACTTCCATGTCCATAACTTTAATCTGCAGGAAAGGGTCTGCCAACCTAGCCTGCTCGTGGGTGCTCGGGCTCCGTCACTGTGGGCAATATTGCTCCTCCTCTGTCAGCAAAGGGAATTGTCTCTTTGGAGCTAAAGCCGCATGGGGTGCCTGATGTACCGGGGGTGGCACTGACGATCTCTGGGACTGGACCCAATGCTCATTTTGTGGTGGTCCATATCCCCTTCCCCCAGTGTCCCGAGGATCCCAAGCCAGGGGGCAGTCTCTCTTCCAGTGTCCTGGCTGACCGCATACAAAACATACGGCTGGCTGCATTCGTGGAGCACCCCGACCTCTCCCTCTTACTCGGAATCCCCCCATTGGACCTCCCATTCTGGCCACATAGGTGGGACCCGGTGCCCAATATGGGGCCGGGTGCCAACTCATATTATTCCCTTGTGGTGGCTGCGTTGGCTGCTGAATCATCTGGTTTGCACCCTTTGAGGAAATCTTTTTTGCCTCGTTTGCCTTTTGCCTAGCCTCTGCCAATTGAAGCTTAAGGAGTTGCCAGACTCCGTAATTTGTTTGTCCTCCTTTTGCTTAGCCCTGTAACGTTTCAGGTGATGGGTCAAATATTTTTCCCATTGCTCACTCGAGCAGCCAGGAATATCAGGGTTATTCTCTAATGCCTCCCTAACTACGGCTGGCAGTCCACTCGTTACTGCAGCCCTAAAGAGTGTAGTCTGCAAGGGATCTGTGGCTGGGTGTACTCCTGCCTTATCAGTCCAACTCTCCCTACACTGACTCAAAAAAGTCGAGATCTCCTCATCCTCCTTTATGGAAAAGGTCAGGGACTGCATGACACCGGGGGGAACGGGGAACTTATCTCTCATTGCCCCTCCTACTGCCGTAGCATGGTTGGCAAATGGCTCAGCATCGAGGCACCTAGTGATTCCTGCGATCATTTCTACCTGCTGAATCTCCCACAGCCCAAGCTGTTTCCCCAATAATGCTCTCCAATCCCCTATGGCTATCTTATGTCCCATCGTAAATTGGCAGAACTTTCCCATCCACGCTCCACCTCCCTCAGTCGGAGGTGGCATTTTGTCCAAAATACAATTCATGTCAGTGAATGAGAAGGGTTGATACCTTTCCCCAATTTGCGGACCCTCATAAATTAGCAGCATCTGTCTATATCTTTCTGGAAGCCGTACTTCCCCCCTTTTCCGCAACGCATATCCCAAAGGGAAGCGAGGGTTCTCCTGACCCTGTCTTCTGTGTGTGATCACGCTTCCCTCTCTGCTTCTCCTAAGTACAGTAACAGCCGGATTTTTTCAAACCCTTGTGGAACCTTCCCCTGATTCTGCAGCTCTCTCCATATCTGTTCGTACCGTGCCATAGCCTGTACCTCCTCTCCCTTCGGTACTCCTCCCAGTAATTGATCCCTTGTATTTTCCCACTGTCTGTCTACAGATGGGGGAACTCCTCTGTCTTCCCCGAACTCTTGCCCTACATCCCTTATTACTCCTTCCATCTCTGTTCCGATTTTTATCCCTTTAGACCTCGTACTCCCTGGCTCTCTCAGCTGGTAGGATTTTGACACCCTGCACTCTACTTCGACCCTTTCCACGTTATTATAACCACCAGATGACCAGCAGCTCCCTGAACACAGGTGTTCCCCTTCAGGGATGATCAGAGAGAGAGAGCCAGGTGGGGGATTATGTGTCTCGTGGTTGTGTGAAGTGTCTATTGTTTGTTTTGCGGTTAGCTTGTTAGTTTCCCCCTTTGTGTGAAATGTACATTGTTTGTTTTGCGGTTAGTCTGTGGCGGCCCCGATACGGGCAGGAGCAAGGGGGAGACGGCGGCCCCAGTCCGGGCACAGGGAGAGCAGCAGCGGCCCCGGCCCCGGTCCGGGCGAAGGGTAGACGGCGGCGGCCCCGATCCGGGCAGGAGCAAGGGGGAGACGGCGGCCCCAGTCCGGGCACAGGGAGAGCAGCAGCGGCCCCGGCCCCGGTCCGGGCGAAGGGTAAACGGCGGCGGCCCCGATACGGGCAGGAGCAAGGGGGAGACGGCGGCCCCGGCCTCGGTCGAGTGAGGCAGGCGGAGGCCCCGGTCCGGACAGGGAGTGGGAGGCGGCGGCCCCAGTCCAGGCACAGGGAGAGCAGCAGCGGCCCCGGCCCCGGTCCGGGCGAAGGGTAGACGTCGGCGGCCCCGATCCGGGCAGGAGCAAGGGGGAGACGGCGGCCCCAGTCCGGGCACAGGGAGAGCAGCAGCGGCCCCGGCCCCGGTCCGGGCGAAGGGTAAACGGCGGCGGCCCCGATACGGGCAGGAGCAAGGGGGAGACGGCGGCCCCAGTCCGGGCACAGGGAGAGCAGCAGCGGCCCCGGCCCCGGTCCGGGCGAAGGGTAGACGGCGGCGGCCCCGATCCGGGCAGGAGCAAGGGGGAGACGGCGGCCCCAGTCCGGGCACAGGGAGAGCAGCAGCGGCCCCGGCCCCGGTCCGGGCGAAGGGTAAACGGCGGCGGCCCCGATACGGGCAGGAGCAAGGGGGAGACGGCGGCCCCAGTCCGGGCATAGGGAGAGCAGCAGCGGCCCCGGCCCCGGTCCGGGCGAAGGGTAGACGGCGGCGGCCCCGATCCGGGCAGGAGCAAGGGGGAGACGGCGGCCCCAGTCCGGGCACAGGGAGAGCAGCAGCGGCCCCGGCCCCGGTCCGGGCGAAGGGTAAACGGCGGCGGCCCCGATACGGGCAGGAGCAAGGGGGAGACGGCGGCCCCAGTCCGGGCACAGGGAGAGCAGCAGCGGCCCCGGCCCCGGTCCGGGCGAAGGGTAGACGGCGGCGGCCCCGATACGGGCAGGAGCAAGGGGGGGACGGCGGCCCCGGCCTCGGTCGAGTGAGGCAGGCGGAGGCCCCGGTCCGGGCAGGGAGTGGGAGGCGGTGGCCCCAGTCCAGGCACAGGGTGAACTGCGGCGGCCTCGGCCCCGGTCCGGGCAGTATGGACCGACCTAGGAGGGGAGGCAGGCCCCTCCAGCCCGGGTAAGAAACCTGCATAGGAGAAGGCCACTCCGATATAAAACCTACGACCCAAGGACCTCGCTGCCACGTCCCAGCTTGCTTGGCCACGGCACACGAACCATGGGTGTAAAGGGTGGGGCCAGTACTGCGCGCACTGCACTCCACCTAAAAGCTCCTTTGCGCAGGCCCGAGGACAGGTCCACGTCCTCCCCCTCCACGTCCTCCCCCTCCACGTCCTCCCCCTCCACGTCCTCCCCCTCCACGTCCTCCCCCTCCACGTCCTCCCCCTCCACGTCCTCCCCCTCCACGTCCTCCCCCTCCACGTCCTCCCCCTCCACGTCCTCCCCCTCCACGTCCTCCCCCTCAAAAGATGCTCACAAACTCAAGCTAGCATGCTGGAACATCAGAACCATGCTAGACAAGACTGACAGCCACCGACCTGAACGTCGGTCTGCCCTCATTGCACATGAACTCCTCAGACTTGACATCGACATAGCCGCTCTCAGTGAAGTCCGCCTGGCAGATGTAGGCAGCCTCCAAGAACGCGGCGCGGGCTACACACTCTACTGGTCTGGCAAGCCTTTGGATGAACGACGCCTATCTGGTGTAGGCTTCATGGTCAAGAGCTTCATTGCCTCCAAACTCGAAAACCTTCCGACAGGCCTCTCGGACCGAATCATGTCCATGCGACTCCCACTTCAAAACAAGCGTCACATCACCCTCATCAGTGTCTATGCTCCAACCCTCCAGGCGGAACCAGCAGAAAAGAACAAGTTCTACACCGACCTGCGCAACCTCATCCAACGTACCCCTACAGCCGACAAGGTTGTCATCCTGGGCGACTTCAACGCTCGTGTCGGCAAAGACTCAGAAACCTGGCCAGGAATCCTGGGCAAGCATGGCGTCGGCAAGTGCAACGACAATGGGCGCCTCCTGTTGGAGCTCTGCGCAGAACAGCGGCTTGTCATTACAAACACCCTTTTTCAGCAGAGGGACAGCCTTAAGACCACCTGGATGCATCCCCGATCCAAACACTGGCACCTCCTGGACTACATCCTGGTGCGAGAAAGTGACAAACAAGATGTGCTCCACACCAGGGTCATGCCTAGCGCGGAATGCCACACTGACCACCGGCTGGTTCGCTGCAAGCTCAACCTTCACTTCAAGCCAAAGCCCAGGAACAATAAAGCCCCCAGAAAGAGGTTCAATGTTGGAAAACTGCAGTCAGACGAAGCGAGAGGAAACTTCCAGGCAAACCTCAAAGCAAAGCTCGACGTTGCAACCCGCCTCACGGACCCGTCCCCTGAAACCCTCTGGGATCAGTTGAAGGCTACCATACTGCAATCCACTGAAGAGGTACTGGGCTTCTCCTCCAGGAAAAACAAGGACTGGTTTGACGAAAACAGCCAGGAAATCCAGGAGCTGCTGGCAAAGAAGCGAGCTGCCCACCAGGCTCACCTTACAAAGCTGTCCTGTCCAGAGAAGAAACAAGCCTTCCGTGGCGCATGCAGCCATCTTCAGCGCAAACTCCGGGAGATCCAAAATGAGTGGTGGACTAGCCTCGCCAAACGAACACAGCTCAGCGCGGACATTGGCGACTTCAGGGGTTTCTACGAGGCTCTAAAGGCTGTGTACGGCCCCTCACCCCAAGTCCAAAGCCCGCTGCGCAGCTCAGACGGCAAAGTCCTCCTCAGCGACAAGATCTCCATCCTCAACCGATGGTCAGAACACTTCCAATCTCTTTTCAGTACCAACCGCTCAGTCCAAGATTCCGCCCTGCTCCAGCTCCCTCAACAGCCCCTAAGGCTAGAGCTGGATGAGGTTCCCACCCTGGATGAGACATATAAGGCAATCGAACAACTGAAAAGTGGCAAAGCAGCAGGTATGGATGGAATCCCCCCAGAAGTCTGGAAGGCTGGCGGCAAAACTCTGCATGCCAAACTGCATGAGTTTTTCAAGCTTTGTTGGGACCAAGGTAGACTGCCTCAGGATCTTCGTGATGCCACCATCATCACCCTGTACAAAAACAAAGGCGAGAAATCAGACTGCTCAAACTACAGGGGAATCACGTTGCTCTCCATTGCAGGCAAAATCTTCGCTAGGATTCTACTAAATAGAATAATACCTAGTGTCGCTGAGAATATTCTCCCAGAATCACAGTGCGGCTTTCGCGCAAACAGAGGAACCACTGACATGGTCTTTGCCCTCAGACAGCTCCAAGAAAAGTGCAGAGAACAAAACAAAGGACTCTACATCACCTTTGTTGACCTCACCAAAGCCTTCGACACCGTGAGCAGGAAAGGGCTTTGGCAAATACTAGAGCGCATCGGATGTCCCCCAAAGTTCCTCAACATGATTATCCAACTGCACGAAAACCAACAAGGTCGGGTCAGATACAGCAATGAGCTCTCTGAACCCTTCTCCATTAACAATGGCGTGAAGCAAGGCTGTGTTCTCGCACCAACCCTCTTTTCAATCTTCTTCAGCATGATGCTGAACCAAGCCATGAAAGACCCCAACAATGAAGACGCTGTTTACATCCGGTACCGCACGGATGGCAGTCTCTTCAATCTGAGGCGCCTGCAAGCTCACACCAAGACACAAGAGAAACTTGTCCGTGAACTACTCTTTGCAGATGATGCCGCTTTAGTTGCCCATTCAGAGC
This sequence comes from Narcine bancroftii, assembly GCF_036971445.1. Taxonomy (NCBI): domain Eukaryota; kingdom Metazoa; phylum Chordata; class Chondrichthyes; order Torpediniformes; family Narcinidae; genus Narcine; species Narcine bancroftii. The sequence goes on along the minus strand of NC_091475.1, from coordinate 100,486,414 downwards.
CAGCTCTTCAGCGCTTGACGTCCTGCTTTGCGGAAACTGCCAAAATGTTTGGCCTGGAAGTCAGCCTGAAGAAAACTGAGGTCCTCCATCAGCCAGCTCCCCACCATGACTACCAGCCCCCCCACATCTCCATCGGGCACACAAAACTCAAAACGGTCAACCAGTTTACCTATCTCGGCTGCACCATTTCATCAGATGCAAGGATCGACAATGAGATAGACAACAGACTCGCCAAGGCAAATAGCGCCTTTGGAAGACTACACAAAAGAGTCTGGAAAAACAACCAACTGAAAAACCTCACAAAGATAAGCGTATACAGAGCCGTTGTCATACCCACACTCCTGTTCGGCTCCGAATCATGGGTCCTCTACCGGCACCACCTACGGCTCCTAGAACGCTTCCACCAGCGTTGTCTCCGCTCCATCCTCAACATCCATTGGAGCGCTCACACCCCTAACGTCGAGGTACTCGAGATGGCAGAGGTCGACAGCATCGAGTCCACGCTGCTGAAGATCCAGCTGCGCTGGATGGGTCACGTCTCCAGAATGGAGGACCATCGCCTTCCCAAGATCGTATTATATGGCGAGCTCTCCACTGGCCACCGTGACAGAGGTGCACCAAAGAAAAGGTACAAGGACTGCCTAAAGAAATCTCTTGGTGCCTGCCACATTGACCACCGCCAGTGGGCTGATAACGCCTCAAACCGTGCATCTTGGCGCCTCACAGTTTGGCGGGCAGCAGCCTCCTTTGAAGAAGACCGCAGAGCCCACCTCACTGACAAAAGGCAAAGGAGGAAAAACCCAACACCCAACCCCAACCAACCAATTTTCCCTTGCAACCGCTGCAATCGTGTCTGCCTGTCCCGCATCGGACTGGTCAGCCACAAACGAGCCTGCAGCTGACGTGGACTTTTTACCCCCTCCATAAATCTTCGTCCGCGAAGCCAAGCCAAAGAAAAGAAAAAAAAGTCTGTGTACACTGATGCCTCACTGTGTGACTGCCTATCCCCACTGTGTTTCCCTGATCCGTATTCTAAATACCTTGCCTCTATGCCCTCTCTACCCTGTAAAACAGTACAATCTGTAACCTCTGCTACCCCTTTTTCAGAAGTACTTAAAACATCGAGAGTAATACAGTGATATACACAGCAACAATACCAGTGTGCATGAAAAAACAGTTAAATGCCGAACACCTTATACAGATACTTATTACTATTATGGTACACGATTCTTAAACAAATACTTATTACACACTATAGAAACAAATAACTATAACACAATACACCTTATACAGATACTTATTATACACTACTATGGTACACGATTCTTAAACAAATACTTATTACACACTATAGAAACAAATAACTATAACACAATACACCTTATACAGATACTTATTATACACTACTATGGTACACGATTCTTAAAAAAATACTTATTACACACTATAGAAACAAATAACTATCACCCCATACACCTTATACTACTTGGCCAAGTGTCTAAATCTACCTCTCGAGATTGCTACGAAGGGACTCCAACCCCGTTCTACTAGGGGGACTCCAACCCCCTTTTTTCTACAGGGGACTCCAACCCCGTTCTACTAGGGGGACTCCAACCCCCTTTTTTGTGCAGGGGACTCTAACCCCCGCTCCTTACGGGGGACTCTAACCCCCGTTTCTTGCAGGGGACTCTAACCCCTGAAGCTTTTATTCTTTGGCTTTAACTAGGACTTTTGCAGAGTAGTGACAACACACAATTTTATTGTTGCCAATAGCAGAACTTTGTTTAAACAGGCGTCTGCTTACCTCCCTTTGTTGAATGGCCATTTGTTGTTATCACCACACCACAATCGACCGGTGTTTCGTATCTTTTTCTTCCGTCACTTCTCCATCTTCATCACGTCGGGGTCACCAAATTGTTGGACTCTGGCTTTAACTTACTCTTAATTTAGTCTATGTGTAGTCTGAGTCCAGCGCGTTCTTTGAATGAAGTGATAGGAGAAGGTATTCGGTTCAACAGTCAATTTATTACACAGCACAACACAGCACAGCACAAGAATAAAACTTAACAGAGCTCTGGGTCAGTCTGTTAGTTCATAGGTCACCTGCCAGTGAGCTACTCCCCGAGACTGACCCCTATTGTCCAGTTGGCACAGTTTATATAGGTCAATCTTATCACACAGAACAAAAGTTGTTTTCCCTGCTAGATCTTTTTGCATAAGGGTTATCACAAGTCATCTCCTGTTTTGCAGATTTCTGGGGTGTAGCCTTCCCATGTTAATCCTCCAGGCCAGACTATCCTGTTGTTTAGATCTGAAATTAATTCATCCCCAGATATTTCTAATCACCATACGGTCCCTGTCTGGCCAATTTCTGCTGTTCTCTTTAACACCTCCTCGTGCCTTAATCTTCCTCCTAGACTGGTTTTCCATTCCCTTTGATTCTTGCGGGCCATTCTTTGTTCTGATCTGGCCTGTGTCTCCTGTGCTACTTCCCACCTCCTTCAGTTGAGCATTCCTCCTAAATCGTTTTATGCATATCCTCTCCCTGTATCTTGGGAGCAGCCAATTTTGTTCAGCCAACTTTGCTCCATGCTGTGACAGCCACTTAACCACATTCCTCTTTCCCTGACTCATGCAGTACAAATAAACTTATTGATTAATCATTTATTTCATACTGTTTTAACCCCTAGATTCCAACACACTCCTCTGTTCTGTTGGCCACGTGCTATTTTTAGATGTCTGGATTGGCTATCTAAGACAACTGAGTAATTATTTACATAACCATATTAGCATCATCAGATCAGCCATGATCTCATTGAATGGTGGAGCAAGTTTGACGGGCCATCTGACCTACTCCTGCTCCTATTTCTTAACATAAATAAATGGTCATGTACATAACCAAATTTAGGTCCCCTTCAGTCAATTGGCTTGAACTCTATAGGGCCAAATGTTTGTGTGTGGCGTAGAAAACAGATCACCAAAATGGCAAACAAAGTGCAGCGAATTATTCCTCAGTGCCTCCTGCACATATATCTGTGCTTTTCAAACCCCCCCACTTCCACTGATTGACCAGGTAAGCAGTTCTGAATTCATCTTCTGATGTGGGTGAAGTTTTTCTGGCAATATGAGCTGCAGTGACAGATCAACCTGTTGAAATGAGGCACAAGGTCCTGCTTTGATTTGTGTTTGTCTCTCCTGCAATGACTTGGCAGCAATGATTCAGGGCCAAGGTACAGGCCAAGAAGAACATTAAGTAGAAAAAAAAAGAGCCCACAACACTTTACGGACTATTTGTGTGGACATTCATAATCGCTGATGCTTTGCTGAGCCATATATTTGTGTGCATGTATGCAGGATCTTGTGGCTAAGTTCAAATAAATCAAGTTCATTGAGACTGTGAGAAAAGAGAATATTCATGTGGGACCAACTGAACAGTTCTTTTATAGAGCTGAAGAAAACACAATGAGTGACTTTTTTTGCTGGATGAGTCAAGGTGTTAATCATCCATTAAAGTGCACATTGGTTTTTATTTTATTGTATCATGAACAAAAGTTTCCCATCTCTACATTTCACTCTAGGAGGACCTCCATCTCACTGGTTCCAGTTATCAAGGGAAAGATTCAGCTGTGCCTTCTCAGAAGAAATGAATAACATCCTCCCATTTCTTGTAACGTGCCTATAGCCTAAAAACATGGTCATGCAATTCAATACTTGTACATGCCACATGTTTGGATTCTATCTACAATTAATTTTGGGGTCTGGTCTCTTATTGCAGTAAGTTGTCCACTTGGTATTCTTTCATTGTTCCCTGGTCTCTCCTCAAAGCCCTGATCTTTCTCTGACTCCACTGATTTACTTGGTTTCTCTCCAATATTGACCCACTGCAATTTTAACACTCCCCTCTCATCTCCAATGTGCAGGAGTTGACAGAGACAAGGCCTGATATTCTACTTATGGAAGGGCAATTTGCCAAATCAATTACTCCCAACACTTCTAATTTGTTTCCCCAGAGATACACAGTCAAATTGTACATTACTTCATATTTCAAAATGTTGGTGATTCATAGAAGCTTTGTAACAGCCCTGATTTACCCCAGTTTACAGCAAATAAAGAATGCATTCACTCAGTTCTTTCAGTACACAAAGGAGCTGACCTGCTTTACTCACTGCAATCACAACATTGCATTCTTCAACTCCCCAAACCCAGCCAAACCCCTCTGACCTTCACATTGGCTCACTGCCACACGGATGATCCTGACCTTCTCACTCTCCTCCTCCTGTGTCTGAGATCCTTTACCTGTATGCTGACTGTTTAACTAGCCTGCGCATGCGCACTATTACTCCCGCATGTCCCTTCACTTCTGACATCAGCGGCAATCAGCACCACTCCCGATGCAGCTAAATATACGGCTGTGACAGCCTCAGTTTGAACTAACTATAATTATTTTTTCAACAACAACCCTTTTTGAAATGTCACAGATACATGAAAGGGTATCCTATCTCTCTGAATTATCAAAGAGAAGATACTCTGCCAACACTGATATTGCCTGGTGGGCTATTAATCATCATTAAACATATGAGGCACAAATGTGGTCTCATTATTTTATGTAGATCTAATATTGCATGAAACTTCTTCTTAGCCTCCATCAATCGTGATTGATCATGGGTATTGTGTCTCTTGTAGTCACTGGTTTGTTTAATAGTTTCATGAATCACAAATGATAGAAGTGTGTAAGCAACGCATCCATACAACTTGGCCGCATGGCTAATGTAGTGCCTAGGACATAACCATGTTAGTCATCCTGGTTAATAGGTAAATTGGGCATATGTGTGTAATTGGGCAGTGCAGGATCATGGGCCAGAAGGCCCTGTTACTCTACTGTATCTCTAAATTTAAAAAAAATTAAATATATTAACATGCCTTTTTAACTGATGATGCTAATTAACGTGTGGTGATATGTAATTACGCCACAAGGTCACCTGTCTAGCCTTCCAGGTTTGTCTTGCAGAGAGACCATATAACCGTTTTCAGCACGGAAACAGGCCATGTCGGCCCTTCAAGTCCGTACCGGTTCACTTGAACAACTCCACTAGCTCCTCCGCAAACTCCTGAGGAAGTAGAGGCTTTCTTCATGATGCCATTGGTGTGTTGGTTCCAGGAAATCTAGGAGGATCATGTGGTTTTGCAAGCAGAGAGAGTCAAACAGGCTTTCTCTCAGAGAGCAAAGACCTCTTAGTGTACATATTAGTTTATTAAAGCTGTCTTGTACTCACACTGCTGTTGTGGTTATTGTCAGTACAACATGTACTTGAGGTTTATTTCCATTTATTTGCAACACCACTTACAGACAACAGTGGATGAATTTTTCACCCCCGCCCCACTTCCCCATTATGACTGCTTTGCTTTTGTTAGTTGGGTAAATGATGATTATTCTCTTCCTTTATGGGAGAGAATCCAATTCCTTTTTTCTTGTTTTGTTAATGGCACTCAAGTATAACTGGCCAGCTCATGCTGCTATGTTGCATATTTTTAAGTGCTGTCCTTTGGTCTTCAGTTTTCATGAACTGAGCCCAGTACCAAGAATTCCAATTATGTTCTTCCTGCCACTACTCTTCTTCAGTTGCATCTCTGAGATTTGACTTCATCGTTGAAGATGTTCTGATCATCTCTGTCAATGTACTGATTATGTAGTGATTTTCATGGGTCAACTGTGTTGTTAAACTTGTTTAAAATGCCAAGCTGTAATTACTGCAATTGGGAATCATCTAATTATCAATGGCAGTACTGTATGTCAGCCTCTGACATTTCAGAATTTGCATAATTTTAGTCCTGGTAGAAAGTAAAGGAATACATCACCACCTAATTGTCTGGACAAACCTGATGGCTCAAATCAGCTTATCATTCTCTTAATTTCTTTCTCTTTTTCCAAATATTTTCCATCAGCTCATGAGACATTGCCTCATTCACTCCTACAAGATACTCATTGGACGAAGTCATTCATTCTGTCAAGATCTATTCACTTTAAGTGAGTCAAGGGTGATTTCTATTTGTTTTGAATCCACAGTCCCAAAAGTTAAAACCTCCTGCTGTGCGCCTCTAAGAAAGGTCAAATTATACTCACCCCACACTCTTATGTTTAATTATTAATATAAAGAACTTTGGAATCACAGTCATTTTAATGCTCACCATAATTGAGTTTGATAGGTTTACCAACAAAACGTTATGATCATTCATCTCCGTGAATTGTCACCTTGTCGTGGTGGAGAAACTTGTGTGGTCCTGTGACCCAACGAGTGATGCTGTCTGGAGGTATGCTCCTGGTACGGTCACCATGGTGGTAAGGTCAAGGTTGAGGTCCCTGACAAAGTAAAATCCATACAAGTCCTCAATGGTGGAACAAGTGGATAAAGTTACTCTGAACTCAATGGCTGTGAAAACTGATGAAGGCTGCAACAAATCCATCAGATCTAATCATCATGGTTTTTATGCCATTGGAAATATTTGGTTGATTTGTGAAGTATCATGTGTTTCATGGTGTACAACACCAAGTACACGTTTAACAAATATATGCACAGGTGTCTTCATTCTGTGGATCAATGGACGAAGCCCATCATCCTTGACTACAAGGGACAGCCACAATGATGATCGAATACTCTTGCTTTGATTCATCATTAGAAATGTCTTCTCAGTGGCCATTCCTGCTCCATATGTTTAACCATACCAGATCTTTACAAAAGTTTCACCATTGCAATCAAATCACTACATATTATTCTTCTGAAGAAAATAAAAAAGAACATATTATGCAATCTCATAATCTATACATTAACCATGAGAATCCAATATCATGATTTGTTTGAGATGTTTGCGAGGCACAATTGGTGTAGTGATTAGTGCAAAGCCTTTACAGCACCAGCAATCAGGACTGGGGTTCAAATCCCGCACTACCTGTATCTTCCAGTTTTCCCTGGGGGCTCAGGTTTCCTCCCATTGTTCGAAATGTACTGGAGATGTAGGTTAATTGGGTGTAAATTGCATAGACTCATGGGGCAAAATGGCTAAAATGGTCTGTTATTGTGCTGTTCGTCTAAATTTAAAAAAAAAATTGATGTCTTTTCTGCCTTCCAACTTGCCACTCCCAGGAAATGGAAAGCAAACATCACTTTCTCCGATATCACTCCTGATTTTGGATACTTCTGGCAGGAACCGCATTTAGTTGGCATCCTCACTGCTCTTGAACTGAATTCTACTTTTGAGGACTACTACAAACCAATTAGATTGAAGAGTGTTTGGAGACATATAATGACAGACTCGTATTTCTTCCTGAACTTTTAACAGGTCTCACCAGAATGCAGACCATGCATTTAGCTATGAGAGACATAAAAATAGGAAGATGAGCAAATGATGAGAAGTTGAAGGGACCCAGCAGGTCAGGCAGCATTCATGGGGAGAAATGTCAACATTTCACTTCAGATCCTTTTTATCAAAACTCAGTAGAGGATCCCAACCTGAAATGTTGACTGTCCATTTTTTTTCTCCAAGGATGCCTCCTAACCTCCCTTCAGCTTTCCATGCATTCAGTTTTTCCCATTTTCATTCATTTTTTTTTAAATTATGCATCAGACTCATTCTGTAATGTTTACTTGCATTGCTGTGTCATATTAACATGCATTTTTATACACCATGGTTCATTTTGAACATTTTCTAATTTCTATTATAATGGTTAATAAAATTAATTGACATATCTATTGTCAACATTGACATATGATAGTTTAAATGATCAGAAAAAAAGTTGATTGGTTAAACTAACAATCCATTTTACTAATTCAATACCCACAGCCTCTTGTTTGCAAATAAATGCCTTCAGGCTCACCTTGCAAAGCCGTCCTGGCCAGAGAAGAAACAAGCCTTCCGTCACGCATGCAGCCATCTTCAGCAAGTGGTGGACTAGCCTCGCCAAGCAAACCCAGCTCAGTGCAGACATTGGCGACTTCAGGGGTTTTTATGAGGCTCTAAAGACTGTGTACGGCCCCTCACCCCAAGTCCAAAGCCCGCTGCGCAGCTCTGACGGCAAAGTCCTCCTCAGCGACAAGATCTCCATCCTCAACCAATGGTCAGAACATTTCCAATCTCTTTTCAGTGCCAACCGCTCAGTCCAAGAATTTGCCCTGCTCCAGCTCCCTCAACAGCCCTTAAGGCTAGAGCTGGATGAGGTCCTCACCCGGGAAGAGACATATAAGGCAATTGAACAACTGAAAAGTGGCAAAGCAGCAGGTATGGTTGGAATCCCCCCCAGAGGTCTGGAAGGCTGGCGGCAAAACTCTGCATGCCAAACTGCATGAGTTTTTCAAGCTCTGCTGGAACCAAGGAAAGCTGCCTCAGGACCTTCGTGATGCCATCATCATCACCCTGTACATAAACAAAGGCGAGAAATCAGACTGCTCAAACTGCAGGGGAATCACGCTGCTCTCAATTGAAGGCAAAATCTTCACTAGGATTCTCCTAAATAGAATAATACCTAGTGTCGCCGAAAATGTTCTCCCAGAATCACAGTGCGGCTTTCGCGCAGAGGAACTACCGACACGGTCTTTGCCCTCAGACAGCTCCAAGAAAAGTGCAGAGAACAAAACAAAGGACTCTACATCACCTTTGTTGACCTCACCAAAGCCTTCGACATCATGAGCAGGAAAGGGCTTTGGCAAATACTAGAGCACCTCGCATGCCCCCCTAAGTTCCTCAACATGGTAATCCAGCTGCAGGAAAACCAACAAGGTTGGGTCAGATACAGCAATGAGCTTTCTGAACCCTTTTCCATTAACAATGGCGTGAAGCAAGGCTGTGTTCTCGCACCAACCCTCTTTTCAATCTTCTTCGGCATGATGCTGAAACAAGCCATGAAAAGACCTCAACAATGAAGATGCTGTTTACATCCGGTATCGCATGGATGGCAGTCTCTTCAATCTGAGGTGCCTGCAAGCTCACATCAAGACACAAGAGCAACTTGTCCGTGAACTACTCTTTGCAGACGATGCCACTTTAGTTGCCCATTCAGAGCCAGCTCTTCAGCGCTTGACGTCCTGTTTTGCTGAAACTGCCAAAATGTTTGGCCTGGAAGTCAGCCTGAAGAAAACTGAGGTCCTCCATCAGCCAGCTCCCCACCATGACTACCAGCCTCCCCCCCCACATCTACAACGGGCGCACAAAACTCAAAACGGTCAACCAGTTTACCTATCTCGGCTGCACCATTTCATCGGATGCAAGGATCGACAACGAGATAGGCAACAGAATCGCCAAGGCAAATAGTGCCTTTGGAAGTCTGGAAAAACAACCAACTGAAAAACCTCTCAAAGATTAGCATATACAGAGCCGTTGTCATACCCACACTCCTGTTCGGCTCCAAATCATGGGTCCTCTACCGGCATCATCTACGGCTCCTAGAATCCTTCCACCAGTGTTGTCTCCGCTCCATCCTCAACATTCATTGGAGCGATTTCATCTCCAGCATCGAAGTACTCGGGATGGCAGAGGCTGACAGCATCGAATCCATGCTGTTGAAGATCCAACTGCGCTGGATAGGTCACGTCTCCAGAATGGAGGACCATCGCCTTCCCAAGATCGTGTTATATGGCGAGCTCTCCACTGGCCACCGTGACAGAGGTGCACCAAAGAAAAGGTACAAGGACTGCCTAAAGAAATCTCTTGTTGCCTGCCACATTGACCACCGCCAGTTGGCTGATATCGCCTCAAACCGTGCATCTTGGCACCTCACAGTTCGACGGGCAGCAACCTCCTTTGAAGAAGACCGCAGAGCCCACCTCACTGACAAAAGACAAAGGAGGAAAAACCCAACACCCAACCCCAACCAACGAATTTTCCCCTGCAACCGCGTCTGCCTGTCCCGCATCGGACTTGTCAGCCACAAACGAGCCTGCAGCTGACGTCGACATTACCCCTCCATTAATCTTCGTCCACGAAGCCAAGCCAAAGAATCTTCAGAATGGTTACAGAGCTCCTTCAGTCCCTAAAACATTTTTTTTTTAAATTAACTACCAATATCAATTGCTAGAAATATCCTAAAGTGTGATAACTAAAACCAAGTCACCTATGCAGTTTAGTACATCATTTTGTGTTTAAAAATAAAAGATCAACCTCATTTGTCTATATGGAGCTAGGTTAGAAATCATTTGCTGAGATGCAATGATTTAAGTTAAGGTTTGTTGTTTATAAGTTTACCAGTGATTTTTATATAGATAGAGAGAGAGAGAGAGAGATGGGTTGTCTCTTCTATTGGGATTCTATTCCTTTCTTTCTATCCCTCAGTCTTCACTTCATCTGTTCCCTGGACTGGTGGTTCCATTGCAGGATATCTGAAATGTTATCTTTCTTCAGAAAATGTGGCTTCCCCCCTACTGCCAATAACTCAGCCCTCACCAGCATTTTTTACGTCCCAAAAATCTCCTGTGGCACCTTTCCCTCCCCCACCCCACCCTGGATGCAACAAAAAAAAGGTTCCCCTTGTCCTTACATATCCTCAGAAGGAATGAGTATTAATCATGCACCATCTTGGCTATTCTTCACAACAATTCATTATATGAAATAAATACAGGCAATTTTCTTTAAAATGCTTTCACAGAAAACTGGAAGACAGATTTAGACTGTTATCTGCTTTGATTGCAATCAATGTCACTTATCCTCAAATATTGACAAGACACCTGGTTTCTTTCAAGATTTCTCAAGGGGCCCACTTTTGTATTCAATCCTTTCAACCTACTGTCAATTGGCTGCTGATTTGAGTAACATTTGAAAATTGTCTTTAGGATCCCAGATGGAATGCTGTTGCAAATGCCATTGATCTGTGAGAACAAGGCAAAGGTATTGATTTTAATACAAAAAATGTTCGTCAAGAAACTAGTCAGTCAGTTTTGACAATAGTTCAGATTTTTTTTAACCTTTTTAGATGGTGAATGGATAAGTACAAGGAATATTTGGTGTTATCTTTTTGGCATTCATATATGATTGCCTTCCAATTGAGAGCTGAGATCTTAAATTTATTATGACAAAGGAAGTACCATATTTTCACGCCTCTCAATCCTTGCTTCCTCAGGATATCTGATTGATAATCAAAGATGCACTCCCTTAATGGCAAATCCATCCACAACTAGGTCTACTGGTCGTCAGCAGAAACTGATAATATTTTTCTCCCCGTCGATTTGGTCTGTTGGATATTTCTACATTTTTTAAATTTCAGATTTCCTCAGCTTCTGCAGTACTTTTGCCTCTCTATCCACCACGTCAAATCCTTGGATCATCTTAAACATATCAATTAGATTGCACCATAATCTTCTAAAATTTCATGCAGTCTGATTAAAAAGAATCAGAAACACTAAATCAGAAATTTTACATTTAAATTTCAATTTAGACAAACAGCGCAGTAACAGGCCCTTCCAGCCCATCAGCAGCCCAAATAGACAATTAACCAACAAATCTTGTACATTTTTGGCGGGTGAGAGGAAACTGGAGTACTCTGAAGGAATTTATACAGACACAGGGAGAAAATGCAAACTCCTTACAGACAGTGCTGGATTCAAATGTAGGTTGCAGGTGCTGTAATAGTGTTGTACAAGCCGCTACACTAACGGTTCTGCCCTAGAATGTCAAAGTTAAGACAGTTAAAAAGATTTCTGTGAAATTGGCATCTAACTGAATAAAAAAATTGAAAATATCTCACCTCATTAACTTCTCCTTCAGCTCATCCCACATTCTCCAAGTCAAGGTTGTAGTCATGCAGCATTGGAAGCTTCCCAGCTTTGCCTATAGTTGATGTGTGAAGCAATTCATTGCTCTAACTTACATGGGCAAGGCACCTCAACTCTTCCTCACATTGAGGACTACATTGATGCTGTCTCCTGCACCCTTGATCAATTTTATCCAACTTCCATGGTGACATCAATTCAGCTTAGTCCATCTCTGGTAACTCTCTCCCCTCACTCGTTCTCTAAATTTTAGAAGATAGCCTTTATAAACACATCGCTCCCACAGTAACTTTGACAATCCCCATTCCTGACTTCTAAGAGGATTCTATCCCTTTCCTTCTACCCCTCAGTCTTCACTTCATCCGTTCCCAGGACAGGTGGTTCCATTGCAGGACATCTGAAATGTTATCTTTCTTCAGAAAATGTGGCTTCCCCCCTACTGCCAATAACTCAGCCCTCACCAGCATTTTTATATCCCAAAAATATCCTGTGGCACCTTTCCCTCCCCAACCCCAACCTGGATGCAACAAAAAAAGGTTCCCCTTGTCCTTATCTACTGCCCCAACATTCTTTATATGCAACATATTATCCTCCAGAATTTCTGCAATTATAACGTAATCCCAGCACCAGACACATCTCCTCCTTTCCACTTTCCATGGGGATTGCACCTCCCTATGATCAAGACTCCCTCATCACATCATTCCTTTCCATCAATTAACCTTTTTGTACCTACCAATATGACCGCAAGAAATGCTACACTTACACCTGCATCTCCTCTCTCACCATGCTTAAAGGCCCCAAACAGTCCTTTCAAGTGAAGTCGTATTTCACTTGTGAATCTGCAGAGGTCATTTACAGCAACCAATGCTCCCGATGTAGCTTCCTCTACATTGGGAGTCTGATGGCCACTTTGTTTCAGTTTGCTTCATTGACAACCTTTGCTCTGTCTGCTGCAACAGCTAGAACCTCCACTGGCCATGCACTTCAGTTATCTGCCCCATTAGCAAACTGGTATGTCTGTCCATGGCCAAGGTGAGGCCACCTGTCAATTGGAGGAACAGCACCGACAACACTAATATTGATTTCTCCATTTTCCATTAACTCCCTTCCCTGGTCTCTCTCTTTTACAACCTCTCTGTCTTTCTTCCTCCAGCTCCCAATCCCCTTCCCTTCCTTCTACTATCACAGCTTCTTTCTTCAGCCTCTGCCCTCTTCCCCATCACTTCTCAGTTTTATTTTTCTCCTTTCTTTCCCACCTCTATTCCCATTACCACCTTCCTATTAGCCTGTGCTCCTCCACATTCCCAACCCCACCTTTTAATTTAGTTGTCTACCTGATTTTCACCCCTTCTAAAGAAGGGTTCCAGCTCAAAAATTGACTGCCTTTCACTTTCTATGCATTACATGTGACCTGCAGAGTTTTCTCAGCATTTTTATGAACTGCACTAGATGCCAGCATCTGCAGATTTTCTTGCTTATCAGAAAATATTCTCATGGATTTCTAATCATAAATAGTCCTTAATCTGCAATTCTCTGGATGTCTCCAGGCAAAACCAAATACAGCTGTCATCTAAACTAATTGCAAAGTGATTCGTGAAACACAGTTCACCACTCAAACTATCTTTCCAATTAAAATTTACAAAAATACTGATAAATGTTTACATATGGATATATGGACAAATGGAGCTTTCAGGACTGAGAATTCCAGATTTTTGTGGGATATGTCCAGTGAGAGATACAGAACAAAAGTAATAAATAGAATGAAATCAGCAAAAAATACAACTGAGGACCCACTCCAGTGTGTGATGCTCTTAGATTTTTTAAAATATTTTAGGAGAGAATGACTTTATCTCTACAATGCACTTATAATAAAATATGGCTATTGCCTACACCTTTCTATCAACAAGTGTACACTTCAAGTTGAAGTTATCATCTGACTGTACATATGCAACCAAATAAAATAGCTTTACTCTGGACTACATGCACAAGCATAAATACTTAATGCATATCACACACAGCACATAATAATCACATAAAAAATTTTCAGATTTCGGAGTACACACTGTACATTACATCACATACAATCCTAAGATTCTTTTCCCTGCACACGAGGCAGATTGGTAGTATTTGTACCGATAATATACATATATGTATAAATAAATAATATATGTATAAATAATTTTGAATCATTTACTAATTTTATTTATAAGGGACCCAAGGTCAAAGGATACCATTAATCAATCACACAGCCTGTGGGGAGAAGCTATTTCCCAGCCTGGTTGTTTTAATTTTCTGCTTCTACCCTTTCTACCTGATGTTTCTTGAACTTAACTGTTTCAGAATGTAAAATTTATCTTTACTTTGTTCTAGAATTTAATGAAAATATTTCACTTGTCTGGAACTCTGAAATAGTGGACATTATAATGGCAAAATGATTTATTTTATGCAATCATCAGTGGTGAAAATTTCTCAAGCTTGGGTGGATTATTTTACTTTCCATGACAGATATGGTTGTGGTCTTAGAATGTACTTGACCACATACAGCAAGACACTCATCAAACTAAATTTCAGACCAAGTTGGGAAACTGCTCTCAACCTTACAAACTGACCAACTTTCTTTGAAATAAGTGAACAGTCTATTGAACTGTATTGGAGAAATCTGTGTCATGGGCTTCAAGGAATTGTTGTCATTTGTTTAAATGATACAACTATTGCCAACTAAGATTTATTGCTCCCTGCTTATGAATGACTTGCCAGGAAATTTCAAACTTAAGAATCAACGACCTTATTTTGTGTTGAGCACAGAATTATCCTCCCAACTCCTAAATGATTAAAGAAATAAAATAACTCTTTTTACTTAAAGCTAAGGAAAATTACAAATCAATTGGTGAGCAGTGAATCATTAGACCAATTTAGTGGCATTCTAACCCAGTAATTAAAGGTAAAGGTTCCATTATTGTCATGTAATACTATATTTAGAATTTACCATACACAAAATTATTTAACTTTGTCTACTATAAGGAAGACAGAGAGTTGCCACTTTGTCCAGTGCCCTTCACACAAGTGAGACCCCAGAGAGGAATGAACAATGCTCTAACCCACATGTGTCAAACTCAGGCCCGTGGGCCAAATTTGGCCCATGATATAATTATATTTGGCCCGCAAGATCATATCAAATATATATTAGAGCTGGCCCACTGGCCGCCGTGCCAGTATAGTGCATGCACAGCTAATACTACAAATCCCAGAATGCTTTGTAAATGCGTTGGCGCCGACCCGTCAGCCCGCTAATCGCCCCACCTCCTCTGTTTACTTTCATTAGCTTCTGCAACCTGTTGCCTAACTCACATGTAATAAACCCCTTACGAAAAATGGCCAAATGAAAGACAAAAAACAGGACCTTTCAAGACAGGTGGGAGGCAAACTCTGACCCCAGAGTTTGATGAAATTGCATCTAAGAAGAGATGCCAAGTATCTGGTATAGACCCAGGTGCATCACAGTAAATCACAGTGGAGCAAGCTAAGCTTGGATTAATATTTTCTTTGGTTAACGTTGGACTGTTCATAGTTGAAAGATTGGATTTTCATTGAAGCAAGTTGTTATTTTTTTGACTTGTTGGCTTGTGAGAAAAAAAATATTTAAAAGGAGCTTAAAGGCTTTAAAGAAATATTATTTATTGAATATTTTATTTCTCATTTGTTAATGCTTCTTCTGGAAAGAGTTTAACCAAAACTATTATTAAACATTTATTTTAATAAGAAAAAGTTTAACATTACATATGTTGAAAGAAGAGAAAACATGCAGATGTTGTTGAAAATTTTCAAAAAATATTTAGTTTGGCCCTCGACTTAGTCCAAGTTTTTAATTTTGGCCCTCTGTGAATTTGAGTTTGACACCCCTGCTCTAACCACTGAGCTATCAGAGCCTCTAATTAAGTGGGACATGTTGCAGAGCAGAGGGATCTGGTAATAAAAGTATGTTGAGATGGTGTCACAGATGGTCAAAAATCTAGGCATATTGGCCTTCACCAGAGTATTGAATTTAGAATTTGGGAGGTCATATTGCAGTTGCATAAGATGCTGGTAAGATCCTACTGGAGACTATTGCTGAGTTTTGGCTACCGTGCTCCAGTAAAGATGTTATCAAGCCAGGAAGCATGCAGAGAGCTTGTTAGCATCTCTGGTCATTAAAACTAGGCCCAATGTGACTGAATCAATTGTCTGTGGATAGTTACCAAATGAGTGTTATTCATGTTTCATTAATGTGAAATATAATTTTTGCATTAGGTTAATCAAACGGCAGAAAATTTGAATGTGGATGTAACCATATGTTAAAATATTGGTTTAGTGCTGTTTTTGTGGATTATTACCTGTGTGATAGTTAGAACTGTGAATTTGTCACTTCCATTACAACTCAAGCAGAAAATCGTCAATTAAGCTATTTATTAGGCCAGCACACTTTCTAGCTTGACAACATCTTTACCATAGCATGGTAACCAAAACTGAGCAACAGACTCCAATAGGATCTTACCTGCATCTTATGCATCTGCAATATGACCTCCCAAATTCTATATTCAATACTCTGATGAAGGCCAATATGCCAAGATTTTTGCCCAGCAATGGCCTTGCACCTTTCTGAGATGTTTGAATAGATAATTAAGGATATTTTAAAATATTCTAAGGCTTTGCTTCTCTGCAAAAAAAAAATTATAAATATGCTATTATGTACAATGATCTCTGTGATTTAAAGATGAGTAATTAAATCCGTGGAGAAGAAGAACAACTGGGGTGATAGAGGCAAATGTTCTACTAGGTGCAAGTTGAAACTCTCACTTGACTCCAAGCTGGGCTACAGGCCTTAAAATTGTTGTTTCTACTGCTGTAACATTGGCAGAGCAGAGCTTTTGCTGCTAACATATTTCCCTGGTGAGTTGTCAGAAATGATGGGGATCCGCTCATGGGAGGGGTTCTTCAAGCTTGCAGAAAATTAAAGTCAGAGATTCCTGGAGGATCAACAGAATGTTGATTCTCCTTCAGCATTTGATGTCATGTTTGAATGGTCAGAAATTTCATACCACAATCTTCTTCCTTTCTGCCTCACAAAAAAATAAATAACCTGCATTCTCTCTCTCTCTCTCTCTCTCTCTCTCTCTCTCTCTCTCTCTCTCTCTCTCTCATTCCAAAATGCTTTGCAACAAAATGGAAAATCTTTAAATGCTGTATTATCCTTCACATTAGGTAGGGTTAAATAATTTTTTTTAACCTATTCCTGAAGCAAACATCAGGCCCCTTACATATTCAAAGGAATAAGACCCATTTCAAGCAATAATTACAGTGATGGTTTGTTCAGATAAACCAACCTTGCAGAGTGCTGACAAAATCAGTAAGTCACCTATTTCTGAAACAATGTCTGTGAATTATCTGGTTACTGTCCTCCTAAACTTCCATTCCTCCCACTCCCCTCTCTAATTTCTTTCACACCACTAGGTATGATTACAGATGTTGGCCACAATGGTCATTGGCTTGTATAGCTTATCTCTCAAGACTTACAATTGCACAATCACTCTACCATATTTTTTTCTTATTCTTCCACAAGGCTGACACTTACCACTTGGGACAATGGAGAAACAAATCAGAGAAGGAGATTAGAAGGAGACAGAAAAGTGATTAAGGAGGGAAAGGTGATCAAGATTGATATGGGAGGAGGTGGTGAATAGAGAATGGAGGAAGTAACCAAGAATAATAGGACATGAAATCTCTTTGGGATTGTTAAGTAGTTTGAAGAGCACAAAGACACAATAGACCATAAGACGTAGGATCAGAATTTGACCATTCCGCCCATAATCTGCTCTGCCATTCGAGTCATGGTGATGCATTTTTCTTCTCAACCCCATTATTCTGCCTCTCCCCATAACCTTCAATACCCTCACTAATCTACAGAATGATGACCTCCACAGCCATCTATGGCATCATATTCCATAGACTCATCATTGAAGAATATTCTCCTCATCTCTACTATAAAGGGACATCCTTTTATTCTGAGGCTGTGCCCTCTAATCCTAGACTCTCCCACTATTGGGAAAATCTTCCCCACATCTACTCTATCCTGTCCTTTCAATATTCAGTCAGTTTCAATGGGATTTTCCCCCACCCATCCTTCTAAAGAATCTGGAGTTGAAAACAAACTACTGGAGGAATGCCATGAGTCAAGCAGCATTGAGGAAGTACAAATGTCCTGGATACTGCCTGACCCCATTAGTATCTCCTGAAATCCTGGATACTGCCTGAACCCATTAGTTACTTCTGAAATCTGAGTTTTGTTCCAAGGGGGCATGAATACTTTTCAGT
Source organism: Narcine bancroftii (assembly GCF_036971445.1). NCBI lineage: Eukaryota > Metazoa > Chordata > Chondrichthyes > Torpediniformes > Narcinidae > Narcine > Narcine bancroftii. Next base: position 100,468,316 of record NC_091475.1, on the reverse strand, counting down.
CCTTTATATATGTTTATTATAAAAATTACCTTTAACAGCCAGAACAGAGAATATTTTCAGCTGCATCTGAGCTATCGAAATAGTTAAAGGAATCCTCCAATAGATTCACCTAAGTGCATTTGTTCCCACTTTATTATCCAGACTCTTTCACTTTCTCTAACTTCCTGACAGTTCATTCAAATGCCAGGCAAATTTAAGTGAAACAGAGTAATGATGAAGCTTCTAAAATGATTTTCTATTGTTGCCCCATTATTTTAAAATGTGCAATAATTCATCTGTCATGACAATCAATAACCACCTCACCACTTTTGATTATGAATGTAGATGTGGTTGAAACTTAGGCTGACTGAAAAGGATTTTCAACAGTGAATTGAAGGATATTTTGCCCTTCATCTCAAAACCTAGTAAAGAAATGTTTAAACAATACAGTAAGTAGAAAGGCTTTCTGGAACATGAAATCCATGCCACCCAATTACACCCAATAAACTGACCAACATTTCTGGAGGGTGGAAGAAAACTGGTGCAAATGGAAGAAACCCATGCAGGTCACAGGGAGAAGATATAAACTCCTTTCAGACAGCAGCGGAATTGATCCTGGGCTGTAATTGTGTTGCAATAACCACTTCGTCAACCTTGCTGCCCAGTTCAAGTTATTAGTTGAGAAACTGGATTTTCTCCAGTCTTGGAGAAGCACTATTGTTTACTCTGAACACAATTCACCTAAAAAAAATTATAAAATGGAATTTCCTCACATTTAGATGTTGCTGTGAGGATTTTCCTCAAGTGAAAAGTTGAGTTTCATGTAACAGCAGCTGCTTCCTAAGGTCATTGCTACTGTCCCAAGTGAGTGCTATCTGCTGGGATTCAGTCAAACCTGCTACAAAGCTCTCTCTTTCACTGTCACACAAGCTCTCATAGAGATGAGGGAGAAAGGGAGGTGGATGGAAGGGAAGGAAATGGAAAAGGAAGGGAAAAAATTAAGGTAGGTATGTGGGAAACTCAGGGAGGGGAATCTAATGGGATTTCATGGCAGAGGGAGGGTTAACTAGTGCAGTTTGAGGCCCAGATATCATGAAGTGATGTAACTGGGTCAAATGTGTCCTGTCTTCTGCTATTGCCCCTGAGTAGCTTGCACATTCTCCCTGGCAGAGTGATTCATAACAGGAAGTATCCAGTGCAATTCATGATGAGCAGGAATTCAATTTGGAAGTAATCACAAGCACTTCAGAACATGAAAATGGTTCTTAATATAAATTTTACACATAAAAATTGTCGTTGTAGCAGCCTGTGGCCTGCGCCTCGGGCCGACACAGGAAATGGCCGTTGAACACAGCATCTGGCAAAACATCATGTGGGCTGAAACACCCATTTCCATAGGCTGCTGGCAAAGTGGTGAAACTGGCCAATCATTGCCGATGGATTGCAGGGGGCCCAATCCGGGCCGGGCATCCAACGTAACCAATCGGTGGTGATGTGACTGAGCTGACTATAAAAGGCAGAACTGCTACTGAATAAACTCAGTGTCGAATATACTCTACTGGTGTGTGTCTTTTTTCTCCTGCAGTTTTGGGACTACAACCAAGAGCTATAACCTAGCTGTAGCAACCTCGCTATACTGTATGTTTATTTTATCTTATCCAGTTTATTTGATACATTGGAGATCCAAGAGTTTATAGATTCTGGAATCTGGAGCAGAAAACAAACAGCTGAAGGAAGCTAGCATGTCAGAGAAAATGTGTTGAGTTCTTCAAGCAATTTGTTAATTGTACCTTGTTTAATTCAATGAGAGGCATCAGTTTCAGCCCTTGAAGCATAAAGAGGGAACCTCTATCCAACCTTCATTTTCTTAATTAAAGTTTTCAAGATTTGATAGAGCTATTAAATTGATTGTGCAATTGATTATTTATAACCCAATAGCAGAGGCATAGCTGTACCCAAACAATAAAATTATACTGCTTCTCAGGATACTAGCATGTCAGTCTTTGGTCCACCAAAGACCTATTCAAGAAGCAAAGTGAATAGGCCAGAGCTGGCCAATATAGATAAAGGTGCACACAATCCATTAAAAGCCTATTCAAAGAACAAGGTGAGACAAATTAAGACCACAGAGCGAAATGCACATTTTTTTTTACTTCACAGGTCATTCAAGGGACAAGGGGCCATTCAGTCCTAAGGCTTCCTGAATCCAAACATCAGTACTCTTGATCATTCGCCTATGGACTTTGAGTTAATGTAATGAATGTAGCACCAGAAAATATTTTGAAAAAGCACCAAATGGAAGCATAACACCAATTATATTAACAACCTTAACTCATGAAGATGTTGCTGTTTTCTTACCAACATTGGATTAAGATCATAGAACTCCTGAGATAAAGCCATATTGCTGTTCCTCTGAGGTCTGGACTGCAGTAGCTCATAATGAAGGTCCAGCATTACAAATTCAAATCATGTATTATGTCAATCTGAGTGATACTCCTATTCCAAAAATGAATTGTAAATGTTTATTCATAATTTCAATAAATTTGAAACTGTACTGTCACAGTACAGTTTGGTTGGAAATTCTTGAGGTGCTGACACACTTGTGGTGACATTTGAAAATCATGCTTTTTACAGTAATTTGGTGTTATTTACATTGCACTGGGCTTTGTTGATGTCACTGGGATCAATGGTACACACTTCCTCCATTCACACCCTGCCCCAATGGATCATTGCAATGTAAACATTTGCTGCTGGAGAATCAGGAACTCTTTAGCATCTGGTGATGCAGCATGGGTCATAAAATATCCTTCCCTGGTGTCACTTCTTCAGTTGATTTTACTCCCAGACCCCAGCACTACTTTTAACATTATTGGCTTGGTTCCTCCTGCTATGCTTGGTATTATGTTATATGCTCAATTATTAGATAAATCACAGACTCCTCATCATCTCATCCTGAGGGTTTCTGAGCTATATTGACCAAGATTATTTGGATTTTTTTCAAGCTTGTTGAGTCATTGATCTCAGATATAGCAGCGAAGGGACTTTATCTAAGGCTTTGTGCCATTGTTGTGCTTGTATACTGCTAAACTGAGTTATCCAGAAGATTCAAAAAACATTACCCATTCTGTGCCTTCCCTTCAATATGTACCCATCCTTCTCCAAGGCCTCTCATCCATTAAGCAATTAGGTAGAACTTGCCATGCTTAGTTCCTCTTCTATCTTCAAATCCTATCCAGAAAATCATATCCCTTCATTTCTCTTTCTTTACTAACCTCTCACTTCTGTTGCGCCAATAAACAAATCCTTCCCAACTCGTATTCATTTTTGCTCATTAGTTATATTATTAAACAGTGTATGATATGAAAACCTTAAATTTCACAGATACACCATCTCCATCTCTCTGCTGGCTCTTCTGATCCCTTTCTGATTTATTGTCATGCCATTAGCTCAACATTCAAAAAAGAACCAATTCCAATTAAATATTGGGAAGTTTGAAGCTGCAACTTTGGTCTCTGCCACAAACCCATTCCTCGGCCAACATTTCTATCTCTCTTCTACCTTGTATAGACCTAAGCGCATCTAAAACATTAATACCATAACTTTATTTGTGTCGTCTTATTTTCCTAGTTCCTCTATGCTCGTTAACAGACATTTGCTTTGTGTAACAATGGCTTCACTTTGAAATCTCCTTTTCTCAAATCCCTTTTGGCTTGCCATCTTTTTCTCTACCACTTCTACTAGTTTTATTAATTAAGATCTCTGCACTCTGTCCTCTATGCATCCTTTATTTCATTTGTTCCCCTGTTGTTAGCAATGGCTTTATTTGCCTCAGCAAGGTGGAAATCTCTCCTTAAACATTTCTGCCTTTCTAGCTCCCTTTCTTCTTTTAATTCCCCTTAAAATCACTCCCTTTGATAAAATTCACAATTCTGTCACAATATCTCTTTCTGTGACTTTGCCGTCTATTTTCTTTAACTGATAATGCCCTGATTAACCTCCTTGTTTCTTCCTTCTGTTGAAACTCGCAGCCCCAAATTACTTTCCTTATTTGGAACCTTTGCTTGTAAGAGCTTCAGAAGCAGACGGTGGAGGCAGTTGTTAAATTTTAAAACAAATAATTAGTTTGGTTGAAGGAGATATTTTGTCATCTTGTACACTAATTTGTCATTACATCCTGAAGGTTTTTGGTCTGTCAGAGCTTGCTTCTAGGTTCTCACCACCTCAAAGAAAAACCCAATGAGATCAGACTTAAAGGTGAAAGAACAATGAACAGTAACATCCAACTCTGATATTATTTATTATTATTTAAATTTGGAAATTTTGAAAAGCTTTGCTGCCATGAATTTAAGTAATTATTTGCAACTGAATAGTCCAACCATAAACAATCAGAATTTTTGCATTTAAATTCTAAATCATTTGGGAAGTAAAACATTTAATGCCTTGGGCTAGCTTTTATATTTCTGCAGATTTCATTTCCAACATCTTTTTATTATACTGAGAAATCCTTCACTAAGACCAAGAGTTGCAATTAGGATATTAAAACTGGACATGAACATTCACTTGAATTTAATTCAGGTAATAAAACAGGGGTACAAATATACTTGATATTTTTTATTTCTGTTATCCATGAGAATGTTGAGTTTTATCATTCTGAAGACATCAAATGATAGATGATGCTCAATCAAACCTATAGGGAGCAAACAGACTTGTACATCTCCATATTTAAAAATACAGACAAATTTCAAAACCCTCCAAATATATAATTTTTGTTATTATCAAGTTTTAAAACTTTTTATCAGAAAAACTGGGTCATGATTTAAAATTACCTAGACAATCTTCTTTAGAATTATTGCTTATTAAAGATGATTCCAAAAAAATTTTTTTGAAATGTATAAGTTGTTACAAAATAAAATGCCTAATCTAGATCTTCATAAATCAAGAATGAAATGGGAATCAGATTTAGATAGATAGATTGATAAAAATGTTTGGAGAAATCTGTGTAAAGGTACTATGACTAAGGTAATAAATGTACATTATAGATTAGTGCAATATAATTGTTTACATCAATTGTATTTGACTCCATATAATTCGAAAAAATATTCAACTTAGTTCTTCAATTTATGTTTTAGATGTGACCAAGAAGTAGGTACTTTTTTTTTCATTTGACATGGACCTGTCCTAAGGTTAAAAGTTTTTGGTTGCAAATTAAATTGTTTTTGGAACAGATATTAAAAGTAAATTTACCTTTTGATCAACTGTTGTTTTTATTAGATATTAAGTCGATAGCTCTAAGATTGAGATTGACCATGTACCAAATTGAATTTTTGTGTTTGTCCCTGGCTTTTCCTAAAAAGTGTATAGCTATTACATGGAAATCTGACTCGGTTTTAGATACGAAAAGATGGCATCATGAAACAAAACCTTTAGAAAAGATTACATAAAATTTAAGAGACATATTTTTTCTTTACTAAAGTTTGGAGCCCTTATTTGAAAACTATTGGTGTTAGAATTTGATCTATCGGTCCACTCCAATAGGTGCCACTGCTCCTGCAGCCAAAAAAAGTTTAAATGTGATGACTTAAATGTAGTAGATGATGATCTTTTTTTTCTTTATAGCTAGGAAGAGAGGAGGGAGGGTATTAGTGAGGTGGTTGGGGGGGCTTGGGTTTTAAAAATATATATATAAAATATATATATAAATGGACTAATCACATTATGTCTGTTTTAAAATGTAGTAACTAATGTTATGTGATTTAAACTTTAAATAAAATATATAAAAATATACAGAGTACATAAGAGTACATATTAAAAGTAAAAAAAAATACATTATACTTAATTCATACCAGTTCATCCAAGGTACCCCTCATTCTCAATTAAACAAATTATATTACAGTAATATTTTATTATAAAAGGATCTAAACCCACCACCAAAAAACAAAGCTGATTGGCAAGGAGAGGAAGAAAGAATTTCACATCAAAGTGATAAATTACTTATTGTCAAAAATTTTACATTCCTATCAAATCAGAGATTCTGAAAAATAATTCATAAAAAGTCTCCACAGTGTTGTTTAAACTTATTGTTCTTGCTGTCAAAGTCATTACCATAGATTTTATCATCAATATTTCCTGCCTCCATTTTTTTATACTTACAAAAGAGTTAATAACATCACTTAAACTAATAACAGATTTGGAACACAATTCTTAAACTGGTGAAGAGGTTGTATGAACAGCAATGAGATAACTTGATCTCTTGAACCTATTCCATCATTTAAAATGAGATTGAAATAATTTGTTTGGTGGGGATATCAAGGACATGGATCAAAAGTAGATAAATGAAGTAAGGGACAAATCTTACTGACTGGTCACACAGAGCAAATTGAGCAAATATTACATTTTCATCTTTCAAGACTACTGTTATCTTTAGAATTTTTAACCAGTCCAAACCCATTTAGGGAAGCAGCCACAATAATTTCCCTTTCAGTCATGACCTTGCCCTCTTCAGTCACCACTTGGCACATGAGTAATTAGCCACAGTAAAAGATATAATTTTGAGTAATTTAGAATTACCATGGATCTGCTGAGCATACATCCAGCAGTTTATGAGTATATCCAGATTTCAACATCACTTGAGTCTTCATTCCTACTCAAGATTTTGTTCATGCATGTCAATTCTGCTTAGAACTGGACAGTGACCACTTAAAATATGTTAGACATAAGAAAATAAAGGAGAACTGCAGCATTCAGCCTCTGGTACTTGTTTGCCACATTATAAGGTCACAGTCAATCAACACCACTTACCTGCACTGGCCTCATACTCCAAGAGTGGTTTAGCAGTCAATCTTTTCCATGAATGCTTTTCTCATGTTCTTCCTTTGTTAACATATTTCCATATTCTTTGTTTCTTTTCAGAATTTATTCTATCGTCTATTTATTTATTTATTTTAGTCTATAACTACTAGTTCCCAATGAAGAACAAAGGCCACAGAATGTGGAACATTATAGCACTGTGCATGCCCTTCTGGCCATGATGTTGTGATACCCTATATAAAGCTTTCTCACACGCATAGCCCACTATTATTCTTGCATCCATATGTTTATCTTAGAATTCTTTAAAATCCCAATTGTTTCAGCTTCCACCACTTCCACTGAAAATGCATTCTAGGCACCAACAACTCTCTGTATGAAATGAAAAGTTATCCTTGACATAACCCTTAAACTTTCCTCCCATCACCTTGTACATATGTCCTTTCATGTTTGCTACTCTTGCCCTGGGAAAAAAGATGCTGGTATCCACCTTATCAATGCCTCTCATGATCTTGTAGACCTCTATGAAGTCACCTCTCATTCTTTATTGCTGCAAAGAGAAAAGCCCTAGTTCTTCTTACCTTGTTTCATAAGACTTTCTTCAATCCAGGCAACATTCTGGTAAATCTCCTCTGCACTCTCTCCAAAACTTCCACATCCTTCCTATAATGAGGTTACCAGAACTGATTGAACACAATATTGTAAACCATCCAGATTTTTTTTTATTTGGAGCTGTAATATTACCTCATTATTCTTGAACTCCATCCCCTGACTAATGAAGGTCAACATTTTAACTACTTTATCAACCTGTGCAGCAACTTTGAGAGATCTATGAATGTGAACCACAAGTACCCTCTGTTCTTCCACACTGTTAGGAATCCTGCCATTAACTATGTAGTCAGCCTTCAGGTTTAACCTTCCAAAATACATCACTTCACACTTATCCGAGTTGAACTCCATCTGCCACATTTTCACCCAACTCTATACCTTGCCTATATCCTGTTGTAACCTACAACTTTCTCCACTATCCACGACACATACAACCTTTGTGTCATCTGCTTCTTCACCCATGTCAGTCATAAGTATCACAAAGAGCAGCGGTCCAGAACAGATTCCTGGGGAGCTCCACCAGTATTGAGTTCCAGGCAGAATACATTCCATCTTACTACAACCCTCTGCTTTCTGCAGGCAAGCCAATTCTGAATCCACACAGCTCAGGTTCATGTACCCCATGCCTCTTGACTTTCTGAATGAGACTACCATAGGGAACCTTGACAAATGCCTTACTAAAATTAATATACCACCCTACCTTCATTGATTTAATATTCGGATGAATTATCAGAGAACATACATGACATCACACACAATCCTGAAATTATTTTTCCTGTGGGTGAGACAAAACTACCACTTATTGGTAATCCACATATACAAGTAAACAAATAAAGAAATGTGAACAAATTGACTGCAATACAGAGAGAAAAATAATCAATAAAGTGAAAAAGCTTAAGTCCTTAAATGAGCCCCTGATTGAGTTTTAATGTTGAAGAGTTTGATGGTGGAGGGGTAGCAGCTGTTCCTGAACCTGGTGGTGCAAGCCTTGTGACACCCATACCTATTTACCAATGGTAGCAGCAAGAGCAGAATGTGTGCTGGGTGGTGTGGATCCTTGATGATAGCTGCTGTTCTGCGAAAGAAACATTCCTTGCAGATTTTTCTCAATGGTGGGGAGGGTTTTGCCTGTAATGTCTTGGGCTGTGTCCACTATCTTTTGGAGGGCTTTCCACTTAGGGTTATTGATGGCTCCATACTGGACTGTGATGCAGCCGGTCAGCACTCTTTCCATTACACATCTGTAGAAAGTTTCCAGGGTTTATGGTGACATACAAAATCTCCACAAACTCCTGAGGAAATAGAGGTACTTGCAGGCTTTCTTCATGATGTCAATTCCTCAAAATACTTAATTAGCCTCATGAGGCACAACCTGCTAACACTGAGCCATGCTGACTATCCTTTAAATAACTCTCCATCGCTAAATGCTCATAAATCCTGTCCCAAAGAATCTTCTACAATAGTTTATCCACCTCTGGCTTTAGACTCACTGGTCTATAATTCCCAGGATTCTCCCTATTACACTTTGAAACAAAGTGACCACATTTGGTATTTTCCAACCCTCTATCACCTCCCCTATGGTCAGGGAGGTTGCAAAGTTCATTGCTAAAATACCAACAATCTCTTCTCTTCCTATAGTAACCCGGTGTATAACTTGTCCAGTTCTGGGGCATATTCATCCTAATATACTTAAGATCTAGCTCTTCCTCTTTCTAAATCTCAACTTGCTCCAGCAAATAATCTTATTCTATCCTGACCTAACATTGGCCAGGGTCCCTTTCTCTAGTGAACACTGAACCATAGTGTAACCATAGTCATGTACGTACTTTGACAATAAATCTGAACGTTGAACTTTGATGCATGGAATACCTTAGGGTGTTCCTTAATCCTACTTGCCTAGGCTTCTTGTGCCCCTTCTAGCTCTCTTAAATCTTTTTCTTAAGTTCCTTCCTGGCTACCATATAATTCTCTTGAGCCATTCCTGTCTTTTGTTTCTAAACTTTCTGTATGCTTCCTTCTTCCTTTTTCTTTAAAATATTTTATTGAGTTTAATATATAAACTTGCATATAAAATTCATTGAGATATATAACCAGTTATCTCATATACATGTAAAGAAAATCAAAAAGAATATTATAACCATGTTAGCCAGTTGCTTATTCTTAACATATTCTTAATGTACATATTTAAACTTGTTTACCAAATTATTTGGGTAAAAAAAGATAGAAAAAATGTATAAGATCATAACTAATTTACCCCCTCCTTCTAATCAAGATTACAGTTAGTGAAACAAAAAGATGTTTGGAATCAGATAGCGACCTCCAGTCATCAGATAGCAAACTCCCAGACTCTTTAGAGTTCTTAACTCTTTCAGTCATAATTGTATTCCAAGAATGGGCTCCACATCTTTAACAAATTGAAATCTTCTATCTTTAATTTTATCTAATTTTCTCCAAGCGCAAGTAAGACATTACATCATGTAACTACTGTGCATGGGTAGGTGAAGAATCCTTCTTCCATTACAGTAAAATTTTTCATTTGGCCATCAGCATGGTAAAAGCTAAAACTTTTCCCTGAGTTACAGACAGAGCGAAATCTGGCTCACATGAGAAACCAAACAGAGCAATTAAAGCGCAAGGGTCTATTTTGATTTTTTTTAATTTGATAAAATTTGGAAAATGTCTTTCCAAAACTCTCTAAATTTGGGCATTCCCAAAACATGTGGATTAATGAAGCTTCAAAAAATTTATATTTCACACATAGTGGATCAATAGCTGCATAAAAATAAGAGTTTAAGTTTAGCTGTGTATTCTATGTACCACCTTAAATTGCAAAAGGCAATACCTTGCATAAAATGAAGAATCATTAATCAGCCTAAGATTAGAATACCAGTCGTCGTCTGAAAAGTTTACATTCAAATCTTGTTCCCAGTCATTGTTAAGCCCAGCATTTGAGGCTGATTTTAAATCCAAAAATCCATTGTAAATAAATGATATCAATTCATCTTGAAAAACATTGTAAATTAAAAATCAAATTAAGAATATTAGTGTCTGAAATTTGAGGAAAATCAGAGAGCTTAGATTGTACAAAATGTCTAATTTGTAAATATCTAAAAAATTTCTATGGGAAATATTAAATTTGGCTGATAATTGTTCAAAGGAAGCACAGTTATCTTGAATAAAAAGATCATTATAATTTTGAATGTCTAAACAAAATTATTCTTTAAAACCTACATCCATCTAGCTACCTACATATATCCTTCTTCCTCTTCACTAGCTGCCTCACCTCTCTTATCAGTCATGGTTCCCTTGTTCTCGCATTTTTACCTGTCTCAGTGTGACAAACCTATCCAGAAATGGGACTGCGTGCAATGCTTCCAGCAAATAATTGAATGAAAATCATGTTGCAGATGATGTGCATGTAGGATTGTAGCTTGTGCATTGGTTTGAACATTGTCATTAATTTCACAAAATGCAAAAAGAAATAATTTATTACTCCATTTCAGTCAAATTCTGCCTTAAGTACTTGCATTCTCCACTTAACAAAGGCATTCTTAAACAGTCATTTACCTTCCTGTTTCAGTGAATACTCGTTATCAAAGTATTTGTTATAACATATCTTATTTTACAACTATATTTTATTCTTTGTTATACCAACAGCTATGATAGTTTAATGCCATTATGAGAGATTGTAATAATCCCAGGTGATATTACAACCTTGAAGAAAACTCTCTTATATTAGCCTCATTCTTCTATTCCCTCCTGATGCTCATGAGGGCCCAAAATGACTTGGCCAAATGAGAAGCACTTGTTTCCCAGCATGAACAGTGCCACCGGGCAGCATTCGCTAAAAGCTAATTGCAACCTGCCAAAAATAGCAAAGACCTTGCAAAATAAGTTGTCCAATGTCTCTTGGCCCACATACCAAGCTGTTAGAAACACACCACGCTAATGATTGCAGCTTCCCATCCATCAGATTATTCAGGTTCTCCGATGAACCAGATGGAAAGTAAACCAACAGCCCAACTGCTGTGCATATCAAAAAATTAGGTTTCATTGAAATAAATTCTTCAACTGTAAATTCTTTTTCAATGGAGCTACAATTGACAATAAAGAGAAATAGGCATACAACGACTTCAAAGTGATTTTCACAATGGTTGTCTTATGCAAAAAAAGAAATCAGCCAATCATGACGTCTGGAGTGAACTTCTCTTTTCCACATACATTTCTTGGCTCTGCTTATTTGCATTCTCACTGTTATAGACATGGAGCAAAACAATTTAAATTGAGTGTAACCAGCTGAGTGACCTGATATCAGCAGCAGAATCTTTAGAATGATGATTCAGAGAGAAGTCCTCAGTGGCAGATCGGGAACCAAGCTACTAAATAAAGACAGGTGCTTGGCTTTTTCATTTCACTCTCTAATAATTACGCTGCATGTTGTAGCACTTTTATTACCTTTGTACAGAATTATGGCTGTGCAGGCGCCATCTGGATCCAGGAAGCTGCAAGTCCTGGCACCCAGCCAAACAAAGGGAAGTAGAACTCTTACTCATTCAGTCTTCAAGATCTCTTGAAGGAACTAATAGGAGAAAGAGCAGACTTCTGCAATGCATTGCCACTGAGCCATTTGTAATTGTTGTGCAATCTTCAGAAATTCTTCGGTCCTGTTACACATATTCTATCTTTGAAGCTTGCAAATTATGTCAGTGGCAATGTGAGTTGGAGTAATGTTCTAAAAATCTGGGAAAAAAATCAAGAGGGATGTCCTCAAACTGTGGAAAGTGGCATTAATCTGTGTTTGATGTCACCAAAAATCTCTACTCCTGCATAGGTGAGATACTGCTGCAGATATTTCATCATTTTGTGCACTACATTGCATAATTGAGCAAATGAAAAACCACATCTGATGCCAGAGAATAAGCATCGAGAAGATGTGGAGCCTAAGGTCCTTGAGGCACATCCTAAGGTATTGTATAAAACCAAGTAGTAGGGGGAAGATCAAGGCTGTCAGGGATATCCCTATTCAACCTCATCTCCCAAGTGAGTGGAGAATGAAGACGGTGTTGTCATGGGCTGCAAGAAACTTGTGATAGTGAGTTGTTTATCTGAAATAACCTACAAAATCATACTTTCTGGTGCAAATCCAGTCACTCTCTTCAATTTCCAACCATTCTTACCAACCAAGTTTAAAATGGTAGAATGGGCAACTCCCAGATGAGACAGAATTTCTTAAATCCTCTTGGATGGGTCAATCTGTGTGTTGATAAAACATCAATGATGAATCACTGAACAAGCGACTTAAATTGGCTTGCTGCAACATCTCTGTGTTTCCTCATGAAAGTCACCTTCATTAAGAGCAAAAACTTCTATTTTGAATATACTTTTCTGGAATCTTTAAGGAAGTCACCATAGCATGTCTCCTGAAAACAATAAATATTGTTGTTCTTATGCACCCTCACTCTGCTTCTGTAGCATCCTTCTGAAGGGTTTTCTCTCCTGCTTCCTTATTGTACAGCAACTTTCTCCTGCCACATATCTCATTGACCAGGACAATTTAACAAGTTGGGCAGAATTACAAATAGATTTTTTTTCTAGTTTCCGATATCTATTTTAAGAGTTATTTTATAATGCATAGGCTTGGCGGGCAGAGGTGCTTTCAAGCTAGAGATAATGGAGACAGTTGAATCTGGTCCTCAAGAAACTAATGTATTGGGATGGACCTTTTTTCATGCTCAATCTATCAGCATGCAATCCTTCTACAAGAATTTCCTTCTCATGTTCCAATCCAGTGAACATCCGCTCCCAAAAGGTAAAGACAAAATCTATCCCATCAACTTGCTGTCTGAAATAAGAGAAATAACATCTCTGGATAAAAGCTCATCAGCAAGAACAAATCTAACAGATAGTTGAATAGCAAATAGAATGTTTTGCAGTGAGTGTAATGCACATCCCTTTGACTCCTGTGAGGTTACTTCCAATTTGATTTATTTGTGATATGTTCTTTTGGATCCCAGAGGCAGAAGCAAACCCCACTATTATTAGGATTCTAACAGGTCTAGATAATGTGGAATCAGAGATCACTCCCTGCTCTTGAAATGTGATGTATTTGAACTAATCACTGGAAACGTTATTTCATTGTGGGAACTGTCAATCAATAGATCAGGTACCTTGAGGAGAAGAAGCAAGGAGCTGGTATTGATTCATTCAAAGGCAAGCTGGATAGATTCCTTTCAGAAAATAATATTTTGAAATCTAATTTATTTCTTTCACATCCATCCACCAAAGCCATAATTCCCTGCAGCAACAAGCAAGCAAGTTGATCTTGATAATATTCCATACTGTGTAGAATGACCTTGAGCAGTAAGCAAACCCACATAGAAAATAGTAACAACAATGTGCAGGAATAGGCCCTTTGGCCCATGATATGTCTGCTGAGCATGATGCCAAATTAAACAATTTCCATCTACCACTATATTCCTCCATTCCTTACCTGTTCATCTGCTACATACTGGCTTCCAACAATTGCCAGATAATTTGTATCTTGCTTCTATCATGGGTTTCAAGACTAGTCGGGAATTCCCATTTGACTCCATCTTTTGATATGGTTATAGATGGAATTGTTCTCACACTGAAAACAGCCCTTGGTGACTTGAGTCATTTGACTGCTCTGTGTGACACTATTTACACTGGACAATGAAGATTTTGCTTCTTGAACACTTCTGGTGTTTTCTTTGGATTTTGGGCTGGTGATCATTTTCCTATCACATACTATTTTTTAGATATAACTTACTTTTGTAATTTCCTGTCATATTTTAAGTCTACTTCAAGCAAACCAAACCATGAAGTGCAACATGTCCTTGAAAATTAATTTTATGCATTCACGCTTGGACGCCTTCCCTACTGATCTCAATACAGTCAGTGATGAACTTGGTGAAAGGTTTAACCAGGAAATTGCAACGTGGAAAAGCGGTATCAGGGCAACTGAAATCCATCAATGCTTGATGACCATTGTTGGATACTGACACAAGAGTAATGAGAGGCTGACTACAAATGAAAAGTGGCAAAAAACAATTTTAGGTCAGTTGAACTTGCACAATGTGTCAGCATCATTATATGTTCAAACATCCTACATTCAATGAAAGTGAATTTAATGTTTCTACAACCTCCTACATGATACAGTTTGAAAATAAATATTTTGGTCCAACCACCCATTCACACTAATCTTATTTCTGATTATCCCAAATGCTACCATAAACCTATACATGAGGACTAATTTATAATGGCAGTTAACTAACAAACCCACATTTTTGGACTGTGGGAGGAAAATGGATCATCCAGATTGATAAATGGAAGAATTTTCAGACTCCACACAGTCAGCACCCAAAGTCAGAATTCAATCTGGGTATTGAAGCTATGTGACCCTGTGCCACCCAAGATATTTTTCAGACAGACTATGATGTTTCAGCAACTAATGATTTTCTTTGTACAGATGGATCATTCTAACACAAAGTAAGCTTTTCATCCCTGGACTCACATACAGTATGTTTAAAAAATATAATGATTGTGGCTAATTTATATCATTTTGAGATTGCAATCTTGAAAATGATGTTTCAGAAAATCTCTTCTTTATGTTTGCTTTGAAAGGGGATGTATGATTTTGATATTAAACAAGAATGGATTTATGGAGTAACTCAAATTAGGAACTGTTCCCATTGAGGTTCAGTTTCCCATAGCATAGTTACACAAATGGATGAGACTGATTTTTGCTTTGGTACATTAGCTTGAAGCTGATGATGTAGTTGTCAGTTAGCTAGTCAATGTAATTATCATAAGGCAAAATAAAACTGTAGACACAGGATATGTGAAATTAAAACAGAAAATGCTGAAAATACTCAGCAGGTCAGGCAACAACTTTGGACGTAAATTAACATTTTGGGTAGATGACATTGCATGAAAGACCAAGCATGATTTAAGTTGAGATGAAGAGCAGGAGTACAGAGAACAAAGAGAATGTGCAAGAAATACAGCAGACCAAGAGAGACAGTCATGCAAATCAAAGTGGCTCCAGCCAAGAGAATGTGGTGGATGCTTGTTAATTTCAAATGAGCTGCCTGGAGGAGATGCAATTAGAGGTTTGGATAAGGACAGAGGAGCAAAAGAGAAATAAAATTATACCAGAGCTATGAGATGGAGAGCACTACACTTGGTGAAATTGTTCCTGGAAGCAGCTGATGTAGGTTCAATCCAGACCAATTACTCTGCTGCTCTGCAATCATCGTCAATAATAAAACAACGTGATTTGATCATACAAGATGCATGTACTTTTTTCTCTGTTGGGTCATTCCACTGCAATGGCTAAGAACTGCAATTCTTTTCTAGTTTGATACAAATGGAATTGTTTTAAGGCAGTACATGATCACACAAGTTAACTGGAGGTCACTTGTTATGTTGTCGATTTTCTCAAGCATCATCGTATGCCTGACAAGACCACCAGGTAAAGCCAAAATATTGACAATTATGACATTAGTTATTCAGTGTCTTTCAAACCATCTTCAAAGCTCCACGTGAAATTCAGTATTTGGAATTTTGACATGCAATATATTGGGATTTTCTTCACATATTATCTGGGGTTGATGTATGCAAATCGATGAAGATTTGTTGCATTTTTTTTGCCACATTTTATCATGTTCTATTATATTGATATTATAATTTTCATTTATATTTTTAAGAGGTGAATCTATGGACACAGTGTCCCTGAAGGGACTCTCTTTTACTTCTCTTTCTCTTATTGGTGGGAGTACTGGGCTAGAGCCACATCCTTGTGCCCTTTTATGGCAAACAAATGTTACCAATCTTTGTGCATTTATGTACACGACTGTCAAGGACTTTTACATTATTAAATTGTCATAAAGCTAGAAAGAAGGTTAAGGTAACCTTTTTTTCTTTTTTTTGTTCAGTTATTTCTATGTCTATTGTCATTTTAACTCATTGTAATAGCCAAATAAAAGCTATATTTACTTGATATCTGTCATCTCAAAACATCCCAAGTTTATTTTTAATAAATGATGAAGTACATTATAAAATGTAGAATTTGATGATTGTATATGATAAGTGTGGCTCACTCAGTTCCACTGATCTGGATATTGTGAGAATTTGTGACAGCAATAGCACATTCCCGGTGAAATTAAGATTGATAGAGCAGAAGTTAACAAAGATTCCCAGTTGGTTCTTTCCCTCATACCGATGGGCAGTCATACATTTCATTCCATTTTACTCATACTCTCGAATACACCTGCAATTTATTATAGAGCTGTCCATCTGTTTTATCCTTTACTCCACTGCAGTTGTAACTTTTAGCTATTATGAAAGCTGGTGTTAAATTGAAAGATAAGCTCCCAGCATTGACAGGGAAGGAAAACTGCAAACTATCTAATTTCCTTTGGCTGGAGCCCTCATGGCCTTTTGACAATTCCTCTCTATAATTTTAAAAAGCAAACTCCTGGGAATGGCTGTGAGAAAACTCTGAGTGTGCCTTTCTCAGGAAGCAAATGTGAATCATATTATAAAACTCTAGCAAATTAGGGTCTACAGTGGAGTCCATGAGTGTATTATTCAAAATATTCATTTTTAATGCATTCATTTGATGTAATCTATGCATCACTGACAACTTGGGGCTTTAATTGCTCTGAAGAAGTTGGTGACACTGTCAATTCAAATGGCTTTTTTTTTGTTTAATATTATAGTTTGGAAAAACATAAGCATTGTAAGTAGGAACAGGGAAAACTATTTAGCCTGCTCCAACATTCAAGATGATTATGGCTGATCAGTCCTCTGTTTTAGTCTGGAAATTCCTTGAATTTCCTTATAAAAGAGTTATTTGATAACATTCATTGATATAACTTTCTATTACCTGAATAAAAAAATCCCCTTCTTTAGCTCACTCCCATTCTGGTACAGTGAAAACACTTATGAGAGTTTGCTGTGTAAAGAAGTGATATAAATTCAAGTTGTCTTTGATTGTAGTTTCAGTAGTCAGAATTCTGGGTACAATTAACAAGAAAACTTTGGACTTTGAGATAAATAGCCAGATGAGATCTCAAATGATTCTCTGATGCTGGGTTAGAGCTTCTGTTGTTGCTCATGGAAAGGAGGCTAGAAATCCTCTCTTTGTCTGGAATTTCAGTCAAAGTTTGGTCCAGGCAGCAGAGTCCATCTGTGTAACAAGGTGTGAATAGTCAAAGCATGAACAAGCTCCACTGAGCAGTTTGACTCTCTCAGTGATTGTCAACATTAGTGCTTTGGCTCCAATGGCTATACCTTGCGCTCGTTAAAAATTATTGGGAAGCTGAGGCTTTGATTCAGAAGAACCTTTCTATCACTTGTGCCTGACTAATGTCTCACAACTGACATTCAAGAAATTTCAGAGACTTGCAACTTAGGGCATCATGAAAACCAACTTGCCTCTTCGCTACTCTGTCTATACTTCTCACTCCCTTAGGAGAGTGGCCAGTATTTTAAATTATCTAACCATTTCTAGTACCATAGTTTTCCCTCCCTTTATTTTGGGAGATATATGGGTTTGATAACATAAACCTCCAATTTCCTGCTGTTATCAGACTCTTGAATTGACATCACAAGAGATGATGCCCCCTGCACTGTTTAACTGCATTGTTCTCTGCATGCTGCCCTCTGTCCTATTAACACTATACACTATAATTTTTGGTCTACTGCAGCAGTGTACAGGTATTCCTCTACTTGCGACCTATGCAATTTACGTCCATCTGTACATATGACCGAATATTTTTAAAAAGAAAATGAATGTAAAATTTACACAGTTTATGTTGTATTTGACAAACCATAATAGAGATACAGGGCATGTAAGAGCCACAATGTGTATACTTACCTTGTTAGTCGGCGTCCCAGGGGTCTGTAGGCAGGGGACGGCCATCTTGATTCCAGTGACATGGGTGAGTTTTTGGTCAGTGCATGTGCAGTATGCTTGCGTACTGGAGTTCATTTGGTGCAGGTGCAAGAGTTAAGGGTGTAAATTCAACATCATTAGTATGCTTAACTCTCGCATGTGCGCCAACCGAAAATTCAAGCATGCACAAAGTAATTAAGATGGCTGCACTTACTCACAAGGTAAGTGCACAATTCAGACATACTTCCATTCCAAGATATGACTGGTCATCCAGAGGGGAACTCGGACCTATGTCTGCGCGTACCTGTACTCTGCTCTTTTGTTTTATTATTGCACTATTGAACATAAATGTGGTTGATATGCCTGAATGGCAAGCTAAACAAAATGTTTCAGTGTATCTTGGTAAACCTGACAATAAAGAATTCCATTCACAACTTCCTAGCTCATATTGAAAGGCTGTTGCCTGTTGCTAAATTGTTACTTCATGTTGGAAGGGCTGCTTGGAGCCCTGAATGGTGGTGAGGGAGGAAGTGTGGGCACAAATGTGGCACCTCCTGCAGCTGCAAGGGAAGGTGCCAGAGGGCGATAAATGGGAAGGGATAAGTGGACGATGGAGTTACGGAGAATGTGATCCCTACAGAAGGTGGAGAGGTGAAGAGAGGGGAAAATGTGTCTGGTGGTGGGATCATGTTGTAAGTGATGGAAATTACAGAGGATAATGTGTTGGATTTGGAGGTTGGTGGGGTGGTAGATGAGGACAAAGGGAATCCTGTTTTTGTTTTGTCTGCGGGCACAATGAGGAAGAAATGGAGGGGCGGGTAAGGGCTAAGTTGATAGTTAGGAGGAGAAGCCATATTTTTGGAGTAAAGGAAACATTTTGGATGATCTGGACTGAAAGGCTTCATCTTGGGAACAGATACAATAGAAACAGAGAAACAAATTGAATCCTTGCAGAGGTCTGGGTGTGAAGAAATTTGTCAAATAGTTATGGGAGTTGGTAGATTTATAAAAAATGTCAGTAGAAAGCTCTTCTCCCAAGTTGGAGACAGGACAAGAAAGGGGAAATTGTTACCAGAGCTTTATGCCTTCCTTTTGTTTTTCTTATCGCTTGAAGAAACTAAAGCATTGGAAATATATCTTTATCTTTATGGATGAGACCAGCTAAGTTCCTCCAGCATTTATGTGTGTTTTTAATTATCCCTGAGAGAACAGAGTGGTCTTTTCAAGAGTACCTAAAAATAATAAGATCTATGATATATTCTTTGGAGTTAAGAATTAGACGTGATCTTATTGAAATACAACTTTAAGCCGTATGACAGAGTGGATGGCAAATATTTCCACTGATCGGATCATTTTGAACAAGATGACAGTGAATGGAAGGAAAATCTTGAAGGTCCAGATAACCTGATCCTAATTTCTTCTGTTCATATGGAGGTAGTGATGATTGGAATCAAGGAACTGTATTGGTGATGGGAGAAGTGGTTCAGGTGAAGAATTCATGGATGAAACTCTCTTAGAGCTCTGGAGATTTTTACACACATTCAGCTCTCCTACCCCATGGCTCTCCTTACTTCCTAAATGGTGCCCCATTACACAGCAGATGAGGACACAAATTGATCTGGAAAACTCGTCTCCTAGCTTCTTTTCTATTTCTTCTCTGCTTTCAGTATTCACCCATCACCTGCCAGCCTATGCTGGAGTATACACAATTTTTATTCATGGCTGCTGATGTTCAACTGAACCACAACCATATATAATTTAAGCATAGATCCAAGTAATACACTCTTTAAGAAATAATAATCTTAACAATAACAACATATGTTCCCCTTTAAAAAAGAAATAAACATTGCTCCACAAAAAGATAAATGTATTTACACTGGAGCTGTCTGTACACCAATAAATCAAAGAGTAATTGTAAACTTTCATGTTTAATTATCAACTTGTAAATAGTGTTATACCCCACAAAGGTATTTAAAGATAAACATATTTCAATTAATTTTTTTTATTCACATACATACAATGCAAAATAATGCACTCAAAATCTCTTGTAACACTCTTTTCAACTGATATCTAATGTCTTCAACGTCTTTCATCCCTACACCTATCACCCCGGATTTACAAGTCTGTAGGATTGTCTCAGTATAGAAAGGACTTCCTTAATCTGTTGATCATCCTTGAGATCCTGTCTTTCCAAATCTCATTTTACTGTATCAAGACTGCACTGTGTGCTGACTTCCAGTTCTGCTTCTCCTGCTCTTGATCTCGACCCTTTTTGCATTTTCTTTTTGTTTTGCTGCTGTGGCCTTCAATTTTGGCCACATTGCTCAACCCTATACAAGTATGCCCAGTTCTATAAACTAAATGTTGTTTTTTCTGCAAATTCCAAATCAATTAAATGAGGAGAATGATCAGATAATAATCTGGTTTTATAATACACAGCAACCACTCTTGATTGATTTTGAGCAGAAAGCAAAAAAAAATCAATTCTAGAATACATATTAAATCTGCTAGAATAAAAAGAATAATCCATTTCCTTAGGATGCAGTCTTCTCCATATATCAATTAAATTAAAATCCCATTGAAACACATGTAGTCAAAAGAAACTAACAAACACAACCCACGACTCCTGCGAAAAAGAAAAAAAATCATGGAGAGAGGAGAACATAATCCTCAATGCAATAAATCATTTCAACAAATTCTCTTGTTGTAGATGAGTCTTGGGCAGGTCTTTAACAAAATCTTCAGCTTGAATATAATTGTTGAAGAAGACATTCTGCTGATCTGGAATAAAAACTTTCAAAATTCCTTGGTATCACAACCCAAATCTATTACCTTTATAGAGCCTTCTTAACGAGATTAAATCCTTTCCTCCACTTCAAGAGAGCTTGACTCACATCTGGATTTTTTTTTAAATTATCTTAATTCTTAAGATAAAGATTCTTAATTCTTAAATTAAAAAATTATCTTAATTATCTTATCTCGTAATTCGAAGGTCCATGTTCTTTAGCTCTCCTCATTGCCAATCCAAGTATATTTTCTCAATCTTGGTAGTTTAAAAATCTAATCAATATAGACTGAGGTCTTTGATTTGTTTCCAGTTTTGATTGGAAAGCTCTATGGGCTCTCTCAATCAAAATTTTCTCTTCAAAGTTTTCTTGTTCAAATATTTGCAGTATCCAGTCTTGTAAAAAGGCAAATTACATCTTGACCTTCTTTATCTTCTGTCATTCCAACAATTTTAAGATTATTCCTTCCACGATACTTTTACAAAATATCAACCTTCAACAATTTTTCATTCATAGAAACCAGAGGTAACAGAGTCCTCGTTAAATTTTGTCCTGAATTCTTTCTTCTAATTTATCAACCCTTTGTGAAACATTAATTAATTTAATTATATCAATTTTAATGTATTTCTCCAGTTAAAAATTAAAATTATTCTTCATTGCATTTGTAAGATTATCAATTTTAGCTTCAATTTTATCCATATTTTCTTTAAAAAACTTTGCCTTGCCTTTAAATTGTTCTTCTTCTGTAGTTGTATCTTCATCTTCACTTATAGAATCATCTTCCATACCAGGTAAGTAGTCTTCTTCTTGCAGACCTGAAGCGCTGGACTGGCCCTGTAAGAGGGGTGAAGATTTTTTCCCTTTAAATTTTTCATCCACAGCGCACATATGCGACTTCTCGTGCATGTGCAGTGCAGAAGTAGTTTTCGGGATGGCGCCATCTTTGTGGAGAACTGCAGGGTTTTCTCCGAGAGATGGCCCCTTCCAGGTCTGTCTCCAGCGGGTCCAGAAAGAACTCTGGCAGCTGGCTTTGATGAAGAGGTAGGCCCGGGTTCTTTTTCATTCCTCGATTCACATTTTTTTTATGGTGAAGTTTTCAGTTTTTTTTTATTGGTGACATTGTAATTAAACTTATCAGTATTTTAAAAAGACTTTAAATTACCTTTAATTATAAAATAATTTACTTAATTAGCAATTTTTAAATTAAAATCCCCAGGAGTCGCAGGGAGCGTTGCATTCACTATGACATTATGTGACTTCCCCATATGCCCAGTTCTATATTATTATGGGGATCTGGCTATGACTTGGAATCCTAATGCTAAATACTTTCAAACCTATCAAATTTAGAGTATGTCAGTTCAGCATCAGCTACTTTTCTTTCACTGTCATCACTTATTTCCAAATAATAATTAAGTCTGCTAGGACCTGTGCATTTTCCAAAACTATTGGATTTTTGTTGTTGCACCGCACTCGACAAGTATCCCATAGGTTCTTCTGATGAGCATTCTTCTACAGATGCCAATAAATAATCCCACACTTAAGATACTGCAGTTTGTTTCAGAGTTTATGGTTCCAGGATGGGAATCCAAACAATAAATATCCACTGAATATCTTGAGCAAAGTATACAAGTTCCCAAAAATTATGATAAATTTATTTGGTCATAGGAACATAGGAAGTAGGAAGAGGAGTAGGCCAAAAATGGCCCATCGAGCCATTCAATACGATCATGGCTGATCTAATTTATGACCTAACTCCGCCTACCTGCCTTCTCCTCATATCCCCTAATTCCTCTATCATGTAAAATTTATCTAACCGAATTTTAAATATGTTTAATGAGGCAGCCTTAACCACTTCCCTGGTTAGAGAACTCCAAACATTCACTACTCTCTGGGAAAAACTATTTCGTTTCATCTCTGTCCTAAATCTACTCCCCCAAATCTTGAGACTGTGTCCTTTCGTTTTAGTTTCCCCAGCCAGCTCAAAAAACCTTCTTACATCTATCCTATCCATACCCTTCATAATCCTATATGTTTCTATAAGATCTCCTCTCATTCTTCTGAACTCAAGCTAATACAATCCTAGATGATTTAATCTTTCATCATAAGTCAACCCCTTCATCCCAGGGATCAACCTAGTAAACCTCCTCTGGACCGTCTCCAAAGCCAGTATATCCTTCCTCAAATATGATGACCAGAACTGGACACAGTACACCAGGTGCGGTCTCACCAGTACCTTATACAGTTGTAAAATTACCTCCCTACTCCTGAATTCAATTCCTCTAGCGATGAAGGCCAACATTCCATTTGCCTTCTTAATAACCTGCTGCACCTGCAACCTAACTTTTTGCGATTCATGCACAAGCACTCCCAAGTCCCTCTGCACAACAGCATGCTGTAGTTTTTCACCCTTTAAATAATATTCAGCTCTTTTATTTTTCTTGCCAAAGTGGATAACCTCACACTTACTAACATTGTACTCCATCTGCCAGACCTTTGCCCACTCATCCAGCTTAACTATAACCCTTTGCAGACTCTCCACATCCTCAATACAATTTGCTCTTCCACTCAATTTGGTGTCATCTGCAAACTTGGCTACACCACATTTTGTCCCCTCCTCCAAGTCATCAATGTAAATGATGAACAGTTGTGGGCCTAACACTGACCCCTGTGGCACCCCACTTACCACTCTCTGCCAACCTGAAAAATTCCCTTTCATCCCGACTCTCTGCCTCCTGTCAGACAACTAATTTTCAATCCAGACCAATATACTTCCACGGACTCCACTTTCCTGTAACTTACTGATAAGTCTCTTGTGCAGCACCTTATCAAATGCTTTCTGGATATCCAAATATACAACATCAACCTGTTCCCCTCTGTCCACTGCACCCATTATGTCCTCAAAGAATCCTAACAAGTTTGTCAAACAAGATCTTCCCTTTCTAAAACCATGCTGCGTCTGCCTGATTGAACCCTTATGTTCCAAAAGTTTCACTATTTCATCTTTAATGATGGCTTCAAGCATTTTTCCAACTACAGATGTCAAGTTAATTGGCCGATAATTTCCAGTCTTCTGCCTACATCCCTTCTTAAAAAGTGGCGTGACATTTGCTGTCTTCCAGTCTGCCGGGACCTGCCCAGAATCCAAGGAATTTTGGTATATGACCACCAATGCATCAACTATAACTTCTGCCATTTCCTTCAGAACCCTTGGATGCATATCATCAGGACCAGGTGATTTGTCTGGCTTTAGTCCCATTAGTTTCTCCATCACTATTTCCTTTGTAACAACTATTTTATCAAGGCCCTCCCCAACATTCGCATCCTTAACTCCGCACTTGGGCATGCTGGACGTGTCTTCCACCGTGACAACTTTACTAATGTTCCTGACTTTTCAGCCTGCCTAGTTGAATTTATTCCTCGGTCATTATCTCAAAATCTTGGAATAACTTATTGAGTTCCAACGTAAATAGAGACACTGCATTAGTTGATCACAATTAATAACTACAACAAGATCCTCTACTTTCAAAAAATTCTCTTGCTATATTCTTTAGATCTTCCCATCTGTACATCTAATTCAGGCTATCAGCTCTCACTCTAAACCTATGTCCTGATCTTTCATGTCTTGCACCAAGTTGTCTGGTTATCAATGCTTATACCAAAGTTTAAAGTTTTAAACTCAAATTTCAAAGTTTGCATTTATTGTCCGAGTATATACATGACATCACATTCAGCCTTGAGATTCTTTTTCCTGTGGGCTAGGCTGGATTTATACATAGTACAAATAAACTGTACTCAAGAAAAGATGCATATACAAAAGAGAGAAATGTAAACAAATTAACAATACAAAATATTTGACTATATATAATTTGCAAAGTAGGACTCCTTAAATGAGTCTCTGATTGTGTTTTTTGTTTAGGAGTCCAATGATGGTGGAGCACCAACTGTTCCTGAATCTTCTGGTACAAGTCTTGTGGCACCTTTGCCTCTTTCCCAATAGCAGCTGCAAGAACTGAGCATGTCCTAGGTGTTGCTGCTTTCTGATGGTAGCTTTCCATGTAGATTTCCAAGAGTTTTTCCTGTGATGTGCTGGGCTGTGTTCACTACCTTTTTACAGGACTCTCTGCTCAGAGGTATTGGTGCACCAACACCATGCCATGATGGAGCCAGTTAGCACATTTTCCATTGCACATCTGTAAAAGTTTGCTGAGGTTTCCAATGTCACACAAAACTTCTGCAAACCCCTGAGGAAGTAAAGGCGCTGACTTGCTTTCTTTCTAAATTCTCAGCTTAACTCCTGTTGTAACTCAGCAGGTCTCGCAGTGTCTCTAAGAAGTAAAGATATATTACCGACATTTCTGGCATGAGCTAGCTTGAAGCTGGCCAAAGCTATAGACACAGTCAGAGCCTTCAAAGTCACAATGACACAAATGAAATCCCTGTCTATGCAGACCCACCCACAGTAAAGTGAAGGAAGGGTTGATGCTATAAAGAACAGAATCAGAAAAGTGCAAAACCCCAAGACCTGCAGGAAGTGCGGCAGACAACATCCCTTCCATGACCGAAACAAATGCTCTGCATATGTTTCTGAATGTAGAGCCTGTGGTAAAGCAAACTACTGGGTGAAGATGTGCAAGCCTGGTATGAAGAAAACAGTAATACCAGTGAATAAAAAAGACAAGGAGAAGATCCACCACATATAAGGAAAAACCAATGAGGTTTCCAAAACCCAGATACTGGACATAGAATCCATACACCTTCATTAGATGTTGGGAGAGATGAAAGAAAGAAATGAAATACCTACAAGGATCCAAATACAGAGGACAATCCAGAACAAGCCTATGATATTTAACCTAAAGGTGAAGCTGGATACTGGATCACAAAGCAACGTCCTTCCACTCAGACTCTACCGCCAGATGTTCTGAGAGAACAAAGGGTATCCAAAAGATGGTGTATTAGAAACAGTAAATGTCACATTAACAGCCTATGGTGGACCCATGATCAAGCAGCTAGGGAGAGCTAAGATCAATTGTTGCCATAAGGGAAAGAACATCCTCTCTACTCTCTACGTGGTAGATGCAGATGGACCAGCAATTCTAGGTCTGGACAGCTGCTGGGAGTCACAATTGATCACTGTCAATTTTGAGATCCAGATGAAAAAGATATCCAAAAGGATCAACAGAGACACTCCATTGGAGAACCAACCTCCAGTCACAAAAAAGGCTGCGCTCATGAGCATGTACCACAAATAATTTGATGATTCAGTTGGATGCTTTGGAGACTTTGAATATCACATCGCCATAGATCCAAATGGCAAACCAGTCATCCAGGCCCCAAGGAAAGTCCCACTAGAGTTTAAGAAGAAGCTGGAGCAAGAACTAAAGTACATGGAAATGATCAAAGTCAGAGCCAAAGAGACTGAGCTGACTGATGGGGAGAATTCCATAGTGATCAAAGAAAATCCAAATGGCCGCTTGAGAATATGTCTGGATCCTAAAGACTTAAATGAAACAATAAAAATGGGTCACTACCCAACACCAACACTAGAAGACATCACAGTGGAATTAACAGGATCCAAAATCTTTAGCAAGCAAGATGAAAGAATGGATACTGGAATGTGAAACTAGATGAGGAATCAACACATTTAATACCCCATTTGGTCATTACAAGTTCCTGTGACTACCTTTCAGCCTAAAGGTGAGCCAGGACGTGTTTCAACAGAAGATCGATGAGACCTACAGAGGGTGTAAAGGTGCTGTTGGCATAGCGGACGACATTCAGATTTTTGGTAGAGATGGAAAAGCTCACAATTTTCATCTACATGAGACCATGGAGAGAACAAGATGAGCTAGAACTGAACTTAATGCAGACAAATGAATTATAAAAGAGAAGGAATGCCAATTCTTCAGAATGGTGTATACTCCTGATGGGGTAAAGCCAAACCCAGAGAAGGGTAAAGCCATTGCCAGATGCAGCACCCAAAGAACAAAAAGGAACTCATAAGTTTCCTTGGGTTAGTCCAATACATGTTTTCTTTCATACCACATATGTCAGACTACACAGCATCAGAGAGTTGCTGAAGGAAGACGTGAAATTTCAATGGTCACCATCACATCCGAGAAGTTTTGACCAGCTCAAAAAAAAATATTTAGAGAAGTAGAGTTGAGATACTATGATAGAGAAAAAGCCTTCACTCTACAAGTAGATGCATCTAACAGAAGCCTTGGTGCAGCATTAGTATAAGAAGGAAAACCAATAGCTTTTGCCTCAAAAGCATTAACAACAGCAGAGAGCATATATGCCAATATTGAGAGAGAGCAGTTGGCGGTCGTATGCAGATGCGAAAAGTTTCACAAGTTTCTGTTTGGAGGGAATTTTATAGTGAAAAATGATCATCACCCACTGGAACACATCCAGAGAAAGTACCAGATAGGCTGCAGAGATTACTTCTACGACTACAATGCTACAACTTCGACGTAAAATACATTTCTGGCAAAGAGATGATGCTTGCTGATACCTTGTCATGATTTTCCATGAATGAAAAAAAATGAAATGGAAGACATGGGGATCAAGATACATCATCTCTCACTGTGACCAGTAATAAATTATGCCAGATCAGAGGAGAAACTAGTAAGGTCGATGTGTTGCAAATGCTTTCTCAACAAGTAATAGACACAGTCAGAGCCTTCAAAGTCAAGGCCAGAGAGGATAAAGCAGATACAGTCTTTAATACATCAGTATTAGTCTATCAGAGACAACATATCATTGGAGAATGGTGTTCTACTGACTAGATCAAGACTGATTATACCTGAAACAATGCAGAAAGAGATTCTCCAGAAAATCATGAAGGTTAATGCAAACTCAGAGTGAAGTCAGCCATGTACTGGACTGGTTTATACAAAGAAATTGAAGATATGTGGCTACATGTCAAATATTTCATAAGTACAGAAACACACAAAAAAAGAGGAAATGATTTCCACAGAAGTACCTGCCAGGCCATGGGACACAGTGGGAGTAGACTTGTTCACCACAAATCAAGAGTGGTATTTAATAGTAATCTGTTACTACCTGTACTCTAACTCTCCATTCATCAAAAGGGTGAAAGTCCTGAGAGCGCCAACTATCACCTCAGAAATGAGAGTGCTTCTTGCTGAACAAGGAATACCCGAGCAAGTAATATGTGACAATGTAACAGAATTCATGTCACAAGAATTCAGAAAGCTGGCTGCAGAGTATGGGTGTGTTATTACTACATCATCCCCATACTACCCCAAAGATCATGGGTTAATTGAAAGACAAGTACAAACTGAGAAACACACATTAGTTGAGTGTCGCGAAACAAAAGAAGACACAGACCTCGCTCTTCTATCATTACATGCAAAATCTTTAAGGGCTGACATGAATCCCCAGCAGAACTTCTAAATGGCAGGAGATATAAAACAACTCTGCCAAGCAAAATACACCCTCCAGAAGTCCAGGAGGAAACCAGAAGAAGACTGGCTAACATACAAGAAGAAGGACACCAGCATTATTACAAACATTGCCAGAATTCTTCAGAGGGCAGCCTGTACATATTCAAGAGCCGATGTTGAAAACATGGACCCCATTAAAGGTCATTAGAGAAGCTGAGACACCAAGATCATACATTGTCAAGACAGACTCTGGCAATCAACTGAGGAGGAATAGAATTCACATCCAGCTGACACAAGATGTGATGAAGCAGAAAGCTTTAATACCAGCAAAGCCTGCAACACCAATATCAAGTGAGGTATCAAGTGAAAAGACCACAACCACTAATACCGAAGCATCAACACAGCAGTCGTCAGGTGAAACACAACAAGCTCCATCACCTGAAAGGTATATCAGCAACACAGAGCCCAACTATCGCAGCCAAATCCACAAGATGGTGAAGCAACATACTGCCGCCAGTGAAATATCGTTAAGAACTATTTAAAAATAGTTGTGTAAATAAACTAAAGTACAAGTTCAGTTACTTAAATTGCACTAGAAAGAGATAAAGAACTCAATTTTTCTTTATCTTGCAAAGGAAGAATGTTATATAGTCAGGATAATGTGAACTATTTTGTAACCGTGTAAGAATACACTCTTCTCACTGTAGTAACCCACTGTATGTACATGTGTATGTGTGTGTGAATAGTTTCCTGAGATGGTGGACCTGATAGAGTGATGAATAGACACAAACCACTGCACCGAAGGTTTCAACTGCCTGGACTTAATGCCTGCAGCCCTGTACAGGTTTTAAATGGCTTGTTAAAGGCATTCAGAATCAGAATCAAAATCAGAATTGATTGTCATGAACAAGTCACAAAATTTGTTCTTTTGTGGCAGCATCACAGTGGAAACATATATATAATCCACTTTACAAAAATTAAAAAAAAGTGTTAGTGCATGAAAAGTCAAAGTAAGGCAGTGACTTTGGCTCATTGATCATTCAGGAATCTGATGGCTGTGGGGAAGAAGTTGCTCTTGTGCCCCTGAGTGCTCATCTTCAGACTCCTGTACCTTTTTCCTGATGGTAACAGAGTGAAGAGTGCATGATTTGGGTTGTGGGTGTCCTTGAGGATAATGCAAACAGCCTTTGTAAGTAAAATCCTGTAACCGCGATGGTGATGCCTGTGCTCAGCAGAGACCACAAGGAGTTGCAGGTTCCGGGGAGCAGCAGACCAGCACAGGGCACCAGAAATGGAAAGAACATGCCCATTAAGAAGGAGAAGCAGAGGAAATGACCCTATGGAAGAATGATCATGACAGAGGGGTTCAGCACCTCAGGGAACCACAATATCTGTGAGTGACTTGTGGTTGGGGAACTTGCAGGGGCTGCAGACTATTGGAGACTGCCTCGTTGGAACCAGCTATTGGAGCCGGGATTCAAGAGGGTGCTGAGGACAAGAAGAGATCTTGAAGTACTTTGGATGCTGAAGGCTTCCTGATCATATCTAAGGTTTGGATCTGAAGCTCAAGTTGCTGATGAATCGAACAAGAGTCTGTGTGGCTGCAGAGGCTGTGCGAGCACTGGAGGGGCTTACTTTTGCTTCTCTTTCTTAGTGTAAGGGCAGCCAGGCAATACTAATGACAACCCTGTCTGCCTTATGGCAGACAAAAGTTAAAGTGTATCATGCATGTTACATGTTTAATGTATTATTATGTGGCAATAAAAGGAGCTTTTAACTTGACCTAAAGCTGCAACATGATATTTCAACTCTTGTACTGTATGTCCCAATCTATGAAGGCAAGCATGCCATATTTAAATTTTTAAATTTAAATTTAGACTTACAGCATGGTAACAGGCCATTTCAGCCCACAAGTCTATGCCACCCAATTACAATCCAAGTCACCTACACTCACAGTAGGTTTCAAACGGTGGGAAGAAACTGAAGCTCCCGGAAAAAAATGGAACATATACAAACTCCTTATAGACAGCGCAGGATTTGAACCCTGTCTCGATCGCTGGTGCTGTGAAGGCGTTGTGTTAACTGCAACAACTTCTTTATGAATCTATCCACCTGTGTTTCCACTTTCAGGAAACAATAGGCTGAATTTGAGGTCTCCATTGTTCAGTATTCCTCAGGGCTTGACCATTTATTGTTTTTACACAATCCTTATTTGATTTTCCCAAAATCCACCCCACCTTGCACTCATTTCCCCTTCCAATTAACCACTGCCTTTCAAAAATATATACAAGTCTTGTCTCTTTGGAATTTCCCCAATAATTTCCCTTTCACTGCCACTAGCTTTCCAGTCTGTCATTGTATTGGTGGATTTAAACCATGCTTTTTGCTTCAGCTTTAATCGATGTTTTTTGCTTCTGCAAGGCTGAGAACTTGCTTGTTTGTAAGAATCAGCAGACATAAGCTAAATTCCACCAAGGGCCCAGAGATGCAGTTATCTGACGAAAGGACATCTGTGTACCAAGAACATTTAATCTTCTTGCTTGTTTTGGTCACAGACTGTCAGAGGCCTAGCCTTAACCCAAAATAAACCATTGTATTCAAAGTGATAAGCTGAATATTATGTTATTCGATAGAAGCCTAGGCATGCTAGCTTGCTCGCTTATCTTTCTTACTGTGCTGGGAATAGGTGCTTGGGTAAGCAGTTTTTGGGTAATATAAGCCATGGTCCCGCTGCTGAAGTTTGAGACTCTCCGAGAGGTGGCAACATCTCTCAGCAAGAAGAAGAACTTCTAGAGTCCAGCCAATGTCCCAGTCGGGGTAGGTGGAGAAGCCGCTACCGGCGCCCCAACAACTTACTACAAGTGTGCAGTCATTGCCTCGCCTCGGCAGTTGGGACCAGTCCAGGTGTTGAAAATATAATTGGGAAGGGCTTGCATATTGTAGTTTGAATTCTGCTTTAAATTTAGTAGTAAAGACTTGTATAAACTGAAGTGCTCTCGGTGTGTGTGTCTGTTTTCTTTCAGTAGCTCAAACACTGTGACCAATCTAAAACGAACAAAGTGAGACGTACAAGTTTACCCAGGACAGTCATTACCTGGTGTATCTCTACTTCCCTTCTTAAATAAAGGAATAACATTAGCTATACTACAGTCTTCTGGTTCCTCATGTGTGGCTAACAAAGTTGCAAAAATTCTCCATTAGGGTTCCAGCTTTGTCTTCCCTGCTTTGTGTTGTATCCCAGTAATCCCAACACATCTAAACACCTTCTCCTTCTTCATACGGACATGCTCCAGAAAATCAATGTAGCCCTCCCTGAACTCACAAACATGCACAACCTACTCTTTGTTGAATATACTTGGAGAATTTTCATTTAGGACCTTGCCCACAGCCCCTCATTCAACATATGAATGATTACTTCGCTCTCTAGAGGGACCTATTCTTCCTTTTCCCCTTTCTTGCTCCCTGCCCTTTTACATCCTTCTCCCGGCTGCTTTCCATGATCTACTGCTGCATAATTTTCTGTGGTTTCAATCTTTTGCAGCGAATCTGTCACCTCACTCTCTATCCAAGTTATCTGATAATTCAGGTACTCATTCATACAGCCAGCTTTCTTATCTTGTATTCAACACTGGTTGTTTCCTGTCTCTACCTTGCTGTGGTTGGCAAGTTTTCTCATGGCTTTGCATTTGCCATACTTGGTCATCAGATTCCAAGACATGGGGCTGTTCCTGCTGCTGCTTCTGTGACTTTTGTGGCATAACCTTCTTCTCCTTCCTCTCAGGAAGAGTCAAAGGCAAACCAGTAATCGTTGCGATCTACATTTCCACTCTTCTCTGCATTTGGAAAGCATATTTTCAAGATCCTTCCCTTAACACTTCAGATCTAACAAGTTGACTTGTGGGACTGGTCACCAGCAGGTATCTCAGTTCCAATGATCCTGATTTCTGGTGCTATTTGATTAGAATTTACACATTCTCCCTATGTTTCTTCCAGATGCTTCAGTTTCCTTTCACATCTTAAAATTGTGCTTGTAGGTTAATTGGCTACTGGTACTGATGGAAGGCTGGTTATTCAGGGTTGCTTTGAAGGAAGTTGAGAGAGAATAGCATAGTGGGTTGTTAGTGGTGGAATAAATTTGATGGGATTGGTCTGAGAATGGGAAGAAACTTGATGGGCTGAATGGCCTCATTCTATGCCACAGGAAAATGTAAATTATGGCATCTCTGATGCACAATTACTGTTGACCAACTTACACCTATTTCTCCCAATGTTTACCGCACCTCTTCAAATTATGTGCATTGCAGGTTCTTACACTCTTGGCAAGAAAAGTCCAAAGTGAATCATCCAGGTACTTTGATGGAATAATCTGTAGCTGTATCCACAAAATCACTACAATTAATTTTCATGATAATTGTGAACACTGTATTAATCTGTGATGATTGCACAGATTCCTCAATAGCAATGCTAGCTTCAGCAGTATTCAGAATACCATTTCTGCAACATACAGCAAAGGTATCTGTTTGCCTCAAAGCAAACTGTTGTCTGCACTTCTGTGTGAGCTGCATTCTGTTTGCTTTTACAAATTGGTGCCAGATGTACAATTTCATTACAATTATATCAGCAGGCTGCTTTCAATGGGCTGTCAGCAGCCATGTGGTTTTCCTGACATCAGATACAGGCCTCCTGCCTTTTGTAATCAAATGACTTATGGCTTTCATACAATTCATTTTCCTATGATTAGCAGACCTTTGACCAAAACTGCTCATGTACCAGGTCCTTACTACAAAAGGCATGGTTGATTCCTTCATGTCCACCCCTGTAGACCTGTCCAATAAACTCACACCTTCAGCTTGAGCTGACCAAAATTCCCATGAGTTTCTCAGCTATTTCTATTAAATCTATAATTCTTTCTGCCATTTTACAAAAAAATTATCTGTATTCCCTTGCACACACCAAGAATGTACACACTAATTTGTCCATCACTGTGCTTCTCATGAATACACTAAGCCCTTCAGGAGCCCACCTCCAATTGATACCCAAATGAATCCTGGTCCATCTATCTGGTTCTCAGGAGTCAATTTTCATCAGCCTATAACTGGGGCAAGTCCTTTGGCAGCCAGATTCCTCACTGGTCTGCTGCTGTGGACTCCTGCCATGTCCGGTTTTCAGTTCTGCATCCTCAATTGCTTCCTCTAGCCTCTCATTCCACATATTAAAGTTATGAATCTGAAATATCCAAGACAACATTGGACTGAAGGGCAAATTTTGTTCGGCAACAATTACATTAGGTGGTGCATCTGAGCATTCTGTGGTGCCAACAAGTTTGCTTATGTAACCAAATGCTGGAGCCCACCTCTTCACAAATAATAACAATTTTTTTTCTGGATCAAGGCATTTTGTCTTTCATCATTGTCACCTATAAGATCGATCACCTGCAAAAGGTTGTGCAAACACACCACTTTCATGTAATTTTATTTTATGAACTTTCCACACAATCTGGTTTGCGCCATTCTGCCATCTTATCATAAGCTTACTTTTTACAGGTGTTGATCTTAGTTTACATTTTAAGGACTATCTTCTCTTTTAAGATTTTTGGACATTTGTAAACTTACCCACCCTATTTTTGCAGTCTGAGTAGCTTGGGACTTTCGTAGCTGCTAGCTCCATCACCAGTACAATGAATTTTGTTCATTTAAGTTTTACATCAACTCACTGAGACACGAGTTAATGCAAGTCTTATTCATGACAGCTAGTTTTCAACTAAACAGCATGCCACAAAATATACCAATGTGTCAATTCCTAAGTTAGTAATTACACATTGACCTTAAGATGACATTTTCCTTTATAGCAACAAACATGCAGCATAATTACAGTCTAAACTTGGCAACTGTGATATTGCACTGATAACATTACTGTTGAACATATACTTGAAGGAGCTGCAGTGGGCTTGAAAAATGAGTGTAGTTTATTAACAAGACCTTCAAGCTGCAACATGCCATTAACAAAGACAAATAAAGAGTTGTTTACTTACCCTTTGCAGACGATATTGTGACAATCTAATGATGGTTGATGCTCTCACTATATTCCCCATGTATTGTCAATATTTTAAGTATTATTCTTTATTTTCTAGGGAGGAAGGTGAAATTCAAGGGATTGCATTATTATATGGTACTCACATCCACCACTGCTCCATACCCTACAATCCTTTCCTATTTAAATTTCAGATGAAGTATAGAGAGATCATGATTGCAAGCCCATGGGTCGTTGGCCCATAATGGGACTCTTCTACACAATACACCATGTTGTTCCAGCACTGACTTTGCTTTAAGTATGCTGGAAGAGACAGACCTGCCAAAATCAATACAAAACTTCATCTTGCATTCTGGAGTGTGTCTCCCAGCCAATTCTTATGTGAATTAATTTGAAAGCTTCAGGCACAGGAACTGGTTCAGAGTCCTTTAAGAAGAAAGTTTACATACATAATCAGGAGATGAGTAAAGATAAAATGATACTAAATTAAATAAATGTGCTGAGTTAATATATCTTTAAACTGATTGTTAATAAAAATAAGTATTTTATCCATTCAGTCAATTCAAATTCACTTCCCAAGTGGTTAGATGACAGCTCACAAAAGCCTTCATTTGGACTCGAGCACTAAAGCCCTTGGTCTTATTTTCTAATTCCACAATGGAACACTTTTCTATCCAATCACAAGGGAGGAGATAAACACTGAATGTATAAATATATAATATTGCTGCAGACCTCATTTTGTTCTGCACTTAAAAAAATTGTTCCATCTTCACAACCATTTTCCACAATGGCATTTCCATTTGGCAAATTCTCCTTTACCCCGAGTGAAAGACATGGTGAAAATGGTAGTGCTCTATCAGAATATGGTGGTAAAATTAGAGAGTCAGGTTTGATCAGAATAATAACCATCTACAAGGTCATTTCAATTACAAATCCATTGGCAGTGAGAGGGCAATGTCTAGTTGTAAGTGTTGTGATAGATTTGTGTTTGAATGTAATCTGATTAGGAAACTTTTTCAAGCCTGTGACAACAACCATCACTATGAAATAGCAGATGTGCTCTTTTGTTTCCATTTCCACTGTTACCAGGATCTTTACCTGTCTGAAAAATAGAAAATGACCAACATTCATTTCCAAGACACTCAAAGTGAGGTTGCTAGATATTACATCACCAACAACAAGCCCATTACAAATGACAAAAATAGTATCATCAATAAATCAGACAGATTTACCCTCTAAACTGTGGAACAAGTGCAATGATTTCACAAACACAGCACAAGGAAGCTTGTTCACTGCTAATGTGTATTGATTGCTCAAGATTTTTCCTTCACCAACTGCACGCACATACCCTGAAATACAGTTTACCACCAGGGACAAATTGTAGTGGTCAGGTCTCCAGCACTTGGATTGGACCCTCAGCTCAGAAAGGAAAGAGGGAAGAGAGGAATACAATCGTGATTGGGGATTTGATAGTGGGGGGACAGACAGAAGGTTCTCTAGGAGAGATTGATTATCCCAGATGTTTTGTTTCTTCTCTGGTGTCGGGGTTTGTGATATCTCAGATCGCTTGCTTCTGATTCTCAAAAGGGAGGGTGAGCAAACACATGTAGGGACTAATGCTGTAGGCAGGAATGGTGAGGAGGTTCTGATAGGAGAGTTCAGAGAGTCAGGACCAATCTCAGGATTTCTACCCATGTCACTTGCTAGTGAGGTGAGAAACACAAAGATAAACCAGTTTAACACATGGCTAAAGAGATGTTGCAGGAGGGAGGGCTTCAGGTTTCTGGATAATTGGGTTCACTTCCAGTGAAGTTAGACTTCTAGTGGAATGGTTTGCACCTGCACTGGAAGAGGATTTACATCCTTGCAAGTAGTTTTTCTAGTGTTGCTTGGTGGTGGTGGGGGGGTGCTTAAACTATATTTGCAGGGGGAGGGGAAACAGAGCAGATAGTAAGGTGGAAGTCAATGAGAGTCATGCAAGGACTGCATGTAAAGACAGTTGTTCAGGAAAGAAATGGTTTCAGGTACATCTGCTTCAATGCGTGGAGTATTGTCAGTAAGGCAGATGATCTTAGAGTGAAGTTTGCAACGTAGGTTTACATTATTACTTTATTGCAATTAGAGAGACTTGATTGCAGGAGGGGCAGAATTGGCAGCTCAATGTTCCAGGGTTCTGTTTTTCAGACAGGATAGAGGGCAAGGGAGGAAAATATCACAGCTGTGTGTAGACAAGATGGCATTGTGGACTCGTCTACAGAGGCCATATGAGTAGAAATGAGGAACAGGATGGACATGAGCATGCTAATAGGGCTGCATTACAGACCACCCAATAGTCCTAAAGAATTGGAGTAGCATATCTGTAGGGAGATAGCAGACCAATGTAAGGAATAAAAAGTTGTGATGGTAGGAGATTTTAACTTTCCACACATAGACTGGGACTCTCATAGGGTAAATGGACTGGATGGGTTGGAGTTTGTCAAATGTGAAAAGGAAAGGTTTCTACATCAATATGTGGAGGTGCTAACTAGAGAAGATGCAATACTTAATCTTCTTTAGAGAACCAGGCAGGTCAGGTAGCAGAAGTATGTTTTGGTGAGCATTTTTGGTCCATGGCCATAATATCATTAGTTTCATCAATTTTCGAGAAGGATAAATCTACTCCTCAAGTTGAGGTTCTGAATTGGAGAAAGGCCAATTTTGAGGTAATTAAGGATCTCGAAAGAACCAATTGGAATAAGTTATTTTGTGGCAATTTTGCATCTAACAGGTGGAAGGCCTTCAAGGATAACATTTTGAGAGTGCAGAGATTGCATGTTTCTACAGGAATAATGGCAAAGTTAACAGACAGAGAATCTTTGTTTTAAATGGATATTGGAGATCAGGTTAAGAAAAGGAGGGGGCTATATATGCTGTAATGGCAATAAGGAGCAAATGAGTATGGAAAATGTAAGAGAATGCTTAAGAAGGAAATTAGGAAAGCAAGAAGAAGACATGAAGGTGGTTTGGCAGATAATGTGCAGGAAAATCCAAAGGGTTTCTACAAGTATGCTAAAAGTAAAAGGAGAGTAAAGGACAAAATTGGACCCCTAGAAAATCATAGTGGTCAACTCGGTATGGAGCCTTGTGAAATGGGGGAGATCTTAAACAATTTTTTTGTATTGGTATTTACG
Source organism: Narcine bancroftii (assembly GCF_036971445.1). Classification (NCBI taxonomy): domain Eukaryota; kingdom Metazoa; phylum Chordata; class Chondrichthyes; order Torpediniformes; family Narcinidae; genus Narcine; species Narcine bancroftii. The sequence continues at coordinate 100,430,608 of NC_091475.1, read as the reverse complement.
CAGAAAACTGGCATAGTGAATAAGGATGGAAGGGGAACAAATAGAAGTGTCATGGAGCATATGGAGTTTAAGGAGAAGGAGGTTTTTGCTACCTTGTAATGAATAAAGGTAGACAAATCCCATGGACCAGATATGATATTCCCCCGCACCTTGATGGCCCCTGCTGGATATATTCAAAGTGACCTTTGTCACGGGGGAGGAGCCAAAGGATTGGAGGGTGCCTCTTGCTCTCCTGCTGTTTAAGAAGGGTTCCAAAAGTAAATCAGGCAATTATATTTAAAGGATTTCTGATAGGATATATATTTATTTGGACTGTCATCAGCTGAATGAGGATAGTCAGCATGGATTAACAGGTCATGTTTAACAAACCTTGTAGAGATTTTTGAGGCAGTTACTAAAACAAAACTGATAGAAAGGCTGTTGATTTTGTCTTCATGGACTTTAGTAAGGCCTCTGAAAGGCTGGTTCAGAAGGTTAGGACACTAAGTATAAATAGAGAGGTTGTAAACTGGATTCAAAATTGGCTTGCTGAAGAAAACAGAGAGTGGTGGTGCCTCATAGATCTGTGTTGGGACCATTATTGTTTGTAATAAATGACCTAGATGATATCATGGTGAATTGGATCAACGAAGTTGCTGATGACATGAAGATAGGAGACATAGTGGTCTGTAAGGAAGATTTTCAAAGCTTGCAGAGTGATCTGGACCAGCTGAGAAATTTGGCCAGTAAATGGCTGATGGAATTTGATGTAGATAAGTGTGAGGTGTTGCATTTTGGAAGAATGTACCAGGGTGGTAGGTAAATGATAGGCCATTGAGGAGTGTGGAAGAGCAAAGAGATCTGAGAATACATATACATTGTTCCATAAAGTGGAGTCGCATGTAGACAAGTCTGCAAAGAAAGCTTTTGGCATCTTAGACTCTATAAATCAAAGTATTGAGTATAGAAGTTGGAATGTTATGTTGAAGTCATTGGTAAGACCCCACTTAGAATATTGTGTGCAGTTCTGGTCGCCCGACAGCAGGAAAGATATCAATAAGATTGAAAGAGTGCAAAGAAGATTTACAAAGATGTTACCAGATCTTCAGGAGTTAAGTTAGCAGGAATGATTAGACAGGTTAGGACTTTACTCCTTAGAATGAAGAAGGATAAGTGGAGACTTCATAGAGGTTTATAAGATTATGAGGGGTATGGACAGAGTAAATGTGAGTAGGATGTTTCCACTTCGATTGGGGGAGATAAATACGAGAGGTCATAGCTTTAAGCTGAAAGGGGAGATATAAGGGGAACATTGGGGAAAGTTTTTCACTCAGAGAGAGGTAAGAGTGTAGAATGAGTTGTTCTCTAATGTAGTGAATGCAGATTCAATTTTGAGTTTTAAAAATAAATTGGATAAATACATGGATGGGAGACGTGTGGAGGGTTATGGAATAACAGTAGATTAGTGGGACTAGCAAGTTTTATTGGATGGCATAGACCACCAGGTTCAAATGGCCTGTTTCTCTATGCTGTTATATTCTATGGTTCTATTCATCACAAGCTGAAATGTGTGGTCTTAATGTTATGGTGTTAATGCTACCAAAGGTTCTGTTAGTTTACATAAGGTTAGTTCACATATCATACTTTGAGAGGTTTAAATATGAAATTAGATTCCCTGATTGGAAAATAGTTCTTATTAAAATATTCCCAATTACATTAGCACATGAAGTACCTGGCCAGTGCTTGCTCCTCTGATGTGGTCCCTATGACCTCACAAATCATTCATGATACTACAGGCCAAACTGAGCTGGGATCATTACCTCTAAATTAGGCTGGTTCAAGAATACAGCTGGGTCTCAAATGGTGGATCTCTGGAATGAACTGCTGGCTGCTGTCAAACATCAGATCTGATCATCAGAAACAATTTAAAAGTGTTGAAATTAATTTTATATAAAACTAAAGATAAAATCATAGTTAGCTGAGATTGATATTTAATTCAATAAAGAAATAAACTCCAGTTTATTGACCTTCTCCAATCACTTATCTTTGTTATTGGGGCCATTTGAGCTAGCTAAAGGAAGTGTACTCGTGATAACTGACCTCTGCCCACGCAGCAGAGTCCAGCAGCAGAGCTTTAGGACAGATGTGCTGGCATCAGATCTCCAGCACCTCAAAGTGTGCCAAGATGAAGGTCAAGAATGCACTAATCTACTCAATACAGTTAGCTGGTGGCTAATGTGAGTATGATCTGAGTTATAGGTACCTGTTCAAGTTTTAGAAGGATTTTGATACTGAAAGTAAGGAGGAACATTATTCACTGTCAGGTGGATCAATAATAAATGACATTGATATTTTTCCCCTGTTGTAAGTACTGGATGTATTACATAATAATGTGTTATTGAACTCCAATGGAACCAAATTTGAGACGAGTTCAACACAAGTGCACGACTATTTTGTGTTAGCATATCTAATAGCAGATGACTTTCTTGCAAAATAGTTAAGATTAGAAAGGATATCAAAGGGAGATGAGACATTTTTGCAACATTGTGTCTATGAAAAGGAATCATTTTCAAAATGTTGCAAGCAGGTTAAGTAATTAGTTACAGCTTGAAAAAGGGACTTAAGGGGCTGTGAAGAAAGAAAATGGATATTCTGAATATCATATTGAAAAGAGCTAAAACGAGTACAATGCACTAATTGATCCCTGCAGACTGATCTTATGATAAGCTCCTCGAGGTAAACTAAAATTAATACAGAAAAATACGCAGCATCCAACATTTGAGTTCTTTTTGTTACTACAGTCATTTTATGACAAACTCCAGCAGACATTTTCAGGGAAAATATACATGAATTTGAGAAATTGTTTTTTTTGGGACAAGTTTTACAAAACAGCTTTTTTTTTCTTCTGTTTCATTGCCATTACATGTCAAGGAACACTGTTTCCTTGCAATTAGACTTGAAATGATCCTTCTGTTTTGGAGGATGGCTGTGTACCAAAGCAAACAAAATAGGAGTGATTTCCAGCATGTGTCCCATAGCTTAACACTTGTCATCGATAATAGGCTTGAGCTCAGATGTCTGTACTTCAGCAAAAGTCTATCCAAAACTATTTTAGTTTTAATCTTTCATTACAACATTGGCACATAAAACTGTAATTAGTGGCCACCTGTCTAGAACTGACATAAAAACCACCCCTTACTGTTGAAGAACTCATTTTCAATATCAGTTCTGCAAGATGCCAAGAAATCCTCAGTGGTGGCCAAAGGGCCAAGCACCATTTCCATTGATAACTCACCTGCATTTTTCACCTTTTATCAATTGTCTGTCAATGTGACTACTATAAGTCTCTGAGTTGCCACCAAACTTACTGAAACTCATCTTGCTGAGGCAATTAAAATTTTGTGCACCTGCTTCAACCAGCTGACATTATGGGTTTGATGACTGGCTACCATTTTGGGTGGAAATGCAGCTGAAGACAAGAGACTGAAGGAAGGAATATACATGGTGCGTGACTGAAGTCCATTGTTCAGGGTGACACTATCCCATCTGCAGACAGGCAGGCATTGGTGCAGGAGCTATTTCTAACCCATGAAAGCTTCTGCAGCATCATGTTGACATCTAACTGAAAGTGAATACAAGTGTATGCCTCAGAATCATCTCTGTTTGAGCATTAATCAACCAAGGGTGCATGCCTCTATCAAACAAAGAGGGGAAAGGGTGAACAACAAAGTCAGAAAAGTATGTGAGGCTAAAGGTTAGTAATAGGGGAAGGAAAGTGGAGGCAGCAGTGAGTAACAGGAGAGCAGGAGAGTTTAGGCTTGGGTATCAGTAGAGGGGGAGACTGTGTTTGGATCAGGGTTATTAACAAGGATTGGACAACAAGGGGGCATGGGTGAATAATTGATGTGACTGAGCAGAGGCAGAATTACAGAATAGTTACATGAAGGAAGGAAGCCATCACATTTTCCTTGCAGCCCTTGTATTCTTTCCTTTGAGTCACTTATCCGGCCTATTGTGAAATTATGAAAAACTTTAGGTGTAGTTATGTCATCCGGTCTATTTAATTAGCTGCCAACTAGTGGAAAGGACATTGAGAAGCAATGAATGGAATATGTGCAAAAGCCATTCAGCAGTAATAATGGGGAGGTTTAACATTCCAAACAGACTGAGAGAATAACATAGGAGGTTAGAGCTGATAGTGAGATGGAGGAGGATAAAGGTCATGTGAGGACTGCATGTATAGATAGAATCAAAGGTTTTTACATGATAGAAATGTTCTCAGGTGTATTTATTTCAATGCAAAGAGTATTGTCTGAAAGGCAGATGATCTTAGTTTGTGTGATTCCAACATTATTGCTATTAGTGAAATTTGGTTGCAGGAGGGACAGGACTGGCAGCTCAATGTTCTGGGTTCCATTGTTTCAGACATGATAGAGGGGGGAGGCATAAAAGGAGGAGGAGTGCCATTGTTAGTCAGGGAAAATATCACAGCTGTGCTTAGACAGGACAGCCCAGGGGGCTCCTCCACAGAGGACATAATGGGTGGAGCTGAGGAAAAGTATGACCACACTGATAGAGTTGTATAATAGACCATCCAATAGTCAGAGAGAATTGGAAGACCATATCTGTAGACAGACAGCAGACCAATGTAAGAAACAAAAAGTTGTGATGTGAAGATTTTAACTTTCTGCTTATTGACTGGGACTCCTGTACTGTAAAAGGGCTGGATGGCTTGGAGTTTGTCATATGTGTTCAGGAAAGTTTTCTATATCAGTATACAGAGGTGCCAACCAGAGAGGATGCAATACTTGATCTCCTGTTAGGGAACCCATACAGGTCAGGTGACAGAAGTATGTGTAGGCAAACACTTTGGATCCAGTGACCATAATGCCATTACTTTCAAGCTAATTATGGATAGGGATAGGTCTGGTCCTTAACTTCATATTCCAAATTGGAGAAAGGACAATTTTATGGAAATGGGAAAGGAACAAGGAAGTCTGGATTGGGATAACTTGTTTTCTGGCAAGGATGTGTCCAGGAAGGCCTTCAAAGGTGAAATTTTTAGAGTGCAGTGTTTGCATGTTCCTGTCAAGGATATTGGGGATCTGGATCAGAAGAAGAGAGAGGTGCATTATCAGGTATAGTCAACAAGGAACAAATGAGGCACTAGAAGAGTAAAGAAAATTAAAGAAAATACTTAAGAAAGAAATCAGGAAGGAAAACAAGAAAACACAAACTTCCTTTGGCAGATAAATTGAAGGTAAATTCAAAGGGTTTCTACAAATTGGTCCCATAGAAGATCAAAGTAGTTGTGTATGTGTGAAGCCTCATGAGACAAGGGAGATCATAAACAGCTTTTTTTTTCATCAGTATTTACTCAGGAAACTGGCATAAGGTAGAAGGAAGGATGGGAAACAAGCAGTAGTGGCATGGAACCTCTTGAGATTAAAGTAGAGGAGGTGTTTGCTGCCTTACAGAGAATAAAGGCAGATAAATCATTGTGGCCTGACATGATGTTACCTCAGACCTTGAGGGAGACTAGTGCAGAAATTGCAGGGGCCCAGGCAGATATATTTGAAATGTTATTCGCCATGGGTGAGATGCTGGAGGATTCAGGTGACAGATGTATGTGTAGGAGAACATTCTGGATCCAGTGACCATAATGTCATTAGTTTCAAGTTAATTATGGATAGGGATAGGTCTGGTCCTTAACTTGATATTCCAAATTGGAGAAAGGACAATTTTATGGAAATGGGAAAGGAACAAGGAAGTCTGGATTGGGGTAAGTTGTTTTCTGGCAAGGATGCGTCCAAAAAGGCCTTCAACATGAGGGTAGCTCATGTTGTTCTTTTGTTTAAAAAAAAGGCTCCAAAAGTAAACCTGGAAATTACAGGCTGGTGAGTCAGTAATGGGTAAATTATTGGAGGATGTTCTGAGAGATCTGATATACTAGTTGGACAGCCAACAGCTGATTAAGAATAGTCAGTATGGCTTTGTGCATCATAAGTCATGTTTAACAAATTTTATAAAGTTTTTTGAGCAGATTAACAAGAAACTAGATGATGGAAAGGCTACGGATGTTGTATACATGGACCTTAGAAAGGTCTTTGACAAGGTTCCACATGGGAGGTTATTTCAGAAAATTCAGACACGAGGCATCTATGGAAAGGTTGTAAACTGGATTGGAAATTGGCCTAATTGGAGAAGTCAGCATGTGGAGGTAGATGATTGCTTCTCAGACTGCAGGCCTGTGATTAGTGGTGTGCCTGAGGATCAGTGCTGAGACCATTGTTTATTGCCTATGTCAATGATCTGGATCATAATGTTGTAAATTGCATCAGCAGGTTTGCAGATGACACTAAGATTGGGGGTGTTGTGGACAGTGAGGAAGGCTTTCAAATCTTACAGAGGGATCTGGACCAACTGGAAAAATGGGAGAAAAAAAAAAACAATGGCAGGTGGAATTTAATGTAGATAAGTGTGAGGTGTTGCATTTTGGAAGGACAAACCAAGTTATGACCTACACAGTAAATGTTAGGGCACTGAGGAGTGCATAGGAACAAAGGGATCTGGAAATAGAGATACATAATTCCATGAAAGTGGTGTCACAGGTAGATGAGTTTGTGAAGAAAGCTTTTCATAAATCAAGGTATTGAGTGCAGGATTTGGGATGTTATGGTGAGGTATAAGACATTGGTGAGGCCAAATCTGGAGTATTGTGTGCAGTTATGGTCATGAAATTAAATGAAGGATATCAGTAAGATTGAGAGAGTGCAGAGAATGGCATTTGAATGGAGCCTATTCAGCGACTTCATCCCTAACATCGAAGTACTCGAGATGGCAGAGGCCGACAGCATCGAGTCCACGCTGCTGAAGATCCAGCTGCGCTGGGTGGGTCACATCTCCAGAATGGAGGACCATCGCCTTCCCAAGATCGTGTTATATGGCGAGCTCTCCACTGGCCACTGTGACAGAGGTGCACCAAAGAAGAGGTACAAGGACTGCCTAAAGAAATCTCTTGGTGCCTGCCACATTGACCACCGCCAGTGGGCTGATATCGCCTCAAACCGTGCATCTTGGCGCCTCACAGTTCGGCGGGCAGCAACCTCCTTTGAAGAAGACCACAGAGCCCACCTCACTGACAAAAGACAAAGGAGGAAAAACCCAACACCCAACCCCAACCAACCAATTTTCCCCTGCAACCATTGCAACCGTGTCTGCCTGTCCCGCATCGGACTTGTCAGCCACAATCGAGCCTGCAGCTGACGTGGACTTTTACCCCCTCCATAAATCTTTGTCCGCGAAGCCAAGCCAAGAGAACATTGAATCATTGGGCCAAATAGCCTCTTACCTTGCTGTACCCATTTTGTAATTCTGTGGCCTGATATATTCTGTCTTTGTTCATTGCAAGTCATCCTTATTCTGTAGTGCTGCAACATTCTCCTCAAACAGTAACACTTGTGGGAGTAAAAGGGGACAGAAAAATATTTGGAACGTGGGTCATATAAGTGGGCTGATGTATGTAATAATATGAATCAGTTCTGGGGACAAGAAATTATGTGGAGACAGAAGATCAATTGGTGAAAGAGAACATATGGGCAAATAAGACAATAATGGGGCATGATCCAAGCTGAAGAGGTGTTTGCCTCATTTATGTCCAAGTCTTTGAAGGAAACTCTAAAGTGAAAGGATTGGGAGGAGCTCTCAATCCAGCTGCAGAATATGCAGTTGTAGCTGGACAAATGTTAGGAGCCCAAAGACCAGTGAAGTTGTCGGAACTCTGTTAAATTGTTGGGCTGACCACAGCTGACTGATATCTATCTCTTCTCTTCGACTCTCCCGTGGCACAGCTTTATTCATGAGGTAGACTCGTCACTCAATCAGTAACGATCTGAGGACTCGGTTGGTTTGTGATTTGCAATATGAGCACCGGCCTATCTTCAATCTCATCTTCCTGGGACAGGAACCACTCAGCATACTTTTCCAGCTACCCCACCTGAGAATCGTTGAGCCAATGAGAAGGTGAAAGGATGCACACAAAGATTGACAGTCAGTCACCCTCAGTGGTCTTTGAAAGATCTACAATCTGGATGCCTGAAGCATTGCATTCTGTTGACTAATATTCACTCTGAGCGAGCTTAGGGGACTGAATTTCAAAAAAAATTGCAACGTGCATACACCATAATGTGGAACATAAATATATGGGTATGGAGACATTTTTTTTTATATTAATGAACTGGAAATGTAAAATTAGAAAAGGAAAAAGAGAGAAGAATTTTTTAAAAAAACAAAGAAAAATTAGAAGTATGGAAGAAGCAGTGAAGGGGGAAAAAATTCTGTTGACTGAGGGGAAATGCAGTGCTGTGCAATGTATGATTCAAAGGTTGGGAATAGGGTTGTGCCCCTGATTATCTACATGCCAGATTTTCAAATTAATAGAAAAACACAGCAATCTGAAATCAATACATAAAATGCTGAAAATACACAACAGATCCATCAGCCTCAGTGAGAAGCAAAGACAGGTTAATGTTCCAGGTCAGAGTTCCCTTAAGAAGCAATAAAAAAATGGAAATATTGCCTTGAAAATCATTCCAGCTCACCTGAATTAATGTCGACTCAGACACATTTGAAAGTGGTTTAATTGCTGTTCCTACATTTGTTCACCAGTGAGTTAATGATTTATTTCACAGCCTTGGTGATGGTGGGGACAACTAGTCAATGTAACTATAGGGGGAAGTGTCAAAAATTCCTGATGAATCAGTTGCTGCATTCATTTTCCTTACTTTCAGTTCAGTCTGTTTCTAACTTCCCAGGTGTTCCAGTAATGTAAGAGACCCAGAAAATTTAGATGCAGACTCTGCTCCTCCAGGTAATTGAAAAGATATTCTCATCCCCATAATCATCAGGGAAATGCAACTACTGCAGAAGAACTTAGTTGATCTTTATCATAATAAACCACAAGAAACTGAGTGCTGCTCCTGTTGGTGAGCTAGAAATCTATGCTAAGGCTGAGGAAAACATGTATTACAATCTGACAAAACTGAAAAATTAAGATTAAAAAAAAACTGTTATTAAAAAAATCTGCAGCAGATCCCTCCAATTGCATTGCCTTCACATTCTAGTCAGCCTCCCACGTCAGGTGTTTGTTTTCACCATAGCCATTAACAAAAATGTATTAAGCATAAATATAAATAGCAGCCACTTTTGACCTAATCGCACATTCAGCTGATCAGCTGATTGACCCCTACAGGCCACAGCATGTGTAAGTAAAAGCCTCATTTTCCTTTTCACCTCATGTAACATAATTTTTAAAAATATATTTATGAGTGTCCCCCCAGCATTTTCTGTTTTAATATTTTACTATCATTTCTGTCACACATTCCTGTCTGGTGTTGAACCCCACAGCTGTAAAAAAACAAATCTCTTTCCAATATATTGTCTACACAGTCAGCATGTAAAATGTATTTGACCAATGTCATGGTATAGACAATGGAAAGTATCTGTGAAGGTCACTCTGATGTTTCTGAATTGCTATAGTTTTTCGAAAAGGTACTTTACTGGACTGATATTTAAGTGTTCTCATAAATAAGTCAGACTATCATATTACATCAGGTCAACAATATATGTCCAATAATTACTGCGCCCTTTTCTTTCCAGGGTCTGGATTTCCACTTGTCACTGGTGGGACGCAGTTCCCTGTTGCTGGATTTGCTTCATTGCATTAGTGACCTCACTAAGATTGTGCAAAATGCCACCTAAAACTGCAATGGTTTAAAATTGAGAGGCAAGAGGACACTTTGAGCAATCATTTACAATGAGCCAGCAAGCCCTACGTTCCATTGTGGGCCATAAATAAATTCAGTAATGAGGGCTTAGCCACCACCAGTTGATCAGTTCTTGCCTAATCAGAAAAAAAACATTAAATATTTGTACACAGCATCTCATATGCAGCCTATAAATAACTGTCTGCAATTCCTTTTAGATTATCTGGCAGGAGACCAGAAGAACTGATGGAAAACTGGCATAAATTATTGAAACCAGCATAGAAGATGACTTTATAGAGAGTGGTCTTCTCCACTCTAATACGTCTCAATGCAAAGTAATTTTACAAATATTGTCACTAATGTGTGGAGAAGCTTTTCTGGACCTATGCTAATTTGGATGAGTTTGATGTGAAAAGATGCAGTGCCGAGCTCTGCCACCTTAAAGCTACCTACTACCTTTCTTTATTGTTCTAATCAGGTACCCATAAAGATTTGATAATATTTCAAATACTGTGTTGCATCTCTGGATTCTCTCGAAGATCATCATTCTTGCTTAGTAATGTTAAAAGCAGTACTTTTTTAAAACTTCCAACCATGAGGTCTGTGCCCAAGATGTCAAAGCCTGTGTTGGGCAGTGTAGCATGTGGGATTGCAATGCTGGGGGAGCAATGGATCAACACAGGGCACCAGAAACAGAGAGAAAACCCTCCCCTGCTCCTGTTGAGAGGGAGAGACATTGAGATGGCCCTACACGACAGTGAACATGGCAAAGGACCAACAAGGGGCTCACCAGTTGAAAGACCCACACAGGTTGTGGGCTGTTAGTGACTGGGTCATGGGAACCAGATATTGGAGACAGGATTCAAGTGTCTGGTGAGGTAAAAATGGGTTCCGAAGGACCTTGGACTGAAGGCTTCCTAATCATGCCAGAGGTTTTGATCTGGAGCATGAGTTGTTGATGGTTTCAACTGGAGTCTACGTGGCTGCAGAGGCTGCAGCTGTGCTGGAGGTGAATCCAGTTGCCCCATTCACACTGGCACTTTAACTCAGTAATTAATCGCCAATCTACTGGTTAATGTGCCAGTGTGAATCAGATTACCCGGGAGGGTGTATCATTGCTGATTCATTTTGAATTGGCATACTAATGAACCCAGTGTGAAAGGGACAAGGGGGTATGCAGGACACAACCACTGGAGGGTAGGCACCCCTTTGCTCTGGGATGCAGATGGTGAGAATGAAAGCGTGCAGAGAACTGGTTAGCGTTGGTTCAGTGTGAATGGCAAAAATGCTTTTTTGGACTGGTTTGTTGAACTGCCAATTTACTGGTTAGCCAGTGTGAAAAGGGCTGGTGTCTCTGAATGACCTCTCTTTTACTTCTCTTTCACTCTTTTTCCTTTTGTTAGGAGTGCCGGGCAATGCTCGTGGCGACTCTATTTTTTTAACAGTAGACAAAAGTTGAAGTATGTCATGTATATTACATGACAACAAAAGGAGCCTTTGAATATTGATAGTGAGTTGAAGCTCTATATTAGAAATATTTCAAATGTTGAAAGGCATGGACAGAAAGGTTGCTTCCCATGGTGGGAGAGTCTAGGACAAGAGGGCACAACTTCAGGATTAAAGGGCATCTGCTTACAGCAGAGATGTGTAGGAATTTCTTCAGCCAAATGGTGGAAAATCTGCGGAGCTTGTTGCCACAGGCCATTGTGGAAGCCAGGTCATTGGGTGTTTTTAAGGCAGAGCTTGATAGTTACTTGATTAGCCAGGGCATCAAAGGTTATGGGGAGAAGGCTGGGAGTGGGACTGAGTGGGAAAATGGATCAGCTCATGATTGAATGGCAGGACAGACTCGATGGGCTGAATGGCCTATTTCTGCTCATATATCTTGTGGTCATGTAATCTTATAGATTTGAACATTGGCAATTAATTAGTGTAGGGATGTTCTCTACAATTTTTAAGGATATAAAGCAATATATATTAAAAGCTAATAATGCACTAATGATCTGAGTACCTCACAACACATTAGACTGAAAGAAAAATATTTGAGATGTAGCTATTGTTGTTTGGTAGGCAAAACAGAAGTCAACACAAAATTTCATGAAAACCCACGTGAATTATTCAGGAAGTCATGTAACTCACTAATGTCAAAGGAGGATTAAATATTTTATGAGGAGGTGGATGGGACCTACCATGTGTTTCTTCAAAATCATCCTATGGGAACTTGAAGCTTGTCTGATTAGGCAGACAAGGTTTAGGATATCACCTTAAATATACCAACCATTATAGTTCAGCACGCCTTCAGTGCTCAGTGGAAGTAGGAGGCCAGATTTCATACTGGGAACTAAATCTCTAATTCTGAAGTCAATGCCTTGAGCTTACAACTTTAGACTCAGACATGAATACAAACAGTGACCATGACTAACAAAATGCAGCATGCATTCACCTTCAAGTTCACCCTTCATGCAGAGTTTCAATATATGACCTGCACAGATTAAATTCTGCTATCCACAATTGTCCTTCAAAATTTGCAAGGCAGAAAAGATTCTGGAAGCATTACCACGCAGAACCCAAATAACAAATGTGATGAGCCTGGCAAATCCTATGAGAACCAATCAAATGTGTCATTGATATTCTCCACCACAATTTTCTGTGTCGTGCCTTGTATTTCTAAAATGCAGTTAGATCTATCAATTTTTTTCCTCATAGCTTGCACTGAATGTGATGTACAGAATTCAGTGTATAGGTAAAAATAGTAAAACTGAAGGGGAATGTAGGACAGAGAATTAGGTGACAATGATGTGGCCCCTATGCCCAACCTGTGATCTCCATCAATGTAGTTCACTAGTAGAAATGCTGAATTTCTGCTAACATTAGCAAATTACGTCTAATTATATTACATGAGTATTAGTTTATAAAAACTCATTTTTTCTTCCTTGAAGTCATCTTCGCAAATTTATTATGGGATAGTGTAATGTGAAGGGTTGTGGCAGTCACGTGACAACTCTGCCCACTATCTGGTTGGAAGACATACCACCTGCAAATCAAGGTTTGGCCCCACCCATTAGTGCACACATTAGTCGTTGGCCAATTTAAATTCCTTTGTACTTGGCCTTAGGCCATTGGCTGTTGTAATTGATTAGTCTGTTCTGGCACTGAGCCATTGCTCCCCACATGCCAAAGCCTTCCAGCACTATAACGGGCACCACTTGTGCTTGGTATTTTGCTCTTTGCTCTCTTAGGATCACCCAGCTTCACTTCAGGCCTAAAACTGTGGAAGGATGCTACAGAATTTGTTGGTAAAATGTGCACTGTTTATAAGTGTTAGGAGCATTTAATTAGGGTGCATAGTAGCATAGAACTGTGCCTGCACTGAGTCAAGGGGTGGTGGGTATCATATTGGACTTTCCTTGATTAGTGTGCATGTGTGTGTATTGCTGCTACCACTTTCTTTTGCTTGCTATAAATTGTGCATGTTGTTTTATTGCTGCTACCATTTCCCACATTTGCTATAAACTGTGTGTGTTATCTCTGTTACCATTTTCCCATGCCTGCCTTTTGTAAATAAAATCATTCACTGCAAAACTACATTTAGAGACCTTGCTTTTGAGACCTATCAAATCTGCTTTCTCATTCATAACAGATAGCCTGACAGAAGGATAAACATCTGAAGCTGGATGTTGGCAAATGGGAGGGGGAGGGGGAGGGGGAGGGGGAGGGGGAGGGGGAGGGGGAGGGGGAGGGGGAGGGGGAGGGGGAGGGGAGAGAGGAGAGAGCGAGAGAGCGAGCGCTGCAAATTAATGATGAGGGATTTGGACAGAGGAGATGTAGGAACATTAGGTAAAAGATCGTGAAATGGCATATCAGGGAGAATAAGTTTGCAAGAGATATGGAGTGGGATACTTGCCTCTCAATATTGCAGAAATTAGATTTGACAATGGGGAAGGGGAGTGGAACTGGGACCAGCAACCTAAAGGTGAGAGTGCATAACAGGTCAGGCATTCCATTCTGATTACGTGGGGTACGTATTTGTTCCTGTTCCAATATTAGCTTGAGGTGGGGGGTAATGTGGGGTGGGGAACAAATTTGAAGTTAAGTTATTTCCTCTTCATACAGTCCTCCAGACTTGGTAATGTGCTAGTCATTCAAAGATGTCCTTAAACACTCAGTTGCAAGCACCTTGAGGGCAAATCAACTTTCCTTCCATTGCTCCAACAGGAGCATTGAATGGAAAATGATGCCATCCATTGGGAATCCTGCAAAAAATAAATGCTAAGGTGAGATTCCTGACAGACAATCTGAGCCAAAATACTGACTCATTCCAGATAAAAATAAGTTGGTCTCAGTGCTAAAACTGTGCTCCCGAATCTAATTTATTGTAAAAGTAAAGTTAAAGAAAAAAAACCATGGTACTTTCTTCCAGAGGAGCAGCTTAATTGAAGCCGTCCATCTCCTGGCTATGAAAGATCTCATCGTACTCTTTCCAATAACAGTTAAGAAGTGCTCCCAAATGTCGAGACTCGTGTTAATCATTCAATCAAACCAAGTTATCACATTAATGTTTATAAGGCGGCGGCGTGCAGGGCTCCGTTGGCGGTGGCGGCGTGCAGGGCTCCGTTGGCGGCGGTGGCGTGCAGGTCTCCGTTGGCGGCGGCGGCGTGCAGGGCTCCGTTGGCGGCGGCGGCGGCGTGCAGGGCTCGGCTGGCGGCGGCGGCGGCGTGCAGGGCTCCGTTGGCGGCGGCGACGTGCAGGGCTCCGCTGGCGGCGGCGGCGTTCAGGGCTCCGTTGGCGGCGGCGGCGTGCAGGGCTCCGTTGGCGGCGGCGGCGTGCAGGGCTCTGTTGGCGGATTTCATACATTACAACAGAGACTACACTTTACATCTGCTGCAATACCTGTAAAATGCTTTAGGATCTCCTGGGCTGTGAGCAGCACTGTATGAATACAAATCTTCTTAATTCAAATTATTCTCTCAAATTAAATACCAACTGTAGAATTGCAGCACACATTTGTGGCTCCATGACGGTAAGTAGGAAAGTATTTGTCATGAAAGTGAATGATCAATATGTGTTATAGACTTCCAGATGCAGTGCTGGAAGCAAAAGACCAAAATATTTAATTAATATTTAAATGTCACAGAGTGAGAAAGGCATGATTACTTTATAGGACGGATCAACTAAAATATGAAGTGTTGCAATTGTAATCATAGGTCTTGTGCTTCTTCAAAATTTTGGTTCATTGAGAGAGCATAGGATCATCAAACTTGTCATCAGATGATAACAGCTAACCATATCTCTGGAGACTGTGCATAGGTGGGAAACATAATATTAGAGCTGATTATAGAATGATGGCATAATCAAAAACTTATGGCACAGAAAAAAACAGTTTGTTTGTGCCTGATCCCATCTTCCAGAACTTGGTTCAGTCTTGCTGGTCAAAGGACTCCAAGGACTAAAGAACTGTGGAGAAACTGATTAAAAGTAATGAGTTTCTGCCTCTAATATACTTTCAGGAAGTGAGTTCCAAACATCTACAAAACTAAATGAAAAATGTCCTCCTACTAGCCTATAGCATCTTTCTCTGTTGGTAATATTTCCCAGCATTATGCATCATGCTGAAGAAGATTGAAAAGAGGGTTGGTGCGAGAACGCAGCCTTGCTTCACACCATTGTTAATGGAGAAGGGTTCAGAGAGCTCATTTCTGTATCTGGCCTGACCTTGTTGGTTTTCGTGCAGTTGGATAACCATGTTGAGGAACTTTGGGTGGCATCCGAGGCGCTCTAGTATTTGCCAAAGCCCTTTCCTACTCACGGTGTCGAAGGCTTTGGTGAAGTCAACAAAGGTGATGTAGAGTCCTTTGTTTTGTTCTCTGCACTTTTCTTGGAGCTGTCTGAGGGCAAAGACCATGTCAGTAGTTCCTCTGTTTGCGCGAAAGCCGCACTGTGATTCTGGGAGAACATTTTCGGCGACACTAGATATTATTCTATTTAGGAGAATCCTAGCGAAGATTTTGCCTGTAATGGAGAGCAACATGATTTCCCCTGTAGTTTGAGCAGTCTGATTTCTCGCCTTTGTTTTTGTACAGGGTGATGATGATGGCATCACGAATGTCCTGAGGCAGCTTTCCTTGGTCCCAGCAGAGCTTGAAAAACTCATGCAGTTTGGCATGCAGAGTTTTGCTGCCAGCCTTCCAGACCTCTGGGGGGATTCCATCCATACCTGCTGCTTTGCCACTTTTCAATTGTTCAATTGCCTTGTATGTCTCTTCCCGGGTGAGGACCTCATCCAGCTCTAGCCTTAAGGGCTGATGAGGGAGCTGGAGCAGGGCGGATTCTTGGACTGAGCAGTTGGCACTGAAGACATTGGAAGTGTTCTGACCATCAGTTGAGGATGGAGATCTTGTCGCTGAGGAGGACTTTGCCGTCTGAGCTGCACAGCGGGCTTTGGACTTGGGGTGAGGGGCCATACACAGCCTTTAGAGCCTCGTAAAAACCCCTGAAGTCACCAATGTCCACGCTGAGCTGGGTTCGTTTGGCGAGGATAGTTCACCACTCATTTTGGATCTCCCGGAGTTTGCGCTGAAGATGGCTGCATGCGCGACAGAAGGCTCATTTTTTCTCTGGCCAGGACGGCTTTGCAAGGTGAGCCTGATGGGCAGATCGCTTCTTTGCCAGCAGCTCCTGGATTTCCTGGTTGTTTTCGTCGAACCAGTCCTTCTTTTTCCTGGAGGAGAAGCCCAGTATCTCTTCAGTGGATTGCAGTATGGCAGTCTTCAGCTGATCTCAGAGGGGTTCAGGGGACGAGTCCGTGAGGCAGATTGCATCCTCGAGCTTTGCTTTGAGGTTTCTCTGGAAGTTTCCTCTCACTTCGTCTGACTGCAAGTTTCCAACATTGAACCTCTTTCTGGGGGCTTTACTGTTCCTGGACTTTGGCTTGAAGTGAAGGTTGAGCTTGCAGCGAACAAGCCAATGGTCAGTGTGGCATTCCGCGCTGGGCATGACCCTGGTGTGGAGCACATCTCGTTTGTCTCTTTCTCGCACCAGGACGTAGTCCAGGAGGTGCCAGTGTTTGGATCAGGGATGCATCCAGGTAGTCTTCAGGCTGTCCCTCTGCTGAAAAAGGGTGTTTGAAATGACAAGCCAGTGGGCTGATATCACCCCAAACCTTGCATTTTTGCGCCTCACAGTTCGGCGGGCAGCAACCTCCTTTGAAGAAGACGGCAGAGCCCACCTCACTGACAAAAGACAAAGGAGGAAAAACCCAACACCCAACCCAACCAACCAATTTTCCCTTGCAACTGCTGCAACCGTGTCTGCCTGTCCCGCATTGGACTTGTCAGCCACAAACGAGCCTGCAGCTGACGTGGACATTACCCCTCCATAAATCTTTGTCCGCAAAGCCAAGCCAAAGAAGAAAGAAATATTTCCCAGTCGAGGCAAAATAAAAATCTATGCCCTCTCCAGTGGAATTTTGAAATGGGTGACTGGAATTGTATCCAGTGCTCAAGATGTTCTCAACCCAGCATGATGTATAATTCTGGTATAATGTTTCTGTTCCCATATTTTATGCCTTAGCCAAAAGAGAAAGAATCTCAAATACTGTTTTTAATCACTATTTGTGTATATCTTTAATAATTATTTAGCATAAAATCCAAGATTCATTTGTTCCTTTGTACTTCTCAATATTTTCCCATTTATTCTGCATTCAGTGTACTTTTGCTCTTCCCCAAACAATTACTTTGTTTTTCTGGATTAAATTCCATTTGCCACTTTTTCAACCAACTGACAAGTCTACCTGTAGCTTCATAGAATCTCATTCTCACTGTCAATCATGGGACCATTATCTGAATTATTTGCAAATGTTTTCATAATGCTCTGACATTTAATTTTAAATCATTAAAATATAATTACACGAGGCATGCAAATAACTGAATTCTGAACCCTATGGACTCTAATGGCTTTCCTTTTCCAAATTATTAAGTTTTTAAGAGTATGGTAATTGCTAACAAGCAGAGCATTTATGAAGTTTGATCTGATCAAATGTGAAGTGTTGCACTTGGGGACTCCAAATGTAAGGAAAATGTACAGGACTTCAACATAATTTATGTACAGAAGGATCTTAAAACTCAAATCCAAAGCATGCTAAAACTGGCTATGCATATACATTGGGTAGCAAAGAATGTCATTGTCATGCTTCCCTTCATTGGTCAGGGAAATGAGTATAGGAGTAAGAAATTAATGTTGCAGCTGTATAAAATTTGGTCTTGCTGTTCTCAGAATGTTTTGTGCAGTTCTATTGTTCCCATTACAGAAAGTATGTGGAATCTTTGGGAAGTTTTCAAATAGAATTTACCAGGATGTTGCCTGGATTAGAGTATGAACTATAAAGAGAGAGTGAACAAACCACTGTTGCTTTCCTCTGGTGTGCTGGAAGCTGAGGGGAGATCTGATAGAAGTTTGTAAATTGTTGAGAGGCATAGATAAGAGAGTCAAATTAGTTTGCTTGGGCAAACATCAAAAAGTATATAGGGCTTAAATATATTTAAATTTGTAAGAGTTATGCGGGGTAAGCTCTTTACATAGAATGGTAAATGTCAGGAATATTTTGGCAGGAGTTACAGTGGAAGCAGTTATGATGGAAGCTTTGATAATGTATTTAGATAAACACAAATATGCAGAGGATGGAAGGATGCCCTGATGAAATAAATTATGTTCAGATAGACATCAAAGGCTGAAGGATCCTTTCCTGTTCTATATGTATCCATGTTCTGTGTTTTCTGTTTATTTATTGCTGATTTCTAATTGCCCTTGAAGTTGTTGCTTCCAGTGAAGCTGCTCCCAGGAATTAAATCCAGCAACAATGAAGGACAAACAATACATTTCAAGCTATTACTCAACCATTACTTTTCACTTCCTACCATGAAGCAAATTCTATCCTGGATTCCATAATCGATAACTTTTTTACCAGCCTGTCTATTGGTCCTTATCAAGATCCTAGAGAAAACCATGGGGTTACTTTGATTATGCTGCCCTCCTCATAATGTAGAAAAACAACTGGAACAACATGGAATACTAAAAATTATACTGAGGCATGTAATGGCATATTAGAACAAGGGACAAAAGTCTTGTTCAAGCGGGGAGAGTGGAAGGAATTTGAGCTTGGCAATGATGAGTCAAATCCAGGTCCAGCTAAATCTGGTCCCAATGTACAGATGAGTATGAAGACGTGGAGAGATTTAGAAAATAATTAGTAACATTAAACGAGCTTTAATCATGGAGGATGAAGGTTGAAATAATCCAGTAGAAAAAGTGGAACAGTTGAGTCTCATGGCAAGAAATGTACAAGGAAGATGGAGCAACAGGTAAACTGAGTTGAGCCTGAAATGGGTGATGAAAGAAGTGGAAGTATTCGTTCATATTTCGATAGAAATTTCTGAAGAACTGAGATGTCAGTTGTTGTAGCAAGTTGCTCATTAGTTCCGAGGCATTTATACAGCAAAGGTGACTGCAAAGCTAGAGTATAGAATATTGTTTCTTATGGCATTGTAGGTGCTGACTTGATTTGAAATAGTTGGATGCAATCTCAAGTTTAATATCATCCAATTACACAAGTAGAAACCAACAAAACAGCATTCTCCAGTCTTTGGTGCAAAACATGCAAACACACAACCAGATGTAGCACACATACAGGCACATCATACATTTGCAGAGCAAATTTACATATTAATAAATAAATATTGTTTAGAAATAGTAAATATTATAGTCTAGGATGGTTAGTGTGAGAGATTCCTTTGGTTGTTCAGCATTCTCATTGCTGTCAGAATCAGTTGTCTCTCAGCCTTGTGGTGCTTGCTCTGATATTCCTCTATCTTTCATAAAACACTACAGCGTAGTATAGGCCATTCAGCCCTCAATGTTGTACTGACCCATACATCTCTTCCTTAAAACAGTACTAAACCCTCCCTATCCCATAACCATAACCCTTTTTTTTCTTCCATTCGTATGTCTAAGAGTCTCTTAAATGCCCCAAATATTTCAACTTCCATCACTATCCCTGGCAAGGCATTCCAGGTACCCACAAGTCTGCGGGGGGGTGGAGGGGAAGGGGAGGTATAATCTTATCCCTGATGTCTCCCCTAAGCTACCCTTCCTTAACTTTGTACATGTCTTTTGGGATTTGCTGATCCTGGCCTGGGAAACAGGTGCTGGCTGTCCACCTTATCTATGCCTCTCATAATCTTGTAGACCTCTAGCAAGTCTCCTCTCATCCTTCTATTCTTAAAAGTGCAAAGTTCCAGCTCAGTTAACCTTGCCCTCTAAAATTTGTTTCCCAATCCAGACAACATCCTGGTAAATCTTCTCTGCACCCTATCCATAGCTTCCACATCCTTCCTATAATGAGGTGACCAGAACTGAACTCAATATTCTAAGTGTGGTCTCACCAGTAATTTGTAGAATTGTAACATATCTCTACTCCATAATTCAATCCCCCATTCATGAATAACAGCATCCCATAGGCCCTCTTAACTATTCTATCAATCTGTGCAGAATGTATGGATTTAAACCCCAATGTCCCTCTGTTCATCCACACAATTAAGTAACTGACCATAAACCTTGTTCTCAGCCTTCTGGTTTGTACTTCCAAATGCATCACCTCGCACTTAATCCAGATTGAACTCCATTTGCAGCTTTTCTGCCCAAATTTGCATCCTGTCAATATCCTCTTGTAACATTTGATGACCTTCAGCTTCATCCACAACTCCTCCAACCTTCATGTCATCCACAAATTTATTGATCCATCCCTCTTCCTCTGCTCCAGGTCATTTATAAAAATCACCAAGAGGAGGGGTCCTATAACAGATATTTGTGGCATTCCACTAGTCATTGACCTCCAGGCAGACTACTTTCCTTCCACTACAACTCTCTGCTTTCTTCTTGCAAGCTAATGTTTTATGCATACAGCTAATTTTCCACTGATCCCGTGCCTCATAACTTTCTGGATGAGTCTCTAGTGGGGGAACCTTGTCAGATCCCTTGCTGAAATCCACATAGACCATATCTACTGCCCGACCCTCAGCAATTTCTTTTGTTGCCTCCTCAAAAAAACTCAATTAGGAACGTGAAATATGATCTTCCCTTCATAAAGATATGTTCTCTATCCTTGAGTGGGCTGTACTTCTCCAAATGCTCATAGATCCTATCCTTCAGAATCCTCTACAATATTTTGCAAACTACTGCCACATCTGCAAACTATAGCCACTTTCAGGTGGCCACAATACCTGACTGTAAAGTTGCCTATTGTACTCCTATGCGGCTGTCGGGTCGCCACCTGAAAGTGGAGAACCCAGCCAGGAGGTTTACCTACCTAACCCTTCTCCTGTAGGTATAATATCCTGCTCCAAGAATCCCCTGTTGCACCTGAAAGCAGCACCAGGCAAAGCTGCTAGCGGCTTTCAGGTGCCTAGCTGGGTATGGGTTGATAACAGTCAGCTGCTGACCCAAATCCCCGCTGCATGACGGTCCCCTGAGATGGGACTATGGAGCTGGGACGGCCGTCTCCCGCCGTCCCCTGCTGGCCGCCCCAGCCCCGCCGTCCCCCGCCGGCCGCCCCAGCCCCGCCGGCCGCCCCAGCCCCGCCGGCCGCCCCAGCCCCGCCGGCCGCCCCAGCCCCGCCGGCCGCCCCAGCCCCGCCGGCCGCCCCAGCCCCGCCGGCCGCCCCAGCCCCGCCGGCCGCCCCAGCCCCGCCGGCCGCCCCAGCCCCGCCGGCCGCCCCAGCCCCGCCGGCCGCCCCAGCCCCGCCGGCCGCCCCAGCCCCGCCGGCCGCCCCAGCCCCGCCGGCCGCCCCAGCCCCGCCGGCCGCCCCAGCCCCGCCGGCCGCCCCAGCCCCGCCGGCCGCCCCAGCCCCGCCGGCCGCCCCAGCCCCGCCGGCCGCCCCAGCCCCGCCGGCCGCCCCAGCCCCGCCGGCCGCCCCAGCCCCGCCGGCCGCCCCAGCCCCGCCGGCCGCCCCAGCCCCGCCGGCCGCCCCAGCCCCGCCGGCCGCCCCAGCCCCGCCGGCCGCCCCAGCCCCGCCGGCCGCCCCAGCCCCGCCGGCCGCCCCAGCCCCGCCGGCCGCCCCAGCCCCGCCGGCCGCCCCAGCCCCGCCGGCCGCCCCAGCCCCGCCGGCCGCCCCAGCCCCGCCGGCCGCCCCAGCCCCGCCGGCCGCCTGTCAGACAGCTGCCCCTGCCCGGACTCAGGAGCCGGGGTTTGCTCTGCGGCCCCTCTCCCGCTTCAGACCTTTCAGGTGGCAGGATACCTCCTTCAGCATCCTGCTCTGGAGCTGCATTCTCCAGGTGATTCCAGGTGAAAGCGGCTTATAATTCCCAGGATCCTCCCTATGACCTTTTTTTAAACAAGGGAACTACATTTGCCATTTTCCAGTCTTCCGGCAACTCCCCTGGGCCAAATAGGATTCAAAGATCATTGCTACTGCCCCAGCTATCTTTTCCCTCCCTTCCCATGGCAACCTGGAGTATATCACATCTTGTCCCAGGAATTTGTCAATCTTCTTTTTCAAAAGATCCAACAATTCCTGTTCCTTAATCTGCACATTGTCCAGGACATAGGCCTATTCTATTTTGTCCTCACCATCATCAAGGTCCTTTTCTCTGTAATACTGAAGCAAAGTATCTATTTAGACTTCCCCTACCTCCTCCACCTCTTGACATGTGTTGCTGCCTTTATCCTTTAGCAGCCCCAACTTTATTCTTGTCATCCTTCTGTTCTTCACATAGCATGGAATTCGTTGGGGTTCTCCTTAATTCTACATGACAAGGCCATCTCATGCCCTTTTCGAGCTCTCTGAAGACCTTTTTTAATCTCATTCCTGGCTACTGTATATTTCTCATGAGCCCTTCCTGTTTCCTATTTCTAACATGTGCTTCACTTGTTGTCTCATTTGTTTCATCAGCCATGATTCCCTTTTCCTACCATCTTTTCCTTGTCCTAATGGGACAAACCTATCTCGAACCCTGCAGAAGTGGTCCCTAAACTTCCTCCACCTTTAAACATCTGTTTCCAATTTACTCCAGCTAGTTTTTGCCTCATCTCTTCATAATTAGCCCTTCCTTTGTTTAGCATTTTCCTATTTTGTCTGTTTTTATCCTTTTCCATGTTGAAGCTCAGGGAGTTGTTGTCACTCCCTCAATGAGAGGTCCTCCTCCTTTAACCAGAATTAGATTCAGTGTGGCCTCTCCTCTCACTAGCCAGTCAACATACTGGGTCAGGAATCCTTTTTTAAAAAAAAATTAAGTTTCCCATACATGTCATCATAGCAGGATACAAAATACAAAATCAATACGAAATCCATTGCATGATGGTATAAACCTCAATCCCCTCCCTAAATAAACCCCAATAGCAAAATATTTTTTTTTAAAAAGGAATAGCATAGAAAAAGAATAAAGAAAAGTTTAAAAAAAATAAAATAGAATAGCAGCCTGGCTGCTGGAGGGCCACTTTCACCACATGGCATCAATCATTTATATCTTTGAATACACTTAAAGGAGGTCAGAACTTAAGGAACAGATTTATAAATAGGAATCCTTCTTGAAACACACCAGACTAATTCAGTCCTATTCATCCAGCCAGTCAGTATTTGGGAAGTTGAAATCAGGCATAACTGCAACCCTGAATTTCCCACACCATTTCAAGATATCATAGATATGATACTGTCTCTGACCAGAAATGTTACTCTTCCCCTCACCCCCCCCCCTCCCCGCAATAACTTTTCTACCTCCCATCCTATTCCTTTTAAAACATCTAAACCCTGGTTCCTGCATCTGCCAAGTTTCAGTAACAGCCACAACATCATAGTTCCATGTACTGATCCATGGTCTAAGTTTATCCCCTTTATTATTAATAGTCCTAGTGTTGAAACAGATACATTTCAACCCCTCTAACTGGCTACCTTTTTGTTTTTTTCACCCTGACTGTCCTTCCTCACCCATGTCCCCTGCACCAAACCTTCAGCCGGGCATTCATCTCCCACAACTTCCTGTTCTTGCCCTCTCTGGCACATGGCATAGGCAGCAATCCTGAGATTACCATCCTTGAGGTCCTGTTTTTTAAACTTCCTTCCTAGCTCCCTATACTCCCTCTTCAAGATGTCATAATTACTCCTATCTCAATCATTGTTCCCCACATGGACCACGACATCTGACTGTTCATCCTTTCCCTCTCCCTCCAGAATACTGTGAATTTGATCAGAGACATCCCTGCCACCTGGGAGGCAACATACAATCTAAATCTATCTCATTCACCAAATTTCTTATCTTCCCTCCTAACCATTGAGTCCCCATTTACTATAGCTCTCCTCTTCTCTCCTTTCCCTTCTGAGCTGAGTGACCAGAGACATAACCACAATGACTGGTCCCTGATAGATCACCTTTCTTCCCCAAAGCAGTATCCTAAAAAGTATATTTTTTGTAGAGGGGAACAGCCACAGGGGTGTTCCGCAGTGTCTACTTCTTTCCCTTCCCTCTCCTTACATTCATTCGGTTACCAGTCCCCTGACTTTTGGAGGTAACTGTCTCCATGAAGCTCCTCTCTATCACTGCCTCTGCCTCCCAAATGATCCTTAGAATCTACCTCCAGCTCCTTAACATGGTCTCCTAGGAGCTGGAGCTGGATGCACCTCTTGCAGGTGTAGTCATCAGGGACAATTGTACTGTCCCATATTTACCACATCCTGTAACTGGAGCATTCAACTGCCCTAGCTGCTGACTCCATTAACTCCTAATTAAATTCAAAGGTCTTACCATTTTGGAATCAAGCTTATTTTCAGCCCTCTGAAGCCACGTGAGCCAAAGCCTCTAAGTCCTATATTGGGCTGCTCTCCACTGGCCACTCTGCTTGAGCTACCCCTTTTTTTTATTTGTCACTACCCCTTATCTTAATTACTCCTCCCACCAATCACTGTTCTATTTAACCCGTAACTTTCTTTTTAAAGGCAGTCACCTCCAGCTGACTCCTGACAGTCTCAACTCTCTAGAGTTGCATGTTCCTTGTTTGGGACGCAATGAGAGTAGATGAAAGATGCTGTGTGCAAGGTGGTAAGAGTCCTCGCTGATTTTATGCACCCTCTTCAGACAACGATCCCAGTAGATCACATTGATGGAGCAGAGGGAGACCCCAGTAATCCTCTCTGCGACTCTTATGGTCCTGTGAATTGACCACCAATCCAATTCCCTACAGCAACCATATCACACTGTGATGCAGCTGGCCAGGATGCTCTCGGTAGAGCTCCTGTAGAAGGTTGACATAATGGTGGCTGGTAGTTTTGCTAACTTTGTTCTTCTGAGGATGTGCAGCTGCTGATGTGTCTTCCTGACCAGTGAGGAGATGTGTGATGGCAATACTTGTTAACTGGCGCTCTAAGGAAATTAGTGCTTTCAACATTCTCCACTGAGTTATTAATGTATACTGAAGGGTAGTCCTTCACTGCTTGGAAAAATTGGAGATGCAAATGTTTGAGAGAGTGGTGCGCTGTTAGACAGAATCAGACACACACACAAGGTAAAAACTGTACAACAGGCTTTAATCCACAAAGACTTCCACAGAGCCAGGTTGGCTGTGGCTGCAGCAACTCTGAGTGAGGCCTTGGGAGGCCAGCGGCAGGCTTGTATCCCGGAGGGTGATTGACACCCAACTAGGTGGGGCTTGATCCATTCAGGCTGACTGATTGACAGCCGGTCAGGTGTTGTCCTGTCCCCTTACACTCCTGCAGGTACAGAGGTTGCCCCCTGCAGTAGGCCAGTGGTGTACCACCACACAGAGGCTATAATACAATATGTGATCATTTATCTTAAATGGAGAGGATAGTTATTTTATGGTCATTAAAGTTTTTGAGTTCGAATATGTTCAGAATTGAATGCTACAACTAGGGAATACAAAAAAGCATAAATAATCTTTAAAAAGTGCAAGGTAGAATTTATAGATGCTGTCTGACCTACTGAGGACTTGGATATTCTGCTTTTTTTTATTTCACATTTTCAGCTTCTGGATTTTTTATTTTCAACTTAAGTAAACTATTTTTGCTATGAATTTTTTGTTGAGATGTTTCATACACTCACTATCTTAATTAATAAATACTATAGATGCTGGAAATCTGGTTAAAATAGAAAGTGCTGGAGACACTCAACAGACCAGGTAACACCTGCTGAAAGAGAAGCAGTTCATGTTTCAGGCCAACAACCCTTCTTCAGAACTGAAGGTGAGAGCAAGGTGGAAATTGTCTGCAAATGTGACTGCAATTTTCAAGTTCACAATGAATTAATTATCTTGTTCCACAAACAGCTATATAAATCTTCATTACCTCAAATATAGTGAGGATTTTGGACAATTATTACCACTCACAGCTGCTCGAGATAGAGGATGGCAATAAATTTAACAGAAGCAACAAAAAGTTAGGGGGAATCTGGAATGGGGTTACTCAGTTCCAATAACTCTGGTTTGATCATTGTGCTGGATGTATGGAGTTGATGCATTCTTCCAGTCACTGCACAAGCTTCCTCCCAATGATGCTGTTTTCCTCACTCTTTATAATTGTCAAGTGTAAGTAACCCTTTTGAAAGTGGATGCTCAAATGATCAGGAGAGAGTTAATGTGGATGTCAAAGAGAATACATTACAAGTATAGATTAAATTTCAGAGAGCCAACATCACCAGGCAGATGATCCAAATGGCTTCGGTGTTTTAAAAGAAATATCAATATATGATATGATTGTATAATCACCTTTGAAAACATTAAGACATTGTCATTTTGAAGAGTTTTGGATTGACACTGTTTGTCTATGGATCTAGAGAAAAATGGTCCAGACAAAGCTGTTAGGCCTCAAAAGCTTCCATCTGATTTAACATGTTGGATGATGATTATCACAGAATTCCATTTTTTCTGGCCCCAAATACAGCGGTACTCAAATGACAAATCCCAATGTGCTTTTTTTTTTCCAGAATCAAGGACATCTTCACATGATAGTGAGTGGCAGGAGCCAGTGTTGTAGATAATGTTCTACTTCTTAGGTAGTCCCTGGGGCAGAAGGTGATTTAGTTACAGATGTACTGGCAGTCATTCCCTTAGCAACTGTTCTTTTATAGAGTCCAAGTGTGAATCGTGTCAGAAGATGGGACACCCAGTTTGTAAAAATGAAACACAAAGCAACAGTCAAGAATGTAGACTTAAAAATTATAATGGAGGCAATGAATTCCTCTTAAATGAGAGAGGATGTGAACAAAAGTTACAATTTCTGCAGATGACAACATTTATTTTGTATAGTGTCATTGGTGCAAGCCACCAAAATGAGAATAATCTTCAATGAAAATTATTAGAAATGCAAATTTATACACCCACAGACTACTTCATTGTGGTGAAGGGCACTTGTGTTGAGCAGTTCAGTTAATTGCCATTTATAAGGAATCTTCTGACTTGCATTTTATAAATTCTAGTGCAGAAGGAATGTATGCACTGCCATGAGTGTCAATTTATCCACTTTTGTAGTGGACGACATTGGGTAACCAACAATAATAGAAAGAGATTTATTAAGTTAGTAAATTTATTGATCAGAACTTTCACGAGCAAAGCTCATATTTTGTCAAGGTTATTGCAGTAATTGCCTGATATTGGTATGGAAAGTTTGATTTTTCACTCTAATTTGTAGATTAAAATTGTTCCAGAATGTCATTGATTCAGCATGGTATAACATCAAAGTAGTTAGGGAGGATAAATTAATCTGGACAGGTGTGGTAATGATGCTTTACAGCTATTCTATAATGGAAGTTTTGAATTGTCAACAGGTCATCTCTTAAATGCAGCTACGAGAGGCTGCAATTGTTGAAATTTCGACCAAGAAAATAATTTCAACAGGAATTTAACAGATCAATTCACATAAGTGCAGGAGAAACTCAGCAGGACAAGATGCATTGATAGGAAGTAAAGCATAACCATTTCTGGCCTAAGCCTATCATCAAAGCAATCCTTGACTAAGGGCATAGGCCCAATGTGTTGTTAGACTTTGCCTTCTATAGATACTGCATGACCTGTTGATTTTCCCCAGCACTTGTGTGTGCACTCAACCCAGTGTCAGCTGACTTTGTTTAACTAAACTCCACACATTGTACTGACAATAACCACACCAGCAGTGTGAGTATAAGACAGCTTTAATAAACTAATATGTACACTAAGAGGTCTTGTCTCTCTGCAAGATGAACCTGGAAGGCTAGACTGTAGCTCTGGACTGCTTTATATACAAGGTCACCAGAATGATCCCTGGTGACCTAGTGGTGTAATTACATATCACCACATTCACCCCCCTTTAAGAAAAAAAATTGTTATTCCTCCCCGCCACCACCCCCCCCCCCCCCCCCCCATTCTCCTTCCCTTGTTTGTAAGTTCATGTCCAAAATTTTTCATGACTTTCGTTGCCTTCTGGACATCCTTGGTAGTGGTTTAGGGGTGGGGATTGTGGTCTGCCTTTCGGCCTTGGTGGAGGTGTGGGAGTGGGAAGTACTAGTTGGTCATGTGGCCGTGTGGGCTGGGGATCCTCTTGTATGGGACTAGGTCCTACCATCAAGTCTCGGGTGGTGATATTTTGTGGGACGGGCGTACCCAGGGTCCTGATTTCCGGAATGAGTGGTATAGTCCTCTGGGGTGACTCGATGGATGACTGTTGATCCGTAGACATCTGTGTTTCCTCTGCATTGTTCACACATACGGCCGGCGTGAGATCCCTGGTGGCGCTGATATTAGATCTCTTCCATCTAGGAATGTGACAAAGGCATACTGAGGGTTTGCGTGCCTCAACTCCACTTGATCCACCAGCGGGTCTGCTTTGTGGGGTCTGCAGTGCTTCTGGAGAAGAACAGGTCCTGGTGTCATCATCCATTTAGGCAACACTGTGCCCGTCATGGCTTTCCTTGTGAAAGAAAAGATACGATCATGTGGGGTCATGTTAGTGGCAGTACACAACAAAGAACATATAGAGTGTAGGGCTTCTGACAACAATTCTTGCCATCTAGTAAACAGCAGGTCTTTTGCTTTTAAAGTCAAGAGGACCGTTTCCCAGATGGAGGCATTTTCCCATTCGACTTGTCCATTCCCCCTGGGATTGTAACTTGTAGTGGGGCTGGTAGCAATCCCTCTCTCGTGCAGGTACTGCTTTACTTCTGCACTCATGAGTGCAGCACCCCTGTCTGTGTGTATGTAGTTCGGGTACCCAAATATGCTGAAGATGGGTTGGAGGCATTTTATAACAGTGGCTGCTGATACATCAGAACACGGGATTGTGAAGGGGAAACATTTCATCTATCACGTTTAGGAAATAGACATTTCTGTTATTGGATGGGAGTGGGCCTTTAAAATCGAAGCTGAGGCGCTCAAAAGGTTTGGTAGCTTTTATCAGGGTGGCTTTGTCTGGCCGGTAAAATTGCGGTTTGCATTCCATACAGATGGGGCAGCTCTTGTTCACTGACCTCACTTCCTCTACCAAAAATTGGAGGTTTTGGGTTTTAATGAAGTGAAACAGTCTGGCGACCCCCGGGTGTCCCAGCTGATTGTGCAAGCTCTGCAACTGGGACGAGTGTTTAGGATGGCATAAGTGCCTCTGAACAGCACGTCCAAGGGCTCGTTGAGTCTCCCGGAGTGGTATAGAATGTCGCAGTTAAATGTAGACAATTCTATCCACCAGCACAGGATTTTGTCATTCTTAATTCTCCCCCTGTTCTGGTTATCGAACATAAAAGCCACAGTCCATTGGTCCTTGACGAGGGTGAAGTGTTTTCACGCCAGATAATGTTGCCAGTGCCTTACTGCTTCCACAATGGCTAGGGCCTCCTTCTCTACTGCTGAGTGTCTTACCTGTGACCTCTGTAGGGTTCACGAGAAAAAGGCCACCGGTCATTTATCTTGGTTTAGGGTTGATGCCAGAGCCACATCGGATGCATCCATTTCTACTTGAAATGGGATCAACTCATCTAAGGACTGCATGGTAGCTTTAGCGATATGGTCGCTAATGTCCCAGAATGCTCTGGTGGCTGTTGGGCACAGTGGGAAAACTGAGGCTTTTATAAGTGGGCGGGCCCTGTTGGTGTAGTTGGGGACCCATTGGGTGTAGTAAGCCAACAGTCCCAAACACTTTTTTAGTGCTTTCAGCGTGTGTGGCACTGGGAGGTCTAGGAGAGGGCGCATATGGGCTGGGTCTGGGCTGATTTCCCCATTCTGCACTATGTAGCCCAGGACTGCCAACTTCCTGGTGCTAAAGTCGCATTTGTCCCTGTTGTATGTTAGGTTCATTTCCTCAGTGCCTGGAAAGAAGTGTTTTAAATTTGTGTGTTGATCCTCCTGAGAGTGGCCACAGATTGTCATGTTGTCTAAGTAGGGGAACACTGCTTTTAGTTGGAACTCAACTACCATTTCTCTCTGAATCAGGGACACTCCATTGGTGACACCGAAGGAGAGTAACTGAAATTGATACAGTCTGCTGTCTGCCTCAAATGCTGTGTAAATGCAATCACAGTTTCTAATGGGCAGTTGGTGGTATGCTGCCTTCAGGTCTATGGTGGAGAACATCCTATACTGCATAATGTTGTTGACCATGTCTGCTATGTGTGGCAGGGGGTAGGCATCTAGTTGTGTAAATTTGTTGATTGTCTGGCTGTAATCCACTACCATGTGCAGTTTTTCTCCTGACTTTACTACAACCACCTGAACCTCTCCATGGGCTGGTGCTCTGCTCTATGATGTTCTACTGTAGTAGTCTGTGGACCTCTGTCCTAATGAAAGCTCTGTCCCTCGGGCTGCACCTCCTGCTCTTTGTGGCTATTGGTGTGCATTCTGGGGTCAGGTGTGTGAACAGTGGAGGGGGTTCTATGTTCAGGACAGACAGGCTGCAGTGTTGTTTCTTCGTAAGGCGTAGTGGGGGGTGAGGCCCGTTGTGCACTATTGTAATGCTTTCTAACTGACACTGAAAATCTAACCCTAATAGTACTGGGGCACAGAGGTGAGGGAGTACTAGTAACTTGAACTCTTCATATTTTGTGCCCTGGATTTCTAGAGTAACCCTGCAAAACTGTTTTACCTCAGCTGCAAGGCTGCTGGCTGCTAACAGGATCTGGTGCTCATTCGGGCGTGTGGGGAGGGCAAGGCGGTCAATAAAACTTTCAGAGCTTCCACTATCTATTAAGCAATTTACCCTCACATCATTAATTTTGATGCACACAGTTGCATCAGATAAATTGTGTGGACTCGCCTGATTCATACATAGAGAAGCAAGCCTGGCGTCTCCTTTGTGTCCTTCCATCTGATAGTACTCGGCGTCATATTCATCTCCTGAAGACTGTGTAGCATTTGTCCAAGATGTCCAGGTGCACATGGGATTCTTCTTCTTCTGTTTTTATGTGGAGAAAGAAGAACTTTCATGCCTCTCATTAGCTTGGCTGTGGCCTTGGGGCTTCTGCAGGCTTTTGCATAATGCCCACGTTTTCCAAAGTTGGAACAGACATTTTCTCTGGCAGGGCAGAGGGCTCTGGGGTCCTTTCTTTGTCCAGAGAAAAAGCACTTGGGACCCTCAAGGTGCTGCTGCTGCTGTGAATTCCTGTGAGGCAGCAGACTTTTCTTTTCGTGAGGCTAGAGAGTCCAGCAGTGTGACGTTGGTCCCAGCCCCAGGGTCCTGTAAATACTCCTCCAATTCTTTCCTGGTTCTTTCTTAAGCTTCTGCAATAGTCTCTGCCTCATCTAGCCTCAAGCTTCTGCAATAGTCTCTGCCTCATCTACCCTCACTATTCCTTACTCCAGCAATCGATATCTCGTCTCAGTGGACCATATGCCTGCATACTCCTGACCTGATACTGCTTTAAAGTTGCAGCCTCTCGCCAGGTCTTTCAGAGAGAGTATAAAGTCTCTGGCAGACTCCCCTACTTGTTGTGACCTTGTCATGAGTCTGTACCAGGAGTGGAGTTCACTATGCCCCTTACTGTAATCTGTAAAATGCTCATTGCCTCTTGGTAGGACCTGGCATCCTGTTTAAGGGAGTAAGGGTGGTCTCCCAGCTGTGCTAACAGCAACATTAATAGCTCTTCATCCGATGCTTCAGCACCCTCCACATAATTCAGAAAGCATCTCTCTCAGCGGCCAAAGTGCGTACCGGCTCCGGGATTTCTGGGGTTGAGCTCCGCCTTTCGGGTCACAGCACATGGCTAAGTCAGTCTCTCATCCCTTAGGTAATGTGGGAGCACCCCAGGGGTAGTACCAGATCTCCATGTGGTCTCTGGGTCTAGGTGTAGCAAGGGCAGACCCAGGGGTACTGGGAGCTGCTGGTAGAGCCTCTGTGGGGCTTGTGTCTGGGTGCTTGGGGCTGTTGGCTGAGTCTCTGGCTTTTGGTCATTTGCAGCGAGCTTAGGGGGGATCCCAATGGTCATGTCAGGTCTCAGTACTGGGGAAACTGCTGCTGGGGGAGTGATGGTAGTGGTGTCTGGTTTCCCTGGCTCTGGAGTGGTTGGGAATTCTACACATATGTGGCGATCGAGACCACAACTTGTGGAGATTCTTCCACCCGCGCTTGTAGTGGCCCCTTTCTGATCGGACTGGGGTTTAGGGTCGGCGGCATCTGTACTGGTGAACCCACGGGGATGCAGGGCTCTTGGCCATTTCTTACCTTCCCTATTGTACATCTGTGGTCTTCCCTGCATTCCACCACGATTCCAGTACAGCGGTCCCTTGCCATCTCTGTCCTCAGATGCACATGCGTGCTGGTTGTCCCGGGATTCCATTCCTCAGGAAGAGTCTCCAGGTGGTCAGGAATGTGTATTGGAGCAGAAGCAGCTTCCATCCTATTAGTTTATTAAATTGTACTGACAATAACCACACTAGCAGTTTGAGTATAAGTCAGCTTTAATAAACTAATATGTAAACTTAGATCTTGTCTCTCTGCAAAACTATCCTGGAAGGCTAGACTGTAGCTCTGGACTGCTTTATATACAAGGTCACCGTGATGATCCCTGGTGACCTAGTGGTGTAATTACATATCACCACAGCTGTATGACCTGTTGAATTTCGCCAGCTCCTGTGTGTGCATTCAACCTAGTGCCTGCTGACTTTGTTTAACTAAACTCCACAATTCAGGCAGGACATTTAGGGAACTGGACTATTGAGATATCATGTCAAAATCCTGCTTCAGGGATGAAGGTCTCTTAAATTTACCTAAACTCCAAAAGTCCAAATATGTGGTCATATCTCAACACTTTGTTTTAAGTGATCCATTTAAAGAACTTTATGATGCAAGTCTCCTGGTTTGGTGGTGGTACTCCTACATCTAATCTGAGCCACAGACATGAGCAGATATGAAATAAGAAGACTTCTTCTTGAATTCACTTTTTAGTTCAGGTTTTCTAAAATACACACAACTCACTACACTGTCTTCTATAATTTTGTTAGAATATTGAAGTTCATATTATCTCATTCTCATAGCAATAATATAATTCACAAGTTGCCTTTTAATAATGAAAAATTTGTCTGCTACGTATGATCTTTTTGAAAGATGGCAAATCAGTTTATTTAACTTTGTCTATAATCCCTTCCCATGTGGTCTTCTGTAAAGTTTCTATCAATTTCTCTCAATTCCTCTGCCACATTTGCTCTCAAGATGAGACATTCCATTCCAGGACATCACCTACATCTGACCTGGCACCTAACACTTTGGATGGAACAAGACATAGTTCCCCTTGTCTTTACCAACTACCCTACCAATATCTGCATCTAACATTTAATTTTCCACAATTTTCACCACCTACAACTGGATCCCACCACCAGACACATTTTCCCCTCCTCTCTCTGAGGGCATCACTCCCTCTGCAATTTCCTCATCCACTTGTACCTTCTCACCAATCATTCCCTTAGTTCCAACCCATGACATCAAGTACTAAACTGGTGCCTACACCTCCTCCCTCATCACTATTTGAGCTCCAGTCTTTCCAAGAAAAGCAAGCCTTCACTTGTGAATCTGTAGAAGTCAGTTACTACATCTGGTGCTTCCAAAACAGCCTCCTCTACATTGGGAAGAATGGATGCACACTGAGAGATTGCTTCATTAAGCACCTTTGCTCTATCGCTGCAAAACCAAGGTCTTCCCAATGGACAACCATTTTAATTCCACATACCATTCTTACAATAAAATTCTAACCTCACCCTTGTGTAATGCCAAATTGAGGCTATTCACAAATTGGAGGAACAAGACTTTATACTGAGTCTTGATATCTCCAACCAGATGGCGTAAGTGTCAACTTCAATTTTCATTAACCTTTCCCCAGTCTTTCTTTCCCTATATCTGCCTCTTTTAATCCAGATCCACACTCCTTTCCCTTCTATTAGAGAATATACTTTGCTCTCTGCCTCCTCCCCCATCACTTTAAAATAAATAATAAGAAAATAAATTGGGATATAAAGCATGGTAACAGGTCATTTTCGGCCTTGAGTCTGTGATGCCCAATTTACACACCATTAACCTATACCCTTGATACGTTCTTTGAATGGTGGGAGGAAACTAGAGCCCCTGGAGAAAAACCCATGCAGCACAGGATTCAAACTCTTGTCTATTCCCAGTCACTGGGGCTGTAAATGCAGTGAGCTAACTGCAACACCAACTGTGCAGCCTCTCAGTTTCTTTTTCATTTAACCTCCCACCTGCATCCTCTGGTCTGTGATCCTCCCCTTCCATCCTCCTCTGCCTTTTGATTCAGGCAAACACCTGTTTGTCAAGATTCCTGATGGAGGCCATAGGCCCAAAACATTGACTGCCTCTCATCCCATGAATGCTGCATGACCTTTCAAGTCTCTCTGGCATCTTTGTGCATGGTAATTAAGCTCTATATTTTTCCTGAGATGCTAAACCATCTAGTAGATATTTGTAGCAGTTTTAATATTTTATTTTAGACTCCCAGAATCCATGTTATAATTGTAATATGCTTTCAGACAAATATCAATGATGTATTTGGTAGCATTATTCATCTCCAGAAATAATGATTCTACATTTACTGTAATATAATTGAAATATAACTTCTGAATCCTACCTATTGAAACCTATTTGAGGATGGGAGCATGTATTTAAGTTCAATTGATTTTAAACATAGAAGATTGCAAGAATGATTACTTTATAAATAATACTGCATGCATTTCAGTCAATTTATCTCTGATATTACCAGCATACTTATTTATGGAAGAATTTTAAGTTGTGTTCAGACAGATGACCTTGAAACATGCAGTCATCGAGAGATGTAGCATGGAAACAAGGCCCTCCAACCCACTGATTCCATGTTGTCCATCAACCACACATTTACACTAATTATCTTGTATTCGTATTTGTGAGTTCTTAAGACAACACATGAATGAAGGAAAAGGTTCTTTAAAGTTGTTGTAAACAGCTCCATGAGGCTGCAAGTCTCCATTATAGGTCCAGCATACTATGTGTCTCCTACTCTGTGTCAGCCCTGGTGGCAGCGAAGTATAATCAAACAGTAAGTCATTGCTAGTTGCCTTGCAATCATGATCACTATCATTACATCTCTTTCTTAAAACAAACGTAGTTTATTTTTTTTAACTTTATTTATTTGTTCAAAAAACAAATAACATATGACATATGCAGCAGTTAAACATGAACATTTTTTAATAGAAAAAAAAAGAAAAGGACCCCCCCCCCCTTCAGCCAACTCTCTTAAGGAGAGCCATATAAAAAAGAAAAAAGAAAGAATATTAAAAGAAAAAGTTAAATATACATATTGAAATCTAATAAATATAAATTGAAATGTAAATATTCTGAGTATAACAGCCACTTATTAATTAAAAATTATAATTGTCATGTGAAACATATGTAATTTTTTCCATTATTAAACAATATTTCATCTCATTATGCCATCTATTAGTATCAATCATATTTGTATCTTTCCATGTACTAGCAATGCATTTTTTCACTATGGATAAAGCTAAATGTACAAAAGCAAGCTGGAATTTATCTAATCCCAAACCTTTCAGAGGTTGCAAACTACCAATAAAAATACTGTTGGATCTAAAGCCATTTTAATCTTATACAGGTATTCTAAAAATGATTGAATTTTCTTCCAAAAAGATGTATATGTATACATAACCAAATGAAGAAAAAAAGTTCCAACCGTATCACGACATCTAAAACACAAATCTGATTCATTAAAACCATTTTTTTTTAAATTTTCAGGTGTCAAATATATTTGATGTAAAAAAATTGTAAGTAATCATTGCATAACATGCATTTATCAATCTAGTTACATTATCATAACAGATATCTAACCAATCATCTTCAGAAAAAATAAAACCAATATCCACTTCCCATTTAATTTTTGATCTATCCCAACCCTTTTTATCCATACCATCCTGTAATATTTGATACATAGATGAAATATAACCCTTCTCTGGTATAAGACAAATCTCAAATTTAGTCATTTTAGGTAAAATCATATCTCTACCAAACATACATTTTAACAAAGATCGAATTTGATAATAAAGAAATAGAGTTCTTATCAATACTAAAATCTTCCCTCATCTGATTAAAAGATAAAAACACCCTCTTTAAAACAATCTCCCAAATTTTTCACACCTTTAAATCTCCAATGCAATAAACTTTGATTACGTATTGAAAAAGAAATAAGTTGATTATTATACAATGGAGTCAAAGCCAATAATTTACCCCTAGAGCCTATAATTTTTATTTTTCTTTATCCATAACTTCATTAAATGTTTTAGTATAGGCACATTATATTGTTGTAACAAATTCATATTCCACCTAAACAAAAATTGATGTATTTCAAATTCAGAAATACTTGCCATCTCAATTTTAGTCCAACTAGGAGACCGTACCATATCCATCAATGAACTGATAAATTTAAGTTGGGCTGCTTCATAATAATTTTGAAAATGTGGTAAACTTAATCCCCCTAACTCATATTTCCAAGTTAAATTATTCAAAGCTACTCTCAAAAATTTACATCTCCATAAAAACTCCCTAACCATTTTATTCAAATCTCAAAAAAAAATATCAAGTAAATACAGAATAGATCGAAACAAATATTGTATACGCGGAAAGATATTCATCTTAATTGTATTTATTCTTCCCATTAAATTAATAGGTAAATCTTTCCATTTAATCAAATCATTTAATTTTTCCATTAATGGAACATAATTTAATTGATATAAAAATTGATAATTAACACTCAAAATTATACCCAGATATTTAATTTGATCAGTCCACTTCAAATTAATAATTTTCTAATAAACTGAATAATCTCCTTCACTTACCGGTAATAGTTCGCTTTTTTTCCCAATTAACTTTATATCCAGAAAGACATCCATATTGTATCAGACACTCCTTCAAGTGCAAAAGTGACTGAGTTGGGTTTATTAAATACACCAATACATCATTAGCAAATAAATTAATTTTATACTCCTCGTCTAAAACTTTCATACCTTGTATATTTTGTCTTATCAACTGTGCTAAATGTTCAATCACTAATGCAAACAAAGCTGGTGATAAAGGACAACATTGACGAGTTGATCGAGTTAACTTAAAAGATTCCGAAATCAAACCATTCATCAATATACTAGCTACCAGTTTACTATATAGAGTCCTAATCCAACCAATGAAAGAAGGACCAAACTTAAGTTTCTCCAAAACTTTAAACATAAAATTCCTTTCAACTCTATCAAATGCTTTTTCTGCATCTAAGGATATCACCATCAGGTGATCTAAAGATTGTCGAAATGTATTAATCAAACTAATCACACGCAAAATGTTATCTGAAGCATATCTATTCTTTATAAAACCTGTTTGATCAATATGAATCAACTTTGGTAAAAATTTAGTCAAAATCTATTCGCTAATATTTTAGCTACTATTTTATAATCTTTTTTTGCCAAAGAAAAGGTACAAGGACTGCCTAAAGAAATCTCTTGGTGCCTGCCACATTGACCACCGCCAGTGGGCTGATATCGCCTCAAACCGTGCATCTTGGCGCCTCACAGTTTGGCGGGCAGCAACCTCCTTTGAAGAAGACCGCAGAGCCTACCTCACTGACAAAAGGCAAAGGAGGAAAAACCCAACACCCATCCCCAACCAACCAATTTTCCCCTGCAACCGCTGCAATCGTGTCTGCCTGTCCCGCATCGGACTTGTCAGCCACAAACGAGTCTGTAGCTGACGTGGACTTTTTACCCCCTCCATAAATCTTCGTCCGCGAAGCCAAGCCAAAGAAAAGAAGAAGAAGAATTTTATAATCTACATTTAACAACAAAATTGGTCTGTATGAAGATACTTTCAAAGGATCTCTATCTTTTTTTTAGGAATTACTGTAATTAAAGCACTAAAACAAGACTCAGGTAATTCATAATGCTCTCCAACTTGAGGTAATACAGCCCCAAACACTGTAGATAAATCATCATCAAAAAATTTATAAAATTCAACTGAAAATCCATAATCACCAGGCGATTTACCGTTCGGCATTTCCAGCATAGCCATTTTAATTTATAAATCAGTAAATGGTTCTTCTAACTCCTGTATATCTCCATCCTCTAATATCGGTTAATTCAACTGTGATTAAAAAAAAGATCAATCGATCCAGTTTCCTGTTTTCCTTCAGATGTATATAAGTTTTTATAAAATAAATAAAATTCATCATTAATCTCATAAGGTTTATGAGTAATAAAAGAATTCTGTCTAACAGCATTTATAGTCCTTGATATCAGTTCTTTTTTTAATTGCCATGCCAATACCTTATGTGCTTTCCATCCCCATTCGTAATACCATTGTTTAGTCCTATTAATCACACATTCAAATTGATAAGATTGCAAAGTATTATTTCAATTTCAGCCTAGATAATTCTATTTTCTGATCTTCTGTAGCATCTTTCTGAAATTCCTTTTCTAACTCGTCGATCTGTTTCTCTAATTCAAAACTCTGATTTAATCGATTCTTTCAAAAAAAATTAATTTGTTTTTTCAAAAAATCAATAAATTCCTTATTTTTTAACAATATTGTATTAAATCTCCAACGATAAGCTATTTGAGTTTTCTCAGAAATTTCATATGTAAAATATAACAGAAAATGATATGAAATCACCCTACTTTTATATTCCGCTTGTTGTATTTTCCCTTGTAAATGTGCCAATACTAAAAAGAAGTCAATCCTTGAAAACGATTCATATCTAGATGAATAAAAGGAAAAATCTTTCTCTGTTGGATTAAGACGTCTCCAAATATCTACTAAATTAAGATCTTTCATCAAGGCTTGGACCTGAATTGCCATCTTGGATTTTAACTTTCTTCAGAGATTTATCTAATAAAGGTTCCAAAACTCAATTAAAATCACCACCAACTAAAATATTATCATTAGCCTGACCCAAACATAAAAATGCATCTGAAATAAATATTTCTTCATCTGCATTTGGGGCATAAATATTAAGTAAAGTCCAAAATTCACTAAAAATCTTACAATTCAATTTAAGAATACATCCTGCTTTTTCCTCCATTGATTGTAATTCAAAAGATAAACGTTTATGTATCAAAATTGCTACACCTTTAGCTCTAGAATTAAATGAAGAATATACATGCCCAACCCAGTCCCTTTTTAATTTCATGCTTTCCTTCACATTCAAATCTGCTTCTTGTAAAAAGGCAATATCAATTTTCATTTTCGTAATATACACCAAGACTCGTTTGCGCTTAATCGGATTATCCAATCCTCGAACATTAAAAGTAGCAAACCTCAACTTTGACAAATCTACTATCATTACTAAATACCAATAATATCTTTATATAAAACCTCAAATCAACTCAAAAAACTCAAA
Organism: Narcine bancroftii; assembly: GCF_036971445.1. Lineage (NCBI taxonomy): Eukaryota > Metazoa > Chordata > Chondrichthyes > Torpediniformes > Narcinidae > Narcine > Narcine bancroftii. The sequence continues at coordinate 100,390,986 of NC_091475.1, read as the reverse complement.
AAAACTCAAAACAACTCAATAGGCCCTCCAATAGAAAAAAAATCACAAATTAAAAACTAAAAAAAAATAAAAATAGTAAATAATAAAGAAAAAAAAAATCCCCCCCCCCCAAAATAAAACTACCAAAAGGTAGTAATCCCCTAAACAAAAATTGGGTGTGTGTCACCCACCAGTGGCTGATGACTAGTAAATAACTTAGTGCAAATCTTTCCCTCCCCAGCCAAACAGCCAATAACATCAAAATATCATAATAACAAAAAAAAAAACAGAATAAGAGAATTCTTCTTTTCATCCAGAAAATTCCAATCTCAAAGATCCCATTTCAGAAGGAGGTAGATTCTTTCCATTCCCATTTTTCCCATTTCTGCCATTTCTTCCATTTCCAGAGCAACCAGATTTTTCTTTAGTGGGCTACGTCTTTGTCCTCTTATATCTGGCAATGAATCAGCAAAAATCATTGTTTCATGATCAGTTTCAAAAAACTGAAATTGATAGTCTCCATAAAATACCTTCAACACTGCAGGGTAAAGAAAAGTAGACTTATATCCTTTACGCCACAAAACTTCTTTAACTGGATTGAATCGACGTCGACGTTGAATGACCTCTTGACTCAAATCAGGATTAAAAAATGACTCTGCTATTCTGAATCAATAATGGGGTTTGTCGTTGCCTCGCATTTTGTACTGCAAGTCGAAGTATTGCTTCTCTTTCCAAATAACTCAAACATCGAATTATTACCGGTCTCGGTGGTTGACCAGCTGAGGGTGTTCTTCTTAAAGCTCTATGGGCTCTTTCCAGTACCAATTCCCCAGAGAAAAATTATTGCCCTAATATTTGTGGATTCCAGTCTTTAAAGAAACGAAGAGGATCTTGCCCTTCTATACCTTCTGGCAAACCAAGAATTTTCACATTAATCCTTCTGCTTTGATTCTCCAAGTAATCTATTTTTCTTTCTAGCTCCTTCTCATGTTCTCCTAGTTCTATGATTGATTTTTCCACCTTCAACACTTTTTCTGTGTTAGAAGTCACTTGTTGTTTACATTCCATAAAAGCAGTCTGAATTTTTTAAAAATTCTTCATAAGATGCATCAACACATGCCTTAACCATATTTAATTCTGAATTCATACAAGCATTCATTTGAACCATTTCATTCATTTGAGATGTCACAAATCCATTCCAGGTTTTATAACAGCTTGAACAATAGCATTCAATTGCATACACTGTGATTCAGTAAAGCTCTGCTCTGCTCTCTCTGACATAGTGGCAGAACAAGGTAACTACAGCTCCTGCTGCAACTCAATAGAAGGCATTTTAAAAGTTTTACTGCAGGTCTGGACTCCCAGTGACGGCACCCCGACTTCCTCAGGGGGTTGCCGCTGGTCTCCCCCTGCATCTCATTGTTTTTTCATCAATTCATGAAGAAAAACGATTTCTTCAGATTGAAATGCTACCTGATGCATTTCCAACAATGGGAGTAGTCTTCCTGCATGCTTCCTCCGGTGAAATCGAAAGGCTTTCCAAATCGGGATCCACTTCTTGGGAACACGCACCTTCTTCCGGAGAATGGGTAATTCCAGTGCCATCCTTCATTTGGTGAGCAATAGATTTTTTTTTCAGCCCCTTAAACAATGAAGAGATTGAGCCTGGGGCTGTATCAAGTCGTCTAGGCCCCAAATCTTCAACACTTCGAAAATGTAACTTCTTCTGAACTTGAGGTTTAGTCTTTTTACCATTAGTATCCATAATAATTCCTTAATACTTTAAACTAAAAATTAAAAAGTTTAAACTTGAAAACAAAGGGTTAAAAACAGGTATTTAAAAGTCTGGACAGAGAGGTCGAGATTACACGTCTAGACTCTACGCCATCTTGCCATGCCCACCAAGTAGTTTACTTTTAACTAACATGTTTTTTTGTATAACTCTGCAATTTTAACTTTACCACCAAGAACTTAGTTTCATTATTATCAACTGTTAACATTTTTAAAACTTGTGTGTTCACATTTACATACACTAAAACTTAAAGAGCAAATAAGATAGCACTATTTCATTCTATAACAGAAATCTTTAAAAAAAATTTCTTTATCTCTTAGGAGGATTCACATGTCTTGACAATATCCTGATTGATTGTCCTTGAATCTGAGTTGCGGCCTTGGACAATGTTTTCTCAGATGTGTATTCAGGTTGCAACAGTATCAGTCTTTCCATCTACTGTGGCTGGTACCATTTGAAGATCACGATGATTTCTTTGCAGAACAGCACCTTAATTGTTCTGAATGGTGTATGATTTTGGCTGGACTTCACTAAGGACAGTTCCCTTCTGAGTCCATAAGTTCGTTTTGTCTTTTAGCCTTACTTGGTCACCAGTGTAGAGTTCCAGTACGTTTTTGTGTTCCTTTGTCAAAGTAATACTTTTGCTTTTCTTTCTGTAGTTCTTTGAATTTCCTCATTTTCTCCCTCTCTTTTGTTCTCCTGAATGGGTAGGTTTGATCTTAGCCTACATCCTATAAGGAGTTGTGCTGGTGACATACCACACTCGAGAGGCGTTGTGCGGTATACTAGCATGCTCTGGTTGAAGACCTTTCCACTCTTTTGCCTCATTCATCAGTCTTTTCACTCTCTGTACTGATTTTTCCACTAGACCATTGGTCTGTGGAAAATGAGGACTTGACATGGTGTGTACAAGGTTCCACTTTTTGACAAACTGTCAGAACATTAAATTGAAAAACTGGAGACCATTTTCTGAAGACCTCACTTTGCTATGCCATGTCTAGAGAATATGGCTTTCAGACCTGTTATTAAAACATTTTGCAGTGGTGGTATTCAGATTTACACACTCTGAATACAGGGAGTAATAGTCTCTGATTACCAGATAGTCCTTCCCTTGACATTCGAATAGGTCAGGAAAGGTAAGGTCTGTATGGTGCTGGGTGTGGCTTTAGTGGTTCTGCAGGATTGCTTGCTTGATAGTTCCGGCATATTGTACAGTTTGACACTTCATTTGTTATCATTGTTGATACTTGGTCAGTACATCACCTCTCGTGCTCTTTTCTTACACTTTTTGATTCAGAGATGTCCTCCATGGATCCTTTTTAACATCTCTTTTCCCAGACTCTTTGGGATAAGGATTTTACTTCCTTTGTTGATGATGTCTTCAACCACTGATAGTTCTGCCCTGCAGTTCCAGTACTCTGAAATGTCAGATGAGCAGTCATGATTCATGTTGGGCCATCCATCCAAGATGTTTTTTTTTCTCAGTGTTTCATCTTTGTCTCTGACTTTGAGCTCCATTTTTGCATCAGATGTCTTCATCTATTTTGGTGTTTGTGGGCTCTCTCGTGTCAACAGCTCTAGACAATGTGTCTGCTGTGTACATTAGTTTATCTGGAGTGTACACCACATTCAGTGTATAGCATTGCAGCCTAATCATCATTCTTTGTATTCTAAGTTGACATTCATTTAATGCCTTTTGGAGCAATTCACTCAAGGGCTTATGGTCAGTCTCTACACTGATTGCTTGTCCTGGCACAAACTGATGAAATCTTTCACAGGTGTATGTGATACTGAGCAGCTCCTTTTCAATTTGAGTGTATTGTGTCTCCGTGTCTGTCATTGAGTGTGATGCATACGCAATGGTTTGCCAGTCATCATATTCTTGCAGAAGAACTACACCAAGTCCACTATGTGATGCATATGATGATATCTTGATGGGTCTCACTGGGTCGTAAAACCTCAGAACTGGTTCCTCTGTGAGCAGTTTCTTTAGTTCCCTCCATGACTTTTCATGGTCATGATTCCACTCCCATTTAATGTTCTTTTCTGCTCATCTTCTCAATGGAAGTCTTCATGTGTCGGAAGTTTAAAATGTTCCCTCTTTATTGCTCTGTTTAGATTGCTTGGATCCAAACAAATTCTAAGCTTTCCATTCATTTTGTCCACAACGATGAGTGAATTCACCAACTCCATTGGCTCAACTATCTTCTGAATCACATTCCGGTTTTCCATCCTGTCCAACTCTGCCTCTTGTTGCTTTTGAAGGGCAAAAGGAACTTTTCTGCATGGATGTATTATCGGTGGCACATGTTTATCCACTTTGATCATGTGTTCTCCTGGATGGCAGCCTGGATCCTGAAATAGGACATTGTATTCTTTCATAAGTTCATCATAGTCTGTCTCTCTTTTGCTTTCCATAATCGGGACTTTTTTTACCAGGTTCATTTCTCACAGGCTGTTAAACCTAGTATGGTCTGTACATCCTTTGGTACCATGATGAATACTACCATGTGCTCTTTGTCCTTGTGTGTTTCACTTTGACCATGCATTCCCCTTACACTGGTATATCTGTACCTGAATATCCTGTCACCTTCACTTTTGTTCCATAAATCTTTGGTCTGGGTCTAATTTTCTTAAAATCAATCTCTGATATTACATTAATTTGTGCTCCATTATCCAATTTAACTGAAATGTATGTCATTCACTTTTAATCTCAACATCCAGTCTCTGTTTTCTTTCTTGTTTTCAGTTACAACATCTACATAGAAATCCTCTATCTCCAATTCATCTACTGCATGAACCTTACTTTGTTGCACTTGGTTCCTACAGCAACGGGCATAATGTTTGTTTTTGTTGCACATATAGCATGTTTTCCCATATGCTGGACACTTTTTTTGGTATGTGTTGTGTACTGCATTGATGACCTGGCTTTTCATTTTTTGCTGGCCAGGCCTCTCTTTCCAATTTGGTGCACTTTTTAAAACAGTTTATGTCTGTTCTTGCTCACTGCATCCACATTGCAGCTAGTTTTACTGAAAATCTCTTTTGCCTGTATTTTTACAGTTTCTGCAGCTCTACAGAGTGCTTTGGCTTTTTCCACGTCTAGATTTTGCTCTCTTGGCAGTCTTTCCCTTAGAGTACCACACACAAGTCTGACTTTTATCAGCACGTTGTTCAGTCCACCAAATTCACATGTTTTGCTTTTGTTTCTCAATTCAGTCACATGCTGATCAATACTTTCTTTCATTTTCTGTATATATGTGACAAATCTGTGCCTCTCTAATGTCACATTACGTTTATGTATGAAGTATGCCTCAAACTGTTCCATTATTTTTTCCAGTTTCATTTTGTCACTTTCAGCAATAAATGTGAAGTTATTATACCCCTCCAGGGCTTCACCACCCACGACATGTAAGAAAATTGATGCTTTCACTTTTCTCGTTGGCTCCTACTGCCACTAAGTACAATCCAAAATGCTGTTTAAATCTGTTCCATTTTTCAGCCTCATCACCTGTCAACTGAAGTTTTGCTGGTGGATGTAATTCTTGCATTTTTCACTTTGTTAGCTTCTCTTCATTGATCAGTTGCTGACTTTAGATTTTACCTTTTAACGTATTTTCTTCTAATTTCCTTCATCTCACTTTTGACACTATGTTTCCTCTTGTATTCGTGTGTGAGTTCTTAAGACAACACATTGATGAAGGAAAAGGTTCTTTAAAATTGTTATGAACAGCACCATAAGGCTGCAAGTCTCCATTACAGCTCTGCACACCGTGTCTCCTGTTTTGTGTCAGCCCCTGGTGGCAGCCAAGTATAATCAAACAGTAAGACATTGCTAGTTGCCTTGTAACCACAATCACTATCATTACAAGAACGTGTATTTAAGTTCAATTGGTTTTAAACATAGATCATGACAATTAATTAATTAATTATACCTTGCTTTTCAGTCAGTTTATCTCTGATATTACCAGCATACTCACTTATGGAATAATTTTAAGTTGTGTTCAGACAGATGACCTTGAATCATGCAGTAAATGAGAGATGTAGCATGGAAACAAGGGCCCTCCAACCCACTGATTCCATGCTGTCCACCAACCACACATTTACACTCCATTTTTTTTACTCTTCCTAAATTCTCATGAACTCCTACCAAATTCTTCCATTCAATATTCAAATTTTTGTCATTGAAATAAAACATTTCATATTACATGTAATTGTTTTTGCCTGGTGAAAGGCAGATGGATTCACCATCAGCAGAAATTGCCTGAAACACCTCTTACAGTCAGAGGAAGAAAAAGTGAAGCAAAAGCCAGTCACCCAACATGCCAGGAGGAACTTACAGGTGATGCATTTTGGAAGGGCAAACCAATGTCAAGCATACACAATAAATTTTAGGACATTTAGGAGTGCAGAGGAGCAGAGAGATCTTGAGAATACAAATACATTGTTCCCTGAAGGTAGCATTGCTGGTGGACAGGATTGTAAAGAAAGCTTTTGGCAGCTTTGCCTTTATGAATAAATGCATTGAGTGTAGGAGTTGGGATGTTATGTTAAAGTTGTTGTTTATATTAAAAAAATCTCCAAAAATAAACCAGTTAATTATAGGCTGGTTAGCCTGATGTCAGTAGTAGCTAAATTATTGGAAGGAGTTCTGAGATAGGATATATAAGTACGTGGACAGTCATGGGATGATTAAGGACAGTCATGGGATGATTAAGGACAGTCATGGGATGATTAAGGACAGTCATGGGATGATTAAGGACAGTCAGCATGGCTTTGTTCATGGTAGGTCATGTTTAATGAATTTTGTAGAGATTTTTTGAGCAAGTTGCTAGGAAGGTAGATGAAGGAAAGGCTGTGGATGTTGTCTACATGAACTTCAGTAAGACCTTTGACAAGGTCCCACATGGAAAGTTAGTTCAGAAGGTTATGACATTATGTATCCATGGAGAGGTTATAAACTGGATTTATAATTGGCTGTCTGGGAGTAAACAGAGTGGCAGTGGATGGTTGCTTTTCAGACTGGAGACCTGTGACTAGTAGTGTTCCTCAGGAATCTATATTGAGACCATGGTTGATTGTTGCATATATCATTAATCTGGAAGATAATGTGGTAAATCAGATCATTAAGTTTTCTGATGTCACAAAAATAGGAAGGGTTGTGGACAACAAGAAAAATTTGAAAATTTTGCTGAGGGATCTAGACTAACTGGGAGAATGGGCCAGCAAATGGCAAATGGAATTTATTGCAAACAAGTGCGAGGGTGATAGATTTTGGAAGGGCAAACCAAGGTCAAGCATACACAATAAATGATAGGGGACTTGGGAGTGTGGAGGAGCAGAAAGATCTGGGAACACAGATGCATTGTTTCCTGAAGGTGGCATCACAATTGGGCAGGGTTGTAAAGAAAGCTTGGCCTTTAAAATCAAAGTATTGAATTTAGGAGTTGGGATATTATGATGATATTGTTTAAAACATTGTTGAGGCCAAATTTGGAATATTGTGTGCAGTTCTGGTCATGTAACTACATGAAGGATATGAATAAGATTGAAAGAGTGCAGATAAGATTTATTAGGATGTTGCCAGGTCTTCAGGAGTTGAGTTGCAGGGAAAGATGAAACAGGTTAGGACTTTATTCCTTGGAGCATAGAACAATGAGGGGAGATTTGATAGAGGTTTACAAAATTGAGAGGTATAGACAGAGTGGATGTGAATAAGCTTTTTTCACTTAGATTGGGGGAGATAAATACGAGATCATAGTTTTAAGCTGAAGGGAAGGTTCTTCACTCAGAGTGGTAGGTGTGTGGAATGAGCTGCCTCCTGATTTGTGTTTTAAGAATAAATTGGATAGATACATGGATGGGAGAGATTTGAAGGGTTATGGAATGGGAGCAGGTCAGCGGGGCTAGCAAAATGATGTTTCAGCACAAATTAGAAGGGCCAAATGTCCTGTTTTCTGTGCTGAAGTGTTCTATGGTTCAATAGTGCTTAATTAAGCTGCAAATTTGTATAGGCTTGGAATGAAGCCACAAACTAGTGCCTCCAGGGGATACCCCTACAGGCATGGGGAAAAGCAACAAACACCATCCAGTCAACATCCAAGGGCAGGTTTGAACCCAGCTCACCAGTACCGTAAGACAATGGCTCTACTAGCTGAATCACTGAGTAATCTGAGCTGAACATCACATGTTTGTCTCTAATATGTTTTCAGAAGGTTTTATGTGCTGTATTTGTGTATAAATGTTTCTCCACTCAATTTAGAAATATCTGTGGTATTTCAACATTAAATTTTGTCAATCTCTGTCCTAAACCAGTATCCCTCAATTCATGAATGTTCACTCTTATATTTTTGCCACAATGCTGTTGACTTTTTAAGGTCACATGTTCTCAATTTACAAAGTCATTGTCACTATTTTGAAAAGAAAAGGGTGTCAATCTCCGTCAAGAAAGCTGGGATAAATACAACAAAAAGAACAGAATTGGTGGACAAAAAAATAAAATACGAAACACTACAAACATACAAGGTGGAGAAGAACAGAATGAAGACAAAACAGAAGTATTATGAGCTAGGAGAAAAAATGCACAAAATACTAGCTTGGCAGCTTAAAACAGAACAAACTAAATGAACGGTATTGGCATCAAGGAAAAAGGACAAACAAATTACATATTACCCAATGGAGATAATGAAAACTTAAGGGAATTCTATGAGCAATTATATTGAACTGAGAACGAAGGAAAAGAAGACAAAATAAATGTGTCTAGCTAAAATTGAACTACCGAAATTGCAAGAAGGGGAGCAAAACAAATGAATAAAATCATTGGAAATAGAGGATATATTAAAAAAAACTACCGAACAATAAAATGCTGGGAGAGGATGGACTCCCAATAGAATTCTATAAAACATTTAAAGAATTATTAATTCTTCCTCTCCTGGAAGTAATGAACCAGATTGAAGAAACACAAAACATGCCAGATTCATGCAAAACAGCAATAATTACAGTAATACCAAAGATGGGGAAAGATCCACTAACACCAGCATTGTATAGACCATTATCTCTACTCAATACAGATTATAAGATGATAGCTAAACTATTAGCAAGCAGATTGGCCAACTGTGTACCAAAAATAGTAAAACTAGATCAAACTGGATTTATTAAGAAAAGATGAACAATGGACAATATCTGTAAGTTCATTAACTTAATCCATGCAGAACAAGGAAATAAGATGCCTTAGATGCAGAGAAAGCCTTTGACAGAGTAGAATGGAATTATTTATTCAAAGTACTTCAGAGGTTCAACCTACCAGAGAAATATATTAATTGGATTAAAGCATTATATAAGGGACCATTGGCAAAGGTGACAGTAAATGGATATATATCAAAGCAATTTAAATTAAGCAGGTCAACAAGGCAGGGATGTCCACTATCTCCCTCACTGTTCACGTTAGCTATAGAACCATTGGCAGAACTGATAATAACAGAAAAATAAAATAAGAGGGATAAAAATAGAAGAGAAGGAATATAAAATCAGTCTATTTGCAGATGACATCATAGTATACTTAACAGAACCAGAATTATCAATAAAAGAATTACATAAGAAATTGAAGGAATATGAAGAAGTATCGGGGTACAAGATAAATGCAAATAAAAGTGAAGTGATGCAAATGAATATTGTGGATTTCACAAAGTTCAAGAAAGAATCACCATTTAAATGGCAAACACAAGCAATCCAATACCTAGGTATTGAGCTAGATAATAATCTAGCCCATCTATACAAATTAAATTATCAGCCATTAATGAAGAAATTACAAGATGACTTTGAACATTGGAAAGATTTACCATTAACACTGATAGGAAGGGTAAATTGGATTAAAATGAATATCTTCCCAAGGGTACAATACTTGTTTCAATCGTCACCCATTCACCTAACAGAAGTTCTTCAAGGAGCTAAAGAAAATAATAAGGAAATTCTTATGGAAAGGGGGGAAAATGAGGATAGCCCTAGATAAATTAGCAGAATGGTACAAACAAGGGGGCTTACAGCTACCAAACTTTAAGAATTATTATAGAGCAGCACAATCAAGATACCTATCAAATTTTTATCAAACGGAAAAACCAGATTCGACCAGATTAGAGCAAGATAAAATAGGGGAGAAGGTACCTGAACATATACTATATAAGTGGGATAAAAAGCTAGTTCAACATGGGAATTCACCAGTACTGCACCATCTGCTCAACATTTGGAAGAAGATTCACGTAGAAAGGAAAAAAAAAACAAATTATCAACTACCAAAATTAATATGACACAAAATCAAATAATCCCATTCATAATAGATAACCTTTCCTTTAGAGAATGGGAGAGAAAAGGGAACAAAAGAATAGAAAATTGTTTTTCAGGAAATAAATGATCTTTTGAACAAATGAAGTGCAAATATGGTATAACTCACGGTTCAATGTTTGCATACCACCAACTGAAAACCTACATGAATGACAAATTGGGAACCAGGCTGTGGTTACCAGAAGGAAGCAGTTTTGAATATGTGATTACAGACACAATGATAATTAAAAGATTTATAGCAAACATATACATCAAACTGCAAGAGAAAGAGAACTAGGAAATAAGCTGTAAACCCAAACAAAAGTGGGAACAAGATCTAAACATAAAGATAAAGAATGAAACATGGGAAAGGCTATGCTCCAGAACTATGAGAAATACAATAAACATGAGGTTATGCATGATACAATATAATTGGTTATACAGACTATACCCCATGCCCCAAAAGTTACATAATGGGACCCAACAGTATCTGATAGATGTTTTCGCTGTAAGGAGGAAACGGGAACAACAGTACATGCAATTTGGGCATGTGAGAAAGTGGAAAAGTTTTGGGAAGATCTAAATCAGATATTAAATAAAATCACAAAAAGCAACATACCTAAAAATCCAGAGATCTTTCTTCTAAGTAATATAAGAAGTAAAGAACTTGGCCTCAATTTGGATGAAGCACAAAAAAGATTTATTATGATAGCCTTAGCTGTAGTAAAAAAATGTCTTATGTCAACCTGGAAATCAGAAGATAGCCTGAGAATACAGTAATGGTACATAGAAATGAATTAATGTATTCCATTGGAAAAAAATAACATAATTTAAGAAATAACATCATAGTATTCGAACAAATTTGGGAACCGTACATGGAACACAACCGAGAAGTCCTACCGCGGACCTCCACCACCTAAAATGACAGAAGGAGAAGACAAAATGAACTGACCCAGTGTGTAAAAGTAGATGACACAATTTTGTTGTTTATTTTCATTGTGTGATGACATTGTTTAATGTATCAAATGTTGCACATTGAGTGGGTAGGTAAGAGGGAGGGAAGAGAGGGGGGGGGAAAGGGGAGAAAATGACACTGTGTATATTCAAGAGGGAAATGTTTGTGTATTTTGGTCAATATGGTTCATAGTGTGAAAAATTTTTTTTTAATTTTTTTTAAAAAGCTGGGATAATGATTCTGCTCTTCCATTTTGGATCAATTTGTTTCTCTTGCCTTTCATTAAGCATGTAAAGAATAGCTAATACTATATTCCTTACTCTTTAGCCCCTTTTAAACTGCAGCACCTGGGTAGCCCTCATGGGACCCAGGTGCAATTACTGTGGCAAAGATGCTGAAAGCACCTTTTAAATTACAGGGGTATCTATACATTATATCACTTACCCAGTGATTTAAGAGGGATTCTGCCCCTGCAATGACATGCCACTTATTCACCGGAAGTACCACCAAATGTTCAGATGATGGCTGCCTGGTGACGCATGCACACAAGCACTGGCATCACCGGAATAAGTGGGTCAGCCATTTTTGTTTTCAAATCCCCTGTGGAAGTGAGCTAGGTAAGTTAACTGGGTTTCCTGATTCTGAGGTAGGTCAGGGATGCAGTTAGATTCCGACATGGTTAACTGGGTCATACCCTTTCTAACTGCTGCATAAGTGGGGTGCGAACTGGGCAAATTTCCCAATTAACCCCATTTTACATGACAGTTTGAAAGGGCCTTTGGTCAACAATGCCCCAGACATCTAATTAACATTAGGAAGATGTCTGACAACATTGTGATAATATGTTTTTGTCCCCTATGACCAAACTGTTGTGACAAACCATGGACCAGAGTGCTATAGCAATGCTTAAGGTTTATTACCTGCAGAATTTAATAAGGTACAGTATGTCATTTCAGAATCAAGCTGCAATGATAAACCTGCCATTCAGGAATTTTTTTTTTTTTTAAAAGCAGATGCTAGAAACCTAAAATAAAAACAAAACAAATTTGTCGAAATGGTCTCGAAGTCGAGCACATTCGAGGGAAATGTTAATGTTTCATCAGAATTTAGAAATTAATATTAAAGTTACGTGAAGGGTGCCGGGGGTGCATTTGATGAGGTAAAACTGGGGTGATCATGGGGATAAACTGTGAACTAGACTATCTGGTTGATGAGTGAATGAGGCCAGTTGGAGAGTGAAAATAAAGAAAGGCATGTTTGCAGATCAGGCTGTTCTCCACTCCAGGAGAATAAAGGGGAAAGAAAACAATGACGAACCAATATTACAAATGAACAACTGGTGAGGACTGAAAAATCAAGCTAGTTGAGGAATGCAATGTATAGTCCAAAAGTCTGTAACATACCCTGATGGAAGATTGGGTACTTTTCTCTAAGCTCATGTTAATCCTCATCATAACATTACAATAGATTGCAGACTGACAGTGGAAGAGGGATGGAGAATTGAAGTGGTTGACTGTGTTTAGTCTGTAGGGATGACCTTGAGCTACCCGATGCAAGTGGTCATTTTCCAAATAATCTCTCCTCTCCATCATATCCTACAATTTAAGGATGCACACTGCCCCAAAACTGCCCCTACCATTGAGCAGCAAGATTATGAGAAGTATCCAAAGTACTGGAATAAGTTTTCACAGGGTAAATTTATTCCAGTAGCACTGCAAGTTTATAATGTGAACTGTAACAAATCTCAATTAACAGTTCATCAATATATAAAGTGTTTCTACAAAAACCAACATGAACATTGCTCAGTTACACCTACAAATAGAAGACTTGTATGGTGCAAATAAATCTTAATATATCCCATGCACATTCAACACAATTATTTGCAAAAGAAACTGTAAAACAGAATTATGAAGAGCATCTCCTACCACTTTGCAACATGAATTCCCAACACGCCATTTTCTCGCTGTCATAAAAAGTATGTTAAAATGTTTAAATCATACATTTGTCACCAAAGGAAAAGCATTCAAGCTCATTTGCCATTATTTCTATTGATACCCAAAAGTTCCAATCATCTTTTATTTCATCTGACTGGGTGGCATCATAACACATTCACTGATTACTGTCCAGACTTGCATTTGTTTCTTCTGCATCACTTTCATCACCAAGGGGAGAAACTTTTGTAAATCAAGAACAGATGTCGAAGAAATTAAGACCATATTGGCAAATCACTTATCCTAACAACTTTTCCCACTTCATTGAGTTCTGCAATTCCATGAGCAGCAGAGTCTGAAGGTGTTGCCTAAAACAAGAAGTCATTGTCAAAATTGCTTCAATTCATCTGGAAAGACTGCAGCCCCATTTAACAATCACACCATCAAAGGAAGTCCAGACTTTTCATCTCATCGCTAACTTTCAATGTCCATTAAAGATCTGATTATTGAGCTGGTTAGAAATTAGCTCAATAATGAAACCCTTAGTGGACATTTGATCCATGATAGTGGCTTTGTCCTGCTGGTCATTTACACCACTGATCAATACAGGTGGTCCCTGACTTACCACCATAATGGTGACTGAAGGATTGTTGGTAACTCGGGTTTGGTCTTAAGTCAAATTTGCTCCAACACGCATACCTGAGGTCATGCAACATTCAACAAATGAACCCTTAAAGGGGACCTCAGGCTGCCCCGGGGAGCGAGAACCAGTGTACAGAACTTCTAATACAAAGTATGTGCTCGTACAGTCGTTTTAATAAAGGTTTTTTTAATTTTGGTCATATGTGCAGTGGACGTAACTCACATAGGTGGAGAACTACCTGAATGTATTGTGAAAATACCATTTTGTACAATCATAGCAAACATTCAGACAACCCTAAAATGTCTCTATTTTTACTTGAAATCATTTTATGACCTATTTTGGCTGATCCAGAACATTATAATAAATTTTGGATAACATGTTAATTTTAATTGCCTCTAGTCAACCATGTGGAGGTAAGGGAGTTAAATTCAATCTAATTCATTAACCAATGCTTCAGTAAACACGTACAGCAAAACTTCAACCTCCAAGTAACTTTTGTTTCATGGACATAGCACCTTCACTCTTTAATCCCCACTAAGGATTAATGTTTATCATTTCATCTTCAGTTTTTTTTTAAATCTCGTCTTGAAGTACAGAAAGCATCCATTGATTATTGATGGAAACATCATTAGGAATCACCAGGCTTGTTCTTGGCTGACATTGAATAGAAATCTAGCTCAGTGACTGTTTGCTTTATCACTTTCATTACAGTGCAGCAGATTCATTACAGAACATCTTCACACAGAGTGCATCTTCTGTGCAACCATCAGCAAAAGGGTATCTTTTTATGAAATATCTTAATTGAAAAAGCTTTTTATCTGTTAATATGTTCAAACTTCCAATATACCTACACTGAAAGTTGTAAACAATATGGTATCATTCTCCGAATATGATTTCTCCAGAGCAGCAATTGACATCTCTCAGTCGAAGACAAAAAGTTGATTTACCATGTGCCTTATGCAGACACAATGTGAAATGGAGAACAATGTTGTAGACATCAGCTGCTCTGTGCCTGCTGCTGTCGCATTGCAGTCACCGTACTCTCAACGGTGCACTGTGCATATGCGAGCTCCGTGAGGGTGCACTAGTTGAATCGATTTCTAGCAGGAAGCAGATGCCACCAAGTGGGCTCTCTCTCCCTACCCTCTTTATCATATTTGGTTGTGTTCAGTAAAGTCTTTGGTTTACCTCACCCGCTGACTCAACTCGTTATTAAACATGCAGTAATGAACATGGTATCAGAAGTGGGATCAAGAGTGCCCCAAGCCTGAAGTCTTCCAATTATAAATCAGACACAGTGAGAAACCGCTGTGAGCACTGCTATGCAAAGAATTCAGACAAAGTCCACAGACTGTACAACAGGCTTTAATCATCAGGTCTCTGTACCTTCCTGGTTCCACATGCCTGACTGACTCCCAAAGGGACTGGCTTGAGTCTTTACACGGGCTGGTTAATGACAGCGGGCAGGTGGGGCCAGCCTCCCAGCTTGCCGACCTGCAGGTACAGTGGTTGTCCCCTGAAGTAGGCTGGTAGAGTGCAGCCAGTGTAGTTGTTGTATCTCCACAACCATGAGCACGTTTTTCACAGTCACCATAATGGTAGATGGATTCAGGTAGCCCAACCCATTTGCGTTTGATGGAAATGTGGCAGAAAACCAGTGTATCTTTTGAATAGGAATACAACATATTCATAGCGACTGCACATAGTGACAAGCCTGCCCCTACCAGGGTATATATTTTGTTAAACTTGGTTGGCTCAGAAGTTATTGAAAGGGAGAGGTCATTTGTGTACAAAGGTGAAGTGCATGATGGGAAGCTTGTTACAAGCTCGGCTCAGTCGAGAGAAGACCTCAAAAGTTTAAAGTGTAAATTTAGAGAAAAGCGAAACCCACAGAGAAATGTGACAATAGAAAGGTAACGATTCAACATGAGAGACAAAAAGCAGGTGAAGTGATACACTCATACATCAGCGATTTAAAAATCAGGGCGAAAACCTGCAATTCTGGCACTCTTTGTGACAAGCTAATTAAAAACAAAATGGTCTCTGGCATTTGCGATGATAGTATGCAAAAGGCATTCCTGCGCGACAGCAAGCTGACACTAGCAAAGGTGTATGAAACTACTAAGGAAAACAGTAAAAAGGGTGGCTCCTCCACAATAGCAGGCCACAAGCATTGACATGATACAGGCAGGTCCAGTGAGCAGACAATCACCAGAAGCTAGAAGGAAGAGCCAGCCAGGCCATCCCATACTGAGGACAGAACACAGCAACTGCAGAGGAGACTACATGCTGAGAAGGGAGATGTGCCCAGCATTCAGCCAGCAGTGCAGAAACTGCGGCAAATGGAACCACTTCTGCAGATGCTACAGATCAACGTAACAGATCACTGCATGGACCAGACTCAGGAGGATTATCGACCATTTGGAACCAGAGCAGTGAGGGAGCAATCCCAACAATGAGTACTATGTCAACAGGCTCACCACGAGGATGGCAGACAACCCAGCAGAAACCCGAATCCAACGTAACAATGAGGACTTAGTATCCATGGACGTCAATGGCAAGATGGCTGAGATGAAAGTTGACACTGAGGCCAAATGTGCAGTCATATCACTGAGGACATTTAACTGGCTGAGAAAGACTGATCAAGTCAAACCATACATCAAGCCTAGTGGTTCATGGAGGCAATAGAATCCAGATAAATGGCACGGAGCAGCAGTAGTGTTTCATACAAGGACAGCTCCACTTGCTCACCTTCTT
Organism: Narcine bancroftii; assembly: GCF_036971445.1. Lineage (NCBI taxonomy): Eukaryota > Metazoa > Chordata > Chondrichthyes > Torpediniformes > Narcinidae > Narcine > Narcine bancroftii. The sequence goes on along the minus strand of NC_091475.1, from coordinate 100,374,613 downwards.
CGTGGTCTGTGAAGATGTCATGCCTCTACTAGATCTCAGTATGGACATGGGGCTTGTCTCATTCAGAACAGAGGTCCATCAGATAAGCCCAGCTGAGGAAGATTTCTCACAGAAAATCTTTTCTGAGTTCGGTGAACTTTTCAATGATGAGCTGGGGAGGCTACCAGTGTCCTACTCCACGTGGCTTGACCAAAGTTAAGACCCATAGTCCAGCCAGCGCACCACATTCCAGTAGCAATGAAGGATAAAGTCAAGGCCAAGCTGGACAGAATGCAAGACTTGGGTGTCATCACTCCAGTCTCAGAGCCAACTGAATGGGTATCCTCCATGTGGCCACAAAGAAAAAAAGTTGGACAGGAAATCCAAATTTGTATTAATCCATGAGACCTCAATGTGGCCCTGAAAAGACTACCCCACCCCATGCACAATGTAGTGGAAGTGGCCACACAGCTGGCTGGTGCAACGGTTAATGTTGAGGCAAACCACGACAACCCTACCAGTGGCAAGGAGACTTTTGGAGCCCCAACCAAAGGACCCACAAAATGTCAAGGCCCAGCTACTAAACAGAAAGTTGGCACAAAAGAAAATTTACGACAAAACCAGCTGGCTGTTCGTCCTATTGTCCGAAGGGCAAGTTGTAAGGATGCAGACTCCATGTGATTATTACTGCCCAGATATAGAGAAAATGAGCAGCCAGGAACCCAAGTCCTACCTGGTTCGTTCAGGGTGGAAAATATGCAGGAGGAACAGATGACACATCCTCCCAGTAAGAGAGCCACCCCCATCTGAAACTGACCAAGACAAATAAGCATTTTTGTATTTGAAATGTGACCCCAGTGTTAACATGACCCCCCCCCCCCCCCTTGTAACTACAGGAGAGGCAATGGACAATGTCCCTAAGACTATTGACAGTAGAGACAATCAGGACAAGGTACCCCAAGCCTACACATCAGCAGAGGGCTATTACAAAACATGTGCTGGGCGTGTCTGTAAGCTGAAAGAGAGAGAGAGAGATTCACTGTACCAATGGGGGGGGGGGGGGGTAGCTCAAGAAAGGGGATGTAGACAACTGCTGCCATCAGCTGTTCTGCAGTCACGTTGCAGCCGCCGTACTTGCATCTGTGCATGAGTGAGCACAGTAAGGGTGCACTAGTTGTATCAAGTAGTATCAGGGATCAGATGCCATAGTGTAGGCTCTCTCTCCCTACCCTGTTTATCATATTTGGTTGTATTCAGTAAAGTCTTATGTTTGGTTTACCTCACCTCCCAATGACTCATTATTAAACACACAATAATGAAAAAATGCCCCAATGATTGAAGCTCAATTGGAAGTGTTATTTATGGCTATACAATTTGAGTTTTATACCCAGGGCAAATTCACACATTTGTTTGGATTTGGATTTTTTTTTCCAAGATTTCACTAGTTCCTCCATATCTGCCTTGTACAATAGCATGAAATGGAAATGATGCAAATGTGAAATAACTGGGATTATAGTATATCAGGCAGCATTTATTGAAAAATAATTGAAACCTTAACCTTCTCTCTTTGTAGATGTTGCCTGATCTGAGTATTTATTTTGTGTATCATTAACAGATTTCCTGATGACATTAAAGGAGTCCATTGAGAATTTAGATTGCACCAAGACACAATGCTGATACTTAATGCAATCCTTTAATCCCTATTTCCCCACACATTTAACTGTAACCTTTTTCCTACAAATAACAGTGAAAACCTCCCTGATTATCTCATCTACATTTGGGTGATTCACCAATCAGTTAGCATATCTCAGCGACATATTTGGAAAGCAATCACCCTGAGGAAGCCCATGCAGTCACAGTCTTCATGCAGACGGCACCCAATGTCAGGATATCTCACAGATCATGGGAGCCCTGAAATACCTGTAGCATCATGTTTTTACATCTGCCTCCTGGACTTGCCTTTTTATCTCTTCCTATCTGGTCACCAATCCATTACTATCTCCAATGCACACTCCTCGTTTGTTTCCAATAGTTCTTTTTTTAAAATTTTTCATTCACATTTTGAGGATTCCTTAATTCAATCACTCAGACTATCATTGGGATAATGAAGGTTAAGGGATTCAAAGGGTTCAAGGAATTACATCCCTGGACACGTTAGCAGTAAAAGGTGAGACATCAGTCTGCAGACACTGATTATAGTAAAAATACAAAAATGCGCAGGAACTCAGCAGGTCATGCAGAGTCAATAGGATGCTCATATAACCAACATTTTGAGTCTGAGCTTTTCTTCAAGGCATAGGCAAAATGCAGCAGGAACCTGAATCAAAAGCCTTGGGGAGGAGCAAAGAAAGGTCAAGGGTGGAGCACAGTCGATTAGACAAAAAGCAATAATTGGACATGGATAGGAGGACAGGAGAGAAAAAGTGAGAATTGATTGGGGGGGAGTGGGGTGGTCTGTGAATGCAGAGCTGGAGGAAAGGAGATATTGGGATAAAAGATGGGAGTGACTGTGTAGGGGTGGGGGGCATTATGGAAATTGGAGGTCAATGTTAATGCCATCTAGTTAGAAGGTGCCCAAACAGAATATGAGGGGTCATTCTCCAAATTTGCATGTGGTCTAAATTTGCTAGTATAACCAGGTGAACCACATTGATGCATCCAGGTGCGTAGCCAGAAAGTGCTACATGTCTTATGGCAATGCCTCACAATCGATCCTCTAGCATTCTCCACTGATCAAAGCCAGGTCCTAGCTGAGGCTAACAGAGAGAAAGAAAGTAGCATGTGCAGAATTTTATACTCCTTGGACTTGACACTGGCCCATGTATCAAGTCATGTGACCTCAGGTGAGGAGGACGACCAATCAGAAAGTGGCTTCATCTTTGGATCAGTAGGTTACCGATCAGAAGGGTTCTTAAGTGGCAGGTCTGATTTTGGTGAATGAAGGGAAGTGACCTTAAATCTGTGATATAGAGAATTTAGGTTAAAAAGACTTAAGTTAAAATGTGATGATTAATCATAAACAGGGAAGCCAGAACGGACAGAGAGTTTACTAGCAGTCAAGGACAGAAGGAGCTGCTGAATATGTTTTTTTAAACCTATCTTTTCATGGTCATAGTGAGAGACATGCAGGAGACAAAGGATTGATAAGAAGTGTGAGAAACAGAATTCAGTGAATGTAGAGTTCACAGCGTACGTAACGAACGTGATAATTAATAATGCAGTTATACTTAGAATGTTTTTGTAATACTAACCAATTAGAACAGTATTAATAAGAAGGGGAAGGGCAAATAATAAAGGTATAAAAATCAATGCACTGTATGTATCGGGGCTTAACTGGTGAGAAACCAGTTGAGTCCAACTCTGCAGACTTGTAAATAAAGCTTGTCGTGTCATCAGTTTTAAAGAGACTCATGTGTGAGAAGTTTTATTTCTGACAAATGGGGGCTCGTCCGGGATCTACACTCCGGCCGTGAGGGGAGGCGAGAAGAGGGACATCGGAGGCGGTGCACCCCGCTGAGTTCAGCGGCTCCTAGTCCCTTGCTCGTCGCTTCGGGCGGCTTGAGCGAGTGGTATCCGGACAGGGTGACACGACAAGACGGAGAGGAGAAGGGTGACGGTTCAATCCCCGGGAAGACACCGGTAAGTGACGACTTACGATTGTGGTGTGGGGATTGGGTAACAGGTGTAACGGGATACACCTGTTTGGATAAAAACCTAACGGAATAGATTAAGTATAGATCTTTTGTCGTTGTGTGAGGACCCTGTCGCGGGACTCTAGGATAGACCCCAGGGAAACCTCGGCGGTAACCGAAGGAGGGACAGCACCTCCGACGAAGTGCCGAGAAGAGAGGGGTCAACCCCAGGAAAACCTCAGCGGTAACCGAAGGAGGGACAGCACCTCCGACGAGGCATCTGAGAGGAAGGGAGTAGGGTCCAGAGCGAGAGGGTCCTCAGCAACGATAAACAGATCTAGGTGGGAAAATGGGAGGATCAAAATCTAAGGGCTCGTCTGAAAATTCAGGACAATTCCTGGGAGTACCCCTTGACAGCCCTTTGGGGAGAATGTTTGAAAATTGGGATAGTAATAGATATCGGGACAAAAACAAGAAAAAGATGGTCCAATATTGTCTCCTTTGGTCAAAACAACCTATTAAAGGTTCCTCGGTCTGGTGGCCGAAATTTGGATCTGATGAGGATTGGGTTAGACAAGCATTAAACATATATGTAAATTCGAGACCAAAGGTGAATCAAGAAGAGTCAGCATATGCATTTTGTTGGGTTCCCTGGCCAGGATCCTTAACAGAATGTTTTAAATTGAGAGTGGCAGGAGAAAAGAAATGGGAACCTCTGGACAACCTTCCCCCTCCTTATATTCCCCCGGTGCCTACTGCGCCCGAGGAAAGCTTATTACCGGAGGGGAAAGGTGATGAATCTGATTGCCCCGAAGGGGGCCGGGATAAAAAGGATGAATTAAGGGAGTCGGACCCTAAACTTCCACCGGTAAACCGACCCTGGACAAGATCCCAGACTGGTCCAGGACCATCAAAGTTTTCAATAAACCTAAATCCCCTGAGAGAAGTTCCTATGGGAGGACCGGGAGGGGGAACGGGATATGTGAATGTTCCCCTAACTAGTACAGAGGTGCGGGGATTTAAGAAAGAAATGAAAAAGTTATTGGAAGATCCTATAGGACTGGCTGAACAGCTTGACCAATTCTTGGGACCAAACACATATACGTGGGAAGAGATGCAGGCAATAATGGGAACATTATTTTCACCCCAGGAGAGGCAGATGATTCGACGGGCTGCCCTCCTCATGTGGGAATATGAACAACCTGGGGACCCTAGACCCCATGAACAAAAATATCCCCTAAATGAACCCAGGTGGGACAAACGAACACCCGAGGGATTGGCAAGTATGAGACAATATAGAGAGTGGACAATTAAAGGGATACGGGAGGCTGTGCCAAAGGGTCACAATTTTACCAAGGCATTTGGGAACCACCAGGGGAAAGACGAGTCCCCTACTGATTTTTTGGAGAGGGTGAGAAAGAATGTCCAACAGTATGCTGGTGTGGACCCTAGTACACCAATGGGTGAACAGCTTATTCGAATTGAATTTGTTTCCAAATCATGGCAAGACATTAGAAAGAAACTAGAAAAGGAGGAGGACTGGAGTGAAAAACCCCTAAGTGAACTGTTAAAAAAGGCACAAAAAGTATATGTGCAGAGAGAAGAAGAAGATCAAAAGAAGGCGACAAAGGTTATGGTACAGACTATCCGACAGATGAATGCTGAATCCAGAGGGGAAAGAAAACAAAACCTTCCTCTAAACAATCCAAAATATCCAAGAGAGGGAAGACCCCGGAGATTCGTTAAGTGCTATTACTGCAATGAGGAAGGACACTTTAAGAGGGAATGCCCCCGATATAAGAGGGAATTGCGTGCCCTCGAACTTATGGAAGAAGATTAGGGGTGTCAGGGGTTCCAAATGTTAGGGACCAAATATAAGAGGGAACCCCTGGTAAAACTAAAAATTGGTCCCAAGGGAGAAGAGGTGGTGTTTATGGTGGACACAGGAGCGGAACGAAGTAGTGTAATAACTGTGCCAATCGGAACTGAGCCTATAAAAAGTAATTTGACAATTTCTGGGATAGAAGGAGCTCCCAGAATGGTATCAATAATTCCCCAAGTAACAGTGAAACTGGAAGAAAGAGAAGGGGTACAAGACCTCTTGTTATTACCTTCGGCTGGATTTAACCTCCTAGGAAGGGACTTACAGGCTCTCCTAGGTTTGAGTGCTCTCCCTGTGGACGGAGAAGTGCGAGTCCACCTCTGCGCTTTAAAGGAAGAGGATGAACGGCAGATTGACGAGAGAGTCTGGTATAAGGAGGGAAATCGAGGAGGTCTGGACATCCCACCTTTACATGTCACATTAATACCAGGTCATCAGCCGGTAAGGAAACGTCAGTATCCTATTTCTTTGGAAGGGAGAAAAGGGCTACAGCCGGTAATTGAGACTTTAATACGAGACGGACTATTAGAAGAATGCATGTCACCTTATAACACCCCTATACTCCCAGTAAAAAAGTCAGATGGATCCTATCGCCTAGTTCAGGATCTAAGAAGTTTGAATGCTATTGTTCAGACCCGCCACCCAGTGGTGCCTAATCCCTATACTATTATGAGTCGGATTCCCCCAGACCATGAGTGGTTTAGTGTTATCGACTTGAAGGATGCCTTCTGGACTTGTCCGTTAGAAGAGGAAAGTAGAGATATGTTTGCGTTTGAATGGGAAAATCCATGGACAGGTAGACGGAGACAGTTTCGGTGGACTGTATTGCCCCAAGGGTTCACTGAATCTCCAAACCTGTTTGGACAAATGCTAGAACAAATCCTGATGGACTATCCACAATCTGATGATTCCCAACTAATGCAGTATGTGGATGATTTACTATTATCAGGACCCAAGGAACAAGAAATGAGGAGAGAGACCATTAGACTCTTGAATTATCTGGGGAAAAAGGGTCTACGAGTGTCCAGAAACAAGTTACAGTTTGTTGAGAAAACTGTGATATATCTGGGACACCAGATAAGTAAAGGACAGAAACGGATTACCCCTGAACGAATTGCGGGAATCACTAGAATGCCTTTACCCCGTAATAAGAAGGAAATAAGACAATTCCTGGGACTCTTAGGATACTGTAGGTTATGGATAGAGGACTACTCAGTTTTGGTGAAGTTTATGTATGATAAACTGACAAATGAAAATGACTATCCATTGAAATGGACCCAGGAGGAGGAGGGATGGTTCGAGGACTTGAAACATCGCCTAACACGAGCCCCAGTGCTCACTCTGCCCTCTTTAAAACAGCCCTTCCAGCTATTTGTCACTCATAACCAAGGAACAGCTGTGGGAGTTTTAACACAAGAAAAAGGCGGTCAGCGACACCCAGTAGCTTTCCTTTCCAAAATGATGGACCCAGTGTCTCGCGGATGGCCGACGTGTATCCAGGGAGTAGCGGCTGCTGCTCTGTTGGTAGAGGAAGCACATAAACTTACTTTTGGAGGAAAGATGACTGTGTACACCTCCCATTCTGTGAGTGTTTTATTAACACAAACTGCCCATCGATGGCTGACTGATTCTCGCATATTAAAGTATGAAACCATTTTAATGGTTGGAGAAGATTTACAGTTTGCAAAAATTAATAGCTGCAACCCAGCTCAATTTTTATACGGCAGTGAAACAGAGAAAGAGGTGGAGCATGACTGTGTCGAGTTGACAGATCTTCAGACCAAGACCCGAGAAGACCTTTGCGATACTCCGCTGGGAGAAGGATATGAATTCTACATTGATGGCTCCGCCAGATGTGTTGACGGAATGAGAAGAAATGGGTATGCTATAATAGAAGGAAATACTTGGAAAGTAGTAGAATCCACGAGACTACCCGGAAGCTGGTCAGCACAATCCTGTGAACTATATGCCTTGCAGAGAGCCCTCAAAATACTGGCAAAGAAAATTGGAACGATTTACACAGATTCCAAATACGCATACGGAGTAGTGCATACCTTTGGTAAGATCTGGAAGGAGCGTGGTCTAATTACATCAAGAGGAAAGGAATTTGCACACAAACAGATGATTACTCTGACTCTAGAAGCCTTAACATTACCCCAAGAAATAGCAGTGGTCTACATACCAAGCCATCAAAGGGGAGATAACCCGACAGCAATTGGAAACAGACTGGCTGATGAAGAAGCCAAAAGAGCAGCCATGCAACAAGAAGTCCGTTTGCTGACTTTAATCCCAATAAGGCAAGGCATAAAGACAGCTCCCATTTTCACTGCTAAAGAAGAAAAGAACATGGATCAGCTGGGCGCAAGCCAGTTACCTGATGGAACATGGAAAACACCAGATGGAAGAATTGTTCTAAATAAAGAAATAACTCGCAATATTTTAAAACACCTGCATCAACAGAGCCACTGGGGCACCCAAGCCTTATGTGACACAGTGCTTCGAGAATATGTGTGTAAGGGAATCTACACCTTGGCCCAACAAGAGGTGCAAAATTGTTACCTATGCACAAAAATTAATAAGAAGATAATGAGGACAGGGACCATGGGAGGTCAACCATTAGCCATACGCCCTTTTCAACGTATCCAGATCGACTTCACAGAGTTACCTCAAGTTCAAAGATGGAAATATCTGTTGGTGATAATAGATCACTTTACCCGATGGGTAGAAGCCTTCCCAACAATAAATACTACAGCTTCTACAGTAGCTCGCCTCCTCCTAGAGCAGATAATCCCCAGATATGGTATAATGGATTCTATAGACTCAGACAGGGGTCCACATTTTTCTTCAAAAATCCAGCAATTGATTTGTGATGCATTACAGGTCTCTTGGAAATTACATACCCCTTGGCATCCACAAAGCTCAGGGAAGGTCGAGCGTATGAATGGAACACTAAAAATCCAATTGACAAAGTTAATGGTGGAAACTAAAATGCCTTGGATAAAGTGTCTGCCCCTAGCCTTATTGAGAATTCGTACTGCCCCACGAAAAGATGTAGGGCTGTCCCCTTATGAAATGATGTTTGGGCTTCCCTTCTGGAGTACAGTTGAGGGGTGTCCCACCTTGGGGGAAGGGGATATATTTGTTAGGAACTATTTACAGGCACTGTCACGCTCTCTTACAGATTTACGAAAGAGAGGACTATTGGCACAAACACTGCCTCTAGACTTTTCTTTACACAAAGTGGAACCAGGAGACTGGATTCTTATCAAGACCTGGAAGACTGAAAAACTCCAGCCCCAGTGGGAAGGTCCATACCAAGTTCTCTTAACTACAGAAGCTGCAGCACGAACAAGAGAGAAGGGGTGGACACACGCATCCAGATTTAAGGGACCTGTAGAGGCGCCACAGGACCCTGATACGAACTCAGATTGGACTTGTATTCCTGGAGAAAAACCTCTTACCTTACGATTTCGCAAAAAGACTTAATTCACAATGTTATTGTTATGTTCTTTGATTTTTCTTAGTTTGCCTATGTCTTTATCAGGTGTGAAATGTAAGAAATGCAGAGATACAGTGGTCCTGTTTCAGGACCACATTTGGGGAAGAAAGGAAGGTAATTTCATTTCCCATACCTCAGTTCCTGAGAAATGTTGGGCAGAAAATACCACCCAACATCCATATACCCCTTGTGTGGAAAAAGAAGGAAATAATATGGGTCATTATATACAGATTCCTAATACCACTCCTTTCCCTCTTAACGGTTGGAAAGGTGACTCAAGCCCACCATGCCCTGATGGACTCTGGTTTTGCATACACCAACGTACTGTTCCAATGAGAAGTTACACTCCACACTCGAAATTGCCTGTCCCTTTAAGACAGCCGGACTTAGTTCGAGTCCATCCAAATAACCATGTAAGTTTCGGTAATGTAATTGGGGGAGATAACCTTTTTGTAGATCTGGCAACTAAAATTGCAGGAACTTTTAATGTAACTAATTGTTGGGTCTGCGGGGGTCCACGGATGTCAGAACAATGGCCTTGGTGGGGAGAACCTCTCAATTCATTGACCATGATTTCCCGCATTTGGACAACTAACCGAACGAGATCAAGAGAAACCTGTTCTCTCTCTAATGTCCCCTCTGGTTTTTATTGTCTCTCACGAGCCGGCAAATACCCAGTAGGAGAAAGTCCCTGCAAGGCTGTATGGATTCGCATTTCGCCTGGTGTTTTCACTTGGTTTCCTAAACCTCAGACTTGGTTCTTATCCACTGTTTTTAAAACTAATTGCCTACCCCTGTCTAATAGCAGTATTCAGTTTTGGAATTGTACCACTTCCACCATCACAGGACCATACCAATCAAATCCTGTTCTTAAAAGAGTTTGGGAAAGGGGGTATGGAGTATCCCCAAATGGATTATTCTGGGTATGTGGTAATAAAGCTTATACTCGTCTTCCCTCACAGTGGAGTGGAACTTGTTTCCTAGGAATAATCCGCCCAGAATTTTTCCTTCTACCCCACGATCACGGTCATAAATTAGGCGTGAAGGTCTTTGATACATTACATCGTGAACCCCGCTCTACCACGGTACATTTGGGAGAATGGAGAGATGATTGGCCTCCAGAGCGCATAATTCAATATTATGGTCCCGCTACATGGGCTCAAGATGGATCTTGGGGTTATCGTACTCCTATATATATGTTAAATCGCATAATTCGCTTACAAGCAGTGCTTGAAATTGTTACAAATCAAACAGCTATAGCCCTGCAATTACTTGCATCCCAGCAAGGTCAAATGCGCTCTGCTATATATCAGAACCGTCTAGCCCTAGACTATCTCCTAGCCACGGAAGGAGGTGTATGTGGCAAACTTAATTTGACTAACTGCTGCTTACAGATTGATGATAATGGAAAAGCCATTCGTAAAATCGCTGATAATATTCGTACATTGTCCCATGTACCGGTTCAAACCTGGCATCCTTTCCCACAATTTAATTGGATGGACAAATGGTTTGGAGGAACCTGGTGGCGTACCTTCTTGTGGGTCATCGGAGGTATTTTATTCCTCCTACTTATTTTGCCCTGTATTATTCCCTGTCTACGCAGCCTGGTGATTTCCATGGTCGAACAAGCTATGCAACCAGGGGGGATGGGAGACCCTGTAAGACTTTTATTTCAGCGTGAGATTAATGTATCATAAAACATTTCTCTTCCCTAGCTTAGAATCCCCATTCATATCTATACATATATTCAACACATTTTAAAGAGAGAAAGGGGTGGATTGTGATATAGAGAATTTAGGTTAAAAAGACTTAAGTTAAAATGTGATGATTAATCATAAACAGGGAAGCCAGAACGGACAGAGAGTTTACTAGCAGTCAAGGACAGAAGGAGCTGCTGAATATGTTTTTTTAAACCTATCTTTTCATGGTCATAGTGAGAGACATGCAGGAGACAAAGGATTGATAAGAAGTGTGAGAAACAGAATTCAGTGAATGTAGAGTTCACAGCGTACGTAACGAACGTGATAATTAATAATGCAGTTATACTTAGAATGTTTTTGTAATACTAACCAATTAGAACAGTATTAATAAGAAGGGGAAGGGCAAATAATAAAGGTATAAAAATCAATGCACTGTATGTATCGGGGCTTAACTGGTGAGAAACCAGTTGAGTCCAACTCTGCAGACTTGTAAATAAAGCTTGTCGTGTCATCAGTTTTAAAGAGACTCATGTGTGAGAAGTTTTATTTCTGACAAAATCTATTACTTCCAACCAGAGAGGTGACATAATCATACATAATTCTGAGTTCCTTCTCAAGATAGTTATCATGCCTCTGCTACTCTTGTATTTGAGAAAACTTGTTTTTGCCAATTCTATGCTGTCTTAACAGGGAGGGTCAAAAAAATAGCTGGCAACAAGATGGTCACCCATAGTGCACCCCTATCACATTGGTTTTCCATCAGTTAATAGGCAAGTGGCAGCCTAATTCAGTGGCAGCATCTCATTTCCTGTAACCACATGCCTGCCTCCAGGTTCCACCACTTCCGACTTTTCATGAGATCCTAATAATTCTTGTTAATTCCTCCTAACTATTCTTAAAACTATCCTCTAAACTTTTTTTGGTTCATAAAATCGATCGCTTCCAATTTTGCAACCCCCTTCATTATTTCGCTGGGCCTATCTGTTTCATTACTTCTGCCTTTTAAAACCCATCATGAGCTTGTACTTTGTGAAATATATGCTATTGTTTGAGTGCAGGCTTAAGATATTAATTAGTCTCATCAGTCTTCACATATGATATGAAAGAAGGAAGTTGGGGGAGATTTCTCTCGCATCCCAGCTAAGATTTATTCCTTAGCCAACGTAATTAAAAGAGATTATCTGATTATTACTACTTTGCTGTCAATGGGATATTGCTGTGCCAAAATAAGCTGTTTTGTTTCCTTTATTTCCACAGTGATCACATTTCAAAAGTATTTTATTTTCAATAAAAGTGTTTTGAGATTGGGGATGATGAGAACTCTGCATGAATGCAAATTCATTATTTGTTCACATATGCCCTTTATTTCTTTTTGTGATATATTTCCTATTCCTTCAGAATCTATCTTCCCTAACTCTGTTCACCATTGCCTTCTTTAGAATAATCCACTTTGTGTTATTGAAACACTCTCTTTATCCATATTTACTTCTGGTGCCTGTCTTGGCTGCCATTATCACTCTGCTTCAATCAACCACTTTTTTTGTTATTGGGAAGGAACTACTGTGGCTTCCCTGGTGTTAGGTTAGGTCAGTGCTTGCACTTCATTTGAATGAAGAATACTTGCAATGTTCAAGAATGTTTGCAGATGATGTAGATAAGTTTGCAAAAAGAATATTAAAAGTGGCTCCAAAGCTCAATGAGGGCCATGGGAACTAAAGATGAGAGGACACTATCTTTGAGTCTCATAAAACATTATCATTCCTTGTTCATTTTCAATAGTTGGTTAGTGATAAAGGTTCTTAATGCACATTCAGCCTGCAAAGAATGATCATCTGTGCTCAGCACTGTGGAAAAATTTACTATAATTGATACAGACTAAGCCATTCCATACTAAAACAGAGTCAAATCTCTACAGGAAAGGATATTCAAGGATAGCATTTGCAAAAAAAAATGCTCTTTGCTAAGTAATTTATGCCATCTCCTCTGAACTAACTGTTGAGAGTCAATGAACAATCTAATAGCTTTCAAAGATTGTCATATTACAAATGAATGTCAATATTCCTGGGTGAATTTTAGACAGGGTTTCACCAGACGCAACAAAAGTAGAGCAATATAATGGCTGGAAACTGCCAGTGGACAGATGTGGGAACTCTTGCATAAATAGGTTCCAGTAAATAAACCATTCAAATAGATTTCAAATCAAGATTAGGTTTTATATGATTGTATCTCCAATGGGCTTATTTGTTGTTAAATGTTTAGAATTCATGAATAAGTGGGAATGTTGAAAGCTCAATATCCCCTACGATAGCTATAATTTAAGTTCCAGTTCAAATTCAAATTTATTGTTCAGCATATACATACAACCCTGAGATTCTTTTTCTTGCGGACCAGCCAGAATTTCTCTTTATTGCAGTGTAGTGTAAACTGTAGTCAAGATTAAATATGTAGGCAAAGAGAAAAATATTTTCAAAAATATGTAAACTAACTGTGCAAATACAGGAAAAAAATTGGCAATAATAAAAGATAAAATAATAAATAATAAGTAAGAGTTCTTAAATGAGTCTCTGAGTCTATTGTTAAGAGTCTGATGATGAAGGGGTAGCAACTATTCCTGAAACTGGTGGTATGAGTATTTTGGCACTTATGCTTCTTCCCTGGTGGCAGGAGTGAGAACAGAGAATGTCCTGAGAGGTGTGGATTCTGGATGATCGCTGGTGCTCCCTGACAGCAGCATTCCATGTAGATTTTCTGGATGGTAGAGTTTGGCCTGTGATGTACTGGCTTGTGTCGACTACCTCAGCAGATTCCTGAAGAAGTGGAGATGCTGATGTGCTTTCTTCATGATGACATTAGTATAAAGTGTCCAGGAAAGATCGTCTGAGATGTGACTCCCAGAAATTTTCTCACCCTCTCCACCTCTGATCCCTCAATGATCAGTGGATCATTCACCTCTGAATCAGAATTTGTCATGAGCATGTCATGAAATTTGTTGTTTTATGGCACCATGACAGTGCAAATATTACTATAATTTTAATTTAAAATAAATAAATTAGTGCTAAAGAAGAAAAAGTGAGGAAATCTGATGATCGAGGGAGGAAAAAGGTGAAAACACTGTCCTTGTGCCACTGGGTGAATGTCTTCCTGTAGTCCTTCTTGATGGTAGCAGTGTGAAGAGGGCATGCCCTATATGCTGAGTGTCCTTGAGGATAGAGGCTAGAGGCTGCTTTCTTTAGACGCAACCTCCCGTAGATGTCCTCAAGGGAGTGGAGACTGATGCCCATGATGGCACTGGATGAGTTCACAACTTTGTGTAGCATTTTGCTGTCCTGTGCATTGGCACCTCCATAACGGAGATGCCAGCAATTAGAATCCTGTCCACAGTATACCTGTAGAAGTTTGCAGAAGTCTCTGGTGACATACCAATGCTCTTCAAACTCCTTATGAAGTATAGTGCTGGCAAGCCTTCTTCATTATTGCATTAATATGAAGGCCCCAGGCCAGATCTTCAGTGATGTTGACCCCCCAAAAATTTAAAGATATTAACCATTTCCACTGCTAACCCCTTAAAGAAGATTGGTTAGCATTCTCCTAATTTCCCCCTCCTGAAGTAAACAATCAGTTCCTTATTCTTGCTAACACTGAGGGCAAAATTGTTGTTGTGATACCACTCAAGTGGCTGATCATCTCCCTCCTGTTCACTTCCTCATTGCCATCTGTGATACTGCCAATGACCATTGTGTGATCAACAGATTTATAGATAGCTTTTGAATTGTGCCTAGCTTCATAGTCATGGTGGCAGAACGAGTAAAACAATGGGAAAAACATGCATCCTTGAGGTGCTCCTGTATTTATTGTGAGTGATAAGGATATGTTGTTTCCAATTCGTACTTATTGTGATCTTCCAGTGATGAAGTAAAGGATCCAATTTCAGAGAGAAGTGCAGAGGCCCAGGTTTTGGAACTTGTTAACCAGCACTGAAAGCTGAACTGTAGTCAAAGAAGAGTAGCCTGATATATGTATTGTATGGAGTAGTACCAGTCTATGAAAAGGATAGTCAGCATGACTTTGTAAAGAGAAGGTCATACTTCATGAGTCTAATTGAATTTTTTGAGGAGGTAACAAAAGAAATTGAGGATAGGGTGGAAGATGTGGTCTACATGGATTTTAGCAAGGTGCCCCACAAGAGACTCATACAGAAAGTCATGAGTCATGGAATCAGTGGAAAATTAGCTATATGGATAAAAAAATTGGCTTGTAAGAAGAAAGCAGAGAGTTGTAGTGGAAGGAAAGTATTCTGCCTGGAGGTCGGTGACTAGTGGAGTGCCATAGAGATCTGTTCTGGGATCCCTGGTCTTTGTGATTTTTATGAATGACCTGGATGAAGAGGCAGAGGGATGGGTCAGTAAGTTCGTGGATGATACGAAGGCTAGAAGAGTTGTGGTTGGAGCTGAAGTTTGTTGGAGTTTACAAGAGGATAATAAACAGGATGCAGAGTTGGGCATAAAAGTAGCAAATGGATTTCAATCTGGATAAGTGTGAGGTGATGAAACCAAAAGGGTTAATAGTCAGTTTCTTAAGAATGTGGTTCGAATCCATACATCCCTCAAAGTCACCACATGGGTTGATAGGATAGTAAGAAGGCCTATGGAATGCTAGGCTTCATTAATAGGGGAATTAAATTCAAGACTAAAGAGGTCATGTTACAACTCTACAAATCTTTGGTAAGACCATACTTAGAGTATTGTGTTCAGGTCACCTCATTATAGGAAGGATGTGGAAGCTTTGGAGAGGGTGCTGAAGATATTTACCAGCATGTTGCCTGGATTGGGAAACCAGTCTTATGAGGCAAGGTTAGCAGAGCTGGGACTTTTCATTTTTGAGTGTAGAAGGATGACAGGATACTTGATAGAGGTCTACAAGATTATGAGAGGCATAGATAGGGTGGACAACCAGCACTTGTTTCCAAGGGCAGGATCTGCAAATACCAGAGGATGCATGTACAAAATGAAGGGAGGGAAGTTTAGAAGAGGCATTAGTGGGTAAGTTTTTTTTTACAGAGAGTTGTGGGTGCCTGGAATGCCTTGCCAGGTATAGTGGTGGAAGCTGAAACATTGGGGGCATTTAAGAAACTCTTAGACACATATATGAAAGAAAAATAGAGGGGTAGGGAGGGTTTAGTACAATTTTTAGGAAGGAATATATGGGTCAGCACAACATCGAGGGCTGAAGGGTCTAAATTGTGCTGTAGTGTTCCATGTTCTATGTTCTAAATGATCCAGAACTGAGTGGAGAACCAGAGATATTGCATCTGATTTTGATGGTAGCAAATTACAGTCAGCCCATTTCTTAGGTACATGTTAATTATGGCCATGACCAACCTCCCAAATCATTTCATCACAGTAGGTGTTAGTGCTACTCGGCGATAGTCATTGAGGCAGCTCACTCTGCTCTTATGGGGCACCAGGATGATTGATGCCCTTTTTAAGCATCTAGGACTTCCAACTAAAGCAATGAGAGATTATAAATATCTGTGAACACTACAGCTAGTTGGTTGGCATGGATATTCAGTACTTAGACAGGTAAGTCATCAGGGCCTGATGCATTGTGAGGGTTCACCTTCTTGAAAGGATGTTCAGAAGCTGGCCTCAGACAGATATTACAGGGTTGTCAGCTTCTGCAAGGATTCTCATTGTTCCCGTTGAATTCTCCTTTTCTAAATGAGTGTAAAAGGTGTTCAGGTCATTGGGTATTGAAGCATCACAGGCATTTATGGTGCTCAGCCTCACCTTATAGGACATTGCAGCCTGCAATCCCTGCCATAGCAGGCGAGTATCTGAGTCTGTCTAGTTTCACTTAGATTTGCCTTTTTGCTGCAGATGTTGGCTTCTGTTGGTTGTACCTGGACTTCCTGTAAGAGATCCAGATCACTGGTCTTATACACCATTGATAGTACGCTCAGTAGATTGCAGATTTCAGATTTAGAAAATCTTGATTCATCCACGGCTTCAGGTTGTGAGTACATGAGGGTACATACTCATCAATGCAGTCAGTGATAACTGTAGTGTATTGAAGATGAATCATTGAATATGGTCCAGTCCACTGATTATCTCTGCATCCCTCAATCATTATTTCACTGTCTTCACCACTGGTGCTGCAGTTCTCAATCACTGCTTGCACGCCAGCAGTAGAATTACAGCCAGGTGATCAGACTTGCTGAAGTGTGGTCATGGAATGACTGGTTGGCATTCTTCATAGTGGTGTAGAAGTGGTTAAGTGTGTTTGCTCTACTGGTTTCTCAGGTAATGTGTTGGTTATAGCTCTTAGAGACTTCTTCAGGTTAGCCTTGGTTAAATTCTCTGACAATGATCGAGAAGGCATTAGGGTATGCTGTCTCATGGTTACTGATATCAGTGCTCGTCCCCTCCAGTGCCAGCTTAATGTTAGCCAGGAGTGAAATGTATATAGCAAATTTAGGATCATGGAAATTGGCAAGACTGGACTACCAGAAGTTCCAGGTTAGGGGAATAGGACAGTGGCCAAACTGTCACATGTGAACCACGATAAATTGATGATGATGCAAATGGCACCTCCTCTGGTTTTTACTGATGAACGTGTTTCGCTTTCAACCATGTGGTGGAGGGTGAAGCCCTCTGCTGTGACACTGTGTCTGAAATCCCCTCATTCAGCCATGTCTCAGTGAAGATTTTCACACAGCAATCCCTGATGTCCCTGAGCTGCTGTAATCTTGCTCTTGGTTCATCGAGTTTATTTTCCAAATATTATAGATTGACCAGGAAGATACTAGGGAGCAGAGGCCTCCAGGCCCGGCATCTTTGTTTGACTGTAAGCCTCCCTCCCCGCCACATCCTTTCCTAAACTCTAAAATCAGTTCCTTGGTTTTGGTGACATTGAGTGAGAGAATGTTTTGTACACCATTTTGCCAAGTTTTCAATCTCCCCCCCACCCCCACCGTATGCTAACTCATCATGCTTTTTTGTTATACAGCCGACTAGATTTTTTTAAATCAAATTTATTGTCCGAGTACATACATGACATCACATACAATCCTGAGATTCCTTTTTTCCTGCAGGCATGGCAGAAATACCACTAATTGATAGTGCAAAAAAAAATAAACGGTTCATAGTGTAAACATGTAAAAAAATAAAAGAACTGTAAACAGATAACAAATGTAAACAAACTGTGCAATACAGAGAGAACAAAGAAAATCAATAAAGTGTTCAAATAAGAGTCCTTAAATGAGACTCTAATTGACTTGTTGAGGATTCCAATGGTGGAGGGATAGCAGCTGTTCCTGACCCTGGTAGTGCGAGCCTTGTGGCATCTATTACCTCTTTCCTGATGGTGTGGGTCTTTGATAATTGCTGCTAGTGGCTTTCAATGACAGAGTTCCCTGTAGATGTACTCAATAGTGAGGAGGGTTTGTCCTGTGATGTCCTGGGTTGTGTCCACTACATTTTTTGCTGGCTTTACACTGGGGGATATTGGTGTTCCCATACCAGACCTTGATGCAGCTGGTCAGCACACTTTCCACCACACCTCTGTAAAAATTTGTAGAAACTACTGTGATAATGAAGATTGTGGAGGAGATGTTCTTGCCAATCAGCTCTAATTGGACCCAGAGGTGAGGAGATTCAGGATCCAATTACACGTGGGGTATTGAGGCCCAAATCTTACAGTTTTCTAATCAGTTTTGAAGGGATCCAAAACTGTAGTCAATAAAAAGCATCCTGCTGTATGCATCTTTGCTGTCCAGGTGTTTCAGGGTTTTGTGTGGAGGCAGGGAGATGGCATCTACCATTGACCTGTTGCTGTGGTAGGCAAACTGAATTCAATCCAAAAGTAAAACACAAAAGTCTGCAGACATCGTGGCTGAAGTAAAAATATAATGCTCTGCCAAGGTCCCAACCGCATGCCTACCGGAGCTCCCAAGACCTCAACTGCTCTCTCCACCCTGGACTCTGGCCATCTGACTATCAGAGCTCCCAACATCTAGGCCTCTGACTACATCTAGTCCCTCCTGCCTACCCTCCAGAGCTCCTGCTACTCTCACCCGGTCCCCAGCTAACCACGTCTTCCATTGCCAACTCTCACCACGTGGCTCCTGATGATGCAGACATTCACTGCAGCTCCAACCTCACTGCTGGATCCCACAGGCTCATCCTCCCACACAACCAGTCCTCTCCTTTCCCTATTCCCCTAACCCCGTCTCCCCCTATGAGCTCCCGTTTTTCTTCTTCAGACCCTCTCATACCCACCCTTCTTTCCAGTGACCCTTTAGACTCCACCTCCCTCCTCTGACCTTCCCTTTTCTCCCTTTCCCACTTCTGACCTTCTCTACATCACCCTCCCTTCTTCCTGACTTCCTCTACCTTCCACCCATCTCCTTGGACCTCCCCAACCCCCACCTCCCCACTTCTGACTTCCGTATCTTCCATCTCCATCCTAACTTTCCAACCCTCCCATCACCCTCCACCACACGGACTCCCATTCTGACCCCTGCTTAGACTTCACAATCCCCTCTTTACAACAGAGTTCTTGGTCTTCAGCAGAGGCCTTACCTTTGTCTCCTTCCACTCACACATTAATAAGTACTGCACATACCATGATGCCGAACTCTTCTGTCACCTCCAACTCCAGGCCTATTTCCATGACTGTGACTCTCCATCCCCCCCCCCCCACCCCACTCGAGACCCCTTCTCCTGCTTTCAGCCTCCTTCCTCCTCCTGGACACCTCATCTTGGCCAGCTGTATGCTCTGGATCTTCTTATTTCCAACTGCTGTGAGACATCTACTGTCTCAACTTGACCACTTCTCTCTCTTATTCTAATCTTACCTCCTCCGAATGCTCTGCCCTCCACTCTCTCCCCAACAATCCCAGCCTCACTAATAAACCTGCAGACAAGGGTGGTGCTGTTGTGGTCAGTCACACTTGCTGAGACCAGTTGACAGCTCTCAGACACCTCATCTACTTACCCATTCCACAGGACTCCACCACAGCACATCACGACACTGTCTCCAACACCATCTCCAATCTCATGACCTCTGCTCATCTCCCTCCCACAAATCTCATTGTTTTCCATCAGTGTATTGCCCATTTCTACCATTATTTTGCCAGACCCATTTTTCCATTTGCTCTTGCCCCACTTAAGTGGTATCATAGATGCAAGTGGGGAGGAATTGTAAAAGGGGAGGAAAGTTAGAGTTGAGGTAAAATGATACCTGCCCTCCATCTCATCAATTACTTCAGATTCACTGAACTGGACCACATCATTTTTTACTATGGATGACAATCAATTTACAACTCCATCCCTCACAGCAAAGAACTCAAACCCCTTCATCTCTTTCTTGACAAGAGACCCAACCAGTCCTCCTCCACCACCACCCTCCTCTCCCTGGCAGAACTTGTTCTCACTCTTAATAACTTCTCCCTTGACTAACCTCACTTCCTTCAAATCAAATGAGTAACCCTCATGGGTCCCAGCTACACCTGCCTGTTTGTGGGCTTTGTGGAGCAATCCATGCTGCAAGCCAACACAGGCAAGGCCCCTCAATTCTTGCATAATGAGGCTGCCTCATGCACCCATGAAAAGTTCATTCACTTCACTGCCAATATCCACTCCAATCTTAAATTCACCTGATCCATCTCCGCCAATGCTCTCCCCTTACTTGATCTTTCTGTCTCTATCTCAGGAGACAAGCTTTCCACTTACATATTTTACAAACCTACTAATTCCCACATCTACCTCAACAACACTTCTTCACACCTACACCCCTGCAAAGATTTTATTCCTTTCTCTCAATTTCTCTGTCTCTGCCACATTGGTTCCCAAGTTGAGCTCTTCCAGTCTAGATCATCTAAAATGTCTGCATGTTTTCCACAAATGTGGCTTCCCCTCCACCACCGCCATTTCAGCCCTATTTCCTCCATTTCGCATTCATTTGCCCTGGCCCATTCTGCCCCAGATGTAATATACACAGGATTTCCCTTGTTCTTACCTACCACTCAACTAATATCCTCTTTAATTTCCACTGCTTAAACATAATCTCACTACTAGACTCATCTTCCACTCTCTGCCTTCCATGGGGATTGTTCCCTCCATGACTCCCTCATGCACTCATCCCTCCACACTAATCACAACCCTGGCACCTTCCCCTGTGGTCACAGGAAATATCAGACTTGCACCCACACCTCCTCCTTCACGACTAAACTCTCCTTTCAAGTGAAGCAACACTTCACTTACATGTCCACCTGAGTGATCTTCTTCATCTGGTGCTACCTTTGTGGACTTCTCTACATTGGAGAGACTGGGCAAAGACTGGAAGATTGCTTTGCTGAGCACCTCCACTCTACCTGGATCAGTGACAGGGACCATTTCATCTCTGCTTCCCACTCCCATACATGCATCTGTCGATGGCCTCGTGTACTATTTGATTAAGAATACCAATCAATTGGATTAACAACACTTGATTTTTCCTCTGAGCACTCTCCAATTGGATGGCATTGACATCGACTTCTCCTGTTTCTGATAGCCTATTCTCCATTCTCTCTCCCTTCCCTTTCCCCTTTGTCTTCTTTCCTTTAAGCTCCCCACCCTCTTCCCCTATATTCAGAGGTATCTCTCCTACCCTTCCTTGGTGCTGTGTCCTTCCCTTATTAACCTATTATTTCTGCCTTTGGGACCATGCTCCTTCCCATGCACCCCCCCCCCCCATTACCATTTTGTTTGGGCATCTCCCAGCATTTTTCCACACCTTGCTGAAGGGCTCAAGCCCGAACCATTGGTTATGTATCTTTATATTTGCCATTTTAAGTACTTTGTTTGATCTGATGAGTTTCTTGTGTTTTTACTTGGAATGGATCCATGGTACCACCTATCACTAAGTTAAACAGCATTCATAATTCTATGGAGCAAATTTTATTTTAAAAAAGAGCCTTTCATAAACTTAAGCCCATCCTATAATGCTGACCAGAAAATGGAGCACATTTTTCAACTGTTCTAATCTGGCAAAAGTCATAGACAATTTGCATAGAGCAAAATCTGCAACTAACAATGGAATAAATGATCAGATAATTTTGTTTAGATGTTGAGCATAGAGACAATGTTGGTAGGACATCCCTGCTCCTCATTTAAAATAATGTCAGGGCATCCGAGAACAATAAATATAGACTTGATTTCAGAAGGTCCCAAAGAGCTTCAGAGTAAGTGAAATATTTTAGCAGAGAGGTTAGTGCTTCAACTTTGGCAAAGTGGCACCCAAATTGTGCATTGAATGCTCCAGCAAAAAAAAGCAGCCTCATAATGATTCACTTCAATAATATTGATTAAGGTAAAAGTAACTTAGGAATAACACCTCTGCTCTTCACAATGTTGTCATGACACTTTGAATGCTCACTTGAGAGAGAAGAAGGACGTTATCTTGATTTTAGAGTAAGAGAAATGTAAACATGACAACATTGTTCTTGTCCAATAAATTGAAATGAATTGCTTATTGTCAGGAGTACCAAGATACAATATAAAAAACATTGTTTTACAGTTATCTGGGCAGGTCAGCTCAAAGTTGTATATAATGCACATACAGCAGGTAATTCAATAATAACCAATAAACAAATAAACACTAGTGTTACAAGAAGTCAAGTAGAGCAGGGTGTAGAGAAAAATAAGAAACACAGTGGAGTGTATAGAGAAAAGTAGATTTAAAAATATCTCTTATCAATGGACATTATTTAAGAGCCTCATAATGGCAGCAAAGAGACAAATCTAGAGGTTTATATTCTAAAACATTTTTTCTGTCCAATGAAAGAGGGGAGAAGAGAGTATGACCATGAAACGATGCATTTGATAGCAACTTTCCTGACACAGAGGAAGGGATAGACCGTATCAAGAGATGAGAGGTTAGTTTGTGTGACATCCGGAGCTGTGCTTACAACTCTGCATTTTCATATGGTCTTGGACAGAGCAGCTCCCATGCCAAGCTGAGATGAATCTGAACAAGATGCTTTCCACTGTGGATATGTAAAAATTGGTAAGAGACCTCAGGGACATACGAATTTCCTCAGGCAACTAAGAAAAGATTGTTTCAGGTAAGTGCCACCTTATGATTGGCTTAAAGCTGTAATAGAGAACATGAGCAAATGACTGTAATCAAGAGTAGAGCATCAACATAGAATTTAAACTAACATCTCAAAAGTAGAGCATCAACATAGAATTTAAACTAACATCTCAAAAATAAATTGACAGCTCTTACATCAGACAAGATTTCTCCTGACTCCTTAACGCTGTAGCAACATTAAGGAGGCTATTTTAAAGATAAAGTAGAAAAATCAATGAGAAAGTATTTTGCATAAATTCTTGATCAAGAGATCTGCAGAGTTCAACCTTAGCTTGCAGCCAACCTCCTTACTCTTGACAGTTTCTCAGCGTTGAGGATGGCTTATTTATTCAGTGAATACTGAAATGTCTAAAAGGTCTCTGCAGTATTTGCATACTGGTTGAACAAAACAGTTGCATACATCTCCCTCCGTTTGCAATTGAATAAGAACATAAGAAATGGGAGGCCACCTGCCCCATTGTTACTCATTAAGATTATGGCTGATCTGGCTGTGGACTGTTCCCATAACCCTTGATTCTCCTATTCTGCAAAAGTGTATCTAATTGTGTTTTAAGCATATTTAATGGGATAGACTCTACTTCTTAGTGGCCAGAGAATTCCATTGATTCACCTCTCTGGGAGAAGCAGTTCCTCCTTAAATCTGTCTTAAATTTACTCACCAAAATCTTGAGGCTATCGCCCCCCCCCAAATCTTGAGGTTATGTACTCTAGTTCTCTTGAAACAGCCTGCTTCCTTCTATCTTATCTACTTCTTTGATAATTTTCGCCCCTCACTTTCAAATCTCCAATGAGTATAATTCCAGGCTACACAATCACTCCTCTCATGCTAACCCTCCATGTTTGAAGTCAATTTGGTGCACCACGACCAAAGATAGTCTTCCCCATCTCAAGTAACAAGGCCAGAACTGCACAGAGTACTCCAGATATAGCCTCACTAGCAGCCTGCACATTTACAGCAGAACCTCTCCACTCTTGAATTCAATATTGAGCGTCACAGTTAACAGAGTTTTAGTGCAATGTCCTTTCATAGCCAGCAACCCAGGTTCAAATCCCAGGTGACTATATGTATGGAGTTTGTCCTTCTCCTGCAGCTTGTGTGGGTTATTTCTGGGTGTTCCAGTTGGTAGGATAATTGGGCTGAATGGGTTTCATGGGACAGGAGTGCCTTCTATCATGTTGTTAATTAAAAAAAAAGAAAATATCCCATTACCTCCTTGATGACATTGTATCTGTAAGCTAACCTTTTACTATTCATCCTTGTTTTGGCTTTAAAGTAACATGAGGTACTCTGGGCCTTTCCAAATGTCCTTCTTCCACCCAAACAGGAATTTTCCATGGTATAGAGTTATAGAAAGAGATACAGAATAGAAACAGGTAATTCTGGCCATCAGTTAATGCCAACCATTAATCCTACAATAATCTCATTATTTATTTCCCAGACTTTCTCAACAATTCTCCTAAGATTCTACCATGCACATACACTTTAGGAACAAGTTAAAGAATCCAGTTAACCTACCAATCCACAGGCCTATGGCATGTGAGAAGAAATTAGAGCACTCATTAGGAACCCTACCTGTCACAAGAACACACAATCTCCACACAGACAGTAGTTGAGGTCAGGATTGATCCTCAGTCTCTGGCACTGTGAAGCAGCGAAGTTTTTCTATTTTTGCCACCGAGCCAACCCTGCACCTTGTTTTATAGAAAATATTGTGTATTTTTGAGGAATTTTGAGAATGTCCATTTAAATTTTTTATTTGTCCTCTTGAGATTCTGTTACTGAAGCAGAGCTTTGAGTAGTATGCATGCTTCTGGAGCTCGGTGTCAGATGTGTGGACCATGTGTTCACTTATTAGTCTTGGCGGATCCATAGGTGGATATTGATGTGGAAGTTGGTGCTGACATTGGTTCAGCTCTCCAATCGATCTATTTAAAGATTTGAAGAGAGAGTATCAGTCGTACATCTCCGCTGCTTTGGGATGCTTGCTTTAGGTTGTGCATGCCTCTGAAGCTTACAGGAGGGTAGGGAATGATGTTGATCAAAATACCTTGCTTGAATTCTTGGTCCCTTTCTCAAGGTTAATCAAAAGACAAATAAGAAAATCTATGAATTTCTATCCACTAAAACCAGAATGCAACAGAAGTTAAGAAATAATTCAATAAAACCAAAGTGGTGAAAAAGCAAACAATATTATCCAGTTATTGATTCTAAAGCAAAAAAAAAACAGATATAGACAAGTACTCTAAATAATATGTTGTTATGAATTGTAAGACCCACCTGAAGAAACACACAAAGATCAGCGTGTACAGAGCCGTTGTCAGACCCATGCTCCTGTTCGGCTCCGAATCATGGGTCCTCTACCGGTATCACCTACGGCTCCTAGAACGCTTCCATCAGCGCTGTCTCCGCTTCATCCTCAATATTCATTGGAATGACTTCATCACCAACATCGAAGTACTCAAGTTGGCAGAGTCCGCAAGCATCGAATCCATGCTGCTGAAGACCCAACTGCACTGAGTGGGTCACGTCTCCAGAATGGAGGACCATCGCCTTCCAAAAATCGTGTTCTATGGCGAGCTCTCCACTGGCCACTGAGACAGAGGTGCACCAAAGAAGAAGGTCAAGGACTGCTTAAAGAAATCTCTTGGTGCCTGCCACATTGACCACTGCCAGTGTATTGATATCGCCTCCAATCGTGCATCTTGGCGCCTCACAGTTCGGAGGGCAGCAACCCCCTTTGAAGAAGACCGCAGAGCACACCACTGACAAAAGACAAAGGAGGAAAAACCCAACACCCAATCTCAACCCACCAATTTTCCCTTGCAACCGCTGCAACCGTGCCTGCCTGTCCCGCATCGGACTTGTCAGTCACCAACGAGCCTGCAGCAGACGTGGACATACCCCTCCATAAATCTTCGTCCGCGAAGCCAAGTCAAAGAAGAATAAAGAGATAAATTGATGATTTGTCTTGTATGCTTGATGGAAACTTGTATTTTGCTGTAACTATTAATGTGTAGTAACTATTAAGTGTTGCAGGCAATGAAGGTTGAGACATGGCTAAACAGATGATATTGTAAAAGTAATGAGACTGAGGGTACTGAATCCCTCAAATAATGTAAACAATATTGGAGCCATCATGCACATTGTAATGGAAAAGCTTTTTGCCAGAAACTTTGAATTCTCATTTGAATGTACACATCTCAGAAATGAACATCGCACATGATAAATAGACCATTAATCCAATAATTAAATAAAAAAGGGATAGTGTTCCACTAAGGTATGAATGAATCTGAAATAATACATTGTAGCGAGTGAGCTAACTGAGCGAATGAATGAGACCAGTAGTTGGTGGGCTTGTTAGAACTCGTGAATTTTATTTTTACCAGCACACTGCCGTTTTAAAGGCATTCCAAGCTCCCGCCCTAGCGTTGGAAGTTATGTCACGTGGGCCCCGAGCTACTGTCGGAAAATAAAGCAGCATGTCACCATCTTTGATGTGGCTTCTCTGCTGACCCATGCATAACACATGGAGCCATTCACCTGGCCATTTAATATGTGCGTCGCCACACAACCCACCACCCTTCCCCCAGAACCAGCACTAGTGTCTGCATTGTGCAAAGTTTGTCAGTCTTTAGCAGGTCCACTGCTACACTTGGCCAGCTGTAGTGTGACAGGCTGGCTTAAGTCCAGGTCTGCTGGTTTCAAACAGTCGATGGTGAAAAAAAACTCCTCCTTTACCCAGAGAGAAGGTAGAACCGTTGTTTTGTATTACTTTGTAAGGGCTCTCATAAGGTCATTGGAGGGATGAACAGTGCGTGCCTCTGCATACGAAAACAAACTTGGAATTTTTTAAGTCTTTGAGGATGGATGAGGTGGCTTGTCCATGATGGGTTGATGGTCTGGGTGCAAGGTTACTTAGTTTATTGCAGAGTTGCTGTTGCACTACGGTGTTTTCTGGCTCCTAGTCGCATGTGACTGGCAGGAATTTGTCAGGTACTGTCAGGAGTGTGCCATAAACCATTTCAGCTGATGATGCCTGTAGGTCTTCCTTCAGGGTCGGGCAGATCCCAAGAAGGAACCAGGGGAGCTCAACCACCCAGTTGGGGCTAGTCAATCTGGCCATGAGTGCTGATTTAAGATGCCTGTGGAAGCACTCAACCAAGCCTTTGGAGTGGGGCTGGTAGGCTGTAATGCGGTGTAGCTGCATACTGAGTAGGCTGGCTAGTTCTGACCAAAGGGTGGAAGTGAAATGGGCTCCCTGGTCTGTGATTATATGTGCCGGGATGCCGAGACTGGATTCTCATGTAGACAACAAGGCTCTGGAACAAGAGTCAGTTGTGGTTTTGGTGATTGGAAGAGCCTCAGAGATTCTGGTGAACCAGTCTACAATGGTGAGGAGGTTCTGGTAGCTGCATGAGACTGGCAGGGGCCACACAATGTTGATGTGTACATAGACGAATCAGTGAGTTGGCATTTCAAATTGCTGGATGGGTGCCTTAGTGTGCCTGTAGAACTTGGCAGTCTGACAGTGCATAAATGTCCATGCCTATTGGGAGGAGTCACATGATAGAGTAGTGGACGGTAGGAGAATACCAGCCCTCTCCAGAAAAGAAGGAAAAAGGGAAGAAAAAGCAAAGCCCCAGACACACAAATCACAACAAATAAAAAATAAAAGTGTGGAGAAAATGGCACCTAACAAACAAA
Organism: Narcine bancroftii; assembly: GCF_036971445.1. Lineage (NCBI taxonomy): Eukaryota > Metazoa > Chordata > Chondrichthyes > Torpediniformes > Narcinidae > Narcine > Narcine bancroftii. The sequence goes on along the minus strand of NC_091475.1, from coordinate 100,347,084 downwards.
AGCCAAAAACAATGGAAAGAAAAGAAGAAAGAAAAACGCCAGAAGAGAAAGGTGAAGGTCTTAACTGCACGAAAAAGCAGGGATCCGCCGTTGAAAGAGGAGCCCACTCCCCAAGGTTAGTCGAGACCCCGCAGGGTTGTGACCCACTGACCGCAGGACTGCAAAATGGCTCACAGAGCCAAACAGGGGTGCGCAATTGTGCATGCATGAGGAATCGCACATGCACGATGCGCACAACAAGGAGAACACCAACGGGAGGGGAGACCAGCTGTAAGATAAAGAAAGCAATGGGAATGGGAGGGGTGAGAAAGAAAAAAGGAAACTAGAGACACCACAGATAACCAGCCCAGAAGAAGAGGACCAACATCAAGAAACCATGGGAAAAAAAAAATACCCAACAAACTGAGACAAGCAGCTCAACAAGAATGTCAGAAGAGACACAGATACAAGGAAGAGAAATAAAAGACACAAATCTGCACAGAGGAATAGGAGGTAAAATGAATGGACAGTACATAGATTTTAAAAAATTTCAAGAACAAATCAAAGCATTAAAAGAATGGTTGGCACTAGAGTGAAATAAAAGAAAATAGAAAAGTACAAAAGAAAAAGTGAGTAGAATAGAGCTGGTCATAACAGATGTAGGGAAAAGATTAGAAAATGTGGAAGAACGTGTAATGGCGGTAGGTATGGAAGTGAATGACTTTTTTAAAAATTGGTAGAAAGTGACAAAAAAGTTAAAACACAGGAGTTGTTAGCTTAGAAGATGGATATAATGGAAAACTATAGTAGGCAAAACAATATAAAGACAGTGGGCCTTAAGGAAAATGAAGAAGGCAAAGATATGAAAGAATTTATAAAAGAATGGATCCCAAAAGTTTTGGGAATGCCAGAAATGCAGGAAGGAATGGAAAAAGAAAGGGCACACAGAAATTAGTCCTGAAACCACAGTCACAACAAAAACCAAGATCCGTTTTAATAAAATTCCTGAGATACACGACAAGAGAAAATATATTGGAGAAGGCAATTAATAAAATTAGAGAAGACAAAAAAACCACTGGAATACAAAGGTCATTTTTTTTTCTACCCAGTCATAAGTTTTGAGCTCCTAAAGAAGAGGAAGGAGTTTAAAGCAGCAAAATCGATCCTATGGAAGAAAGGCTATAAATTTATGTTAAGATATCCAGCGATGCTTAAAATAGTTATACCATGGCAGCAAAACAGACTGTTCTTGGATCCGGAGAAAGCACGAGCCATCGTGTCAGAGGTGCATCAAAGAAGAGGTACAAGGACTGCCTAAAGAAATCTCTTGGTGCCTGCCACATTGACCACAGCCAGTGGGCTGATATCGCCTCAAACCGTGCATCTGGCGCCTCACAGTTCGGCGGGCAGCAACCTCCTTTGAAGAAGACCGCAGAGTCCACGTCACTGACAAAAGACAAAAGAGGAAAAACCCAACACCCAACCCCAACCAACAAATTTTCCCCTGCAACTGCTGCAACCGTGTCTGCCTGTCCCGCATCGGACTTGTCAGCCACAAACGAGCCTGCAGCTGACGTGGACATTTACCCCCTCCATAAATCTTCGTCCACGAAGCCAAGCCAAAGAAATAGATAAATAAATAGATAAGAAAAAGAAAAAGAGAAGAAAAGGGGGAGCTTTATTGTAATGTGAAGATAAAAGTCTTTTCTGGAGGGGGTTGGGTGGGAGAGAATAGCAGTCACTGTGAAATCAGTTGACACTTGTGAACAGGTTCACAGTCCGAATGGAGAGGGGAGTTGTGGCTGCCCAGCAAGAGACAAGGGGCGACTCGGAGAGGGGGAGACACTTGGGTTAAGGGAATTTTAGATGTGGGAATGGTTGAAATCTTTTATGCTTTAGAATTGTTGTCAAACAGTGCGTTTAAAAAAAGAAAACTGAGAAATGGAAATGGGGAAAAGGGGAAAGGTGGTGGTGAGGAAGCAGAAATGAGATGTAAACAGAGTATGATATGGCCATGTTGAACTATATGACTATAAATATTAACAGAATACATAACCAAATCAAAAGGAAGCGGCTATTAAATTTACTGAAAAAAGAATAAATAGATATAGCATTCTTGAAGGAAACCCATCTAACTGAAGTGGAACACAAGAAATTAAGGAGTGACTGGGTAGCCACATAATGGCAGCATCATATAATTCCAAAGCCAGAGGTGTAGCTATATTAATCAATAAAAATGTACCAATCAAAATAGAGGAGGAAATAATAGATCCAGCAGGGAGATACGTAATGTTAAAATGTCCGATATTTTCAGAATTCTGGAATTTGGTCAATATATATGCACCTAATGATGAGGATCAAAAGTTTATGCAAGATTTTTTTGGAAGTTTGTAGATACGCAGGGGAATATATTGATAGGAGTGGACTTTAACCTTAATTTGGATTCAAAGATGAATAAAACTGGACAAAAGACTAGCAGAAAGAACAAAGTAGCCAAATTTATGGTTAAATCAATGCAGTAAATGCAACTTTTTGATATATAGAGGAGACAACACCCAAAGGAGAAGGAATGCTCATATTATTCGAGTAGACATAAAACATACTCAAGGATTGACCTGTTCCTGTTGTCAGCTCATATCCAAGGGAGAGTTAGGAAAATGGAATATAAACATAGATTGTTATCGGATCACTCACTCCTATTATTAGCAATAGAACTGGAGGACATCCCACCAAGAACATATAGATGGAGAATAAACTCCATGCTACTTAAAAGACAAGATTTTAGAGAATTTATTGAGCGCCAAATTAAAATGTACGTTGAAATAAGTATGGAATCAGTGAAATACAAAATTATATTATGGGATGCAATGAAAGTCTTCATCAGAGGGCAGATAATAAGTTATGTAACTAAGATGAAAAAGGACTACAATCGGGAAATAGAACAGCTGGAAAGGGAAATAGTAAGTACAGAAAAAGAACTAGCAACAAGGGAAGATACAACAAAAAGAAGAGAATTGGTGGACAAAAAAATACAATACGAAACACTACAAACATATAAGGTGCAGAAGAACATAATGAAAATAAAGCAGAAGTATTACGAGCTAGGAGAAAAAATGCACAAAATACTGCTTGGCAGCTTAAAACAGAACAAGCTAAAAGAATGGTATTGGCATCAAGGAAAAAGAACAAACAAATTACATATAACCCAACAGAGATCAATGAAAACTTCAAGGAATTCTACAAGCAATTATACCGAACTGAGAACGAAGGAAAAGAAGACAAAATAGATGAGTTTCTAGCTAAAATTGAACTACAGAAATTGCAAGAAGAGGAACAAAACAAATGATAAAACCATTTGAAATAGAGGAAATGCAAGATATATTAAAAAAGCTACCGAGCAATAAAATGCCTGGGGAGGAGGGACTCCCAATAGAATTCTATAAAACATTTAAAGACTTATTAATTCCTCCTCTCCTGGAAGTAATGAACCAGATAGAAGAAACACAAAACATGCCAGACTCATGTAAAACAGCAATAATTACAGTAATACCAAAGAAGGGGAAAGATCCACTAACACCAGCATCATATAGACCAATATCTCTACTTAACTCAGATTATAAGATAATAGCAAAACTATTAGCAAACAGATTGGCCAACTGTTTACTAAAAATAGTAAAACTAGATCAAACTGGATTATTTAAGAAAAGATGAACAATGGACAATGTCTGTAAGTTCATTAACTTAATCCATGCAGTACAAGGAAATAAGATGCCAACAGTGGTGGTTGCTTTAGATGCAGAGAAAGCCTTTGACAGGGTAGAATGGAATTATTTATTCAAAGTATTACAGAGGTTCAACCTACCAGAGAAATATATTAATTGGATTAAAGCATTATATAAGGGTCCAATGGTGAAGGTGACAGTAAATGAATATATATCGAACCAATTTAAATTAAGCAGGTCAACTAGGCAGCAATGTCCACTATCTCCCTCACTCTTCGCGTTAGCTATAGAACCCTTGGCAGAACTGATAAGAACAGAAAATAAAATAAGAGGGATAAAAATAAAAGAGAAGGAATATAAAATCAGTCTATTTGCAGATGACATTATAGTATATTAAACAGAACAAGAATTATCAATAAAAGAATTACATAAGAAATTGAAGGAATATGGAAAAATATTGAGGTACGCAAATAAAAGTGAAGCGATGCCAATGAATAATGTGGATTTCACAAAGTTTAAAAAATAATCACCATTTAAATGGCAAACACAAGCAATCCGATACCTAGGTATTGGACTAGATAATAATCAAGGCCATCTCTGCAAATTAAATTATCAGCCATTAATGAAAAAATTACAAGATGGCTTAGAACATTGGAAAGATTTACCACTAACACTGATAGGAAGGGTAAATTGCATTAAAATGAATATCTTCCCATGGATACAATACCTATTTCAATCGTTACCAATTCCCTTAACAGAGAAATTCTTCAATGAGCTAAAGAAAATAATAAGGAAATTCTTTTGAAAAGGGGGGGAAACCGAGGATAGTGCTAGATAAATTAACAGAATGGTACAAACAAGATGGTTTGCAGTTACCAAACTTTAAGAATTATTATAGAGCAGCACAATTAAGATATTTATCAGATTTTTATCAAACAAGGGAAAAACCAGACCGGACCAGGATAGAGCTTGATAAAATAGGGGAGAAGGTACCAGAACATATACTTTATAAGTGGGATAAAAAACTGATGCAATATAGACGTTCACCAGTACTGCACCATCTGCTCAACATGTAGAAGAAGATTCATGTCGAAAGGAATAAAACAAATTTCCAACTATCAAAATTATTATTGACGCAAAATCAACTAATCCCTTTCACAATAGATAACCTTTCCTTTAGAGAATGGGAGAGAAAAGGCATTAAAAGAAAATAAAATTGCTTTTTGGGAAATAATTTATTATCTTTTGAACAAATTAAGTACAAATATGGAATAACTCATGGTTCAATGTTTGCATACCACCAACTGAAAACCTACCTAAAGGACAAACTGGGAAGCAGATTGAGATTACCAGAAGGAAGCAGCTTTGAATATGTGATTACAGACATAATGATAATTAAAAGATTTATAACAAACATGTACATCAACCTGCAAGAGAAAGAAAATGATGAAATAAGCTATAAACCTTAACAAAAGTGGGAACAAGATCTAAACATAAAGATAAAAAAAAATATGGGAAAAGCTATGCTCCGGAACTATGAGAAATATAATAAACATGAGGTTATGCATGATACAATATAATTGGTTACACAGGCTATATATCACACTCCAAAAGTTAAATAAATGGGTCCGAACAGTATCAGATAGATGTTTTCGCTGTAAGAAAGAAATGGGAACAACAGTACATGCAATTTGGGTATGTGAGAAAGTGAAAAGGTTTTGGGAAGATCTAAATCAGGTAATAAATAAAATCATAAAAAGCAACATACCAAAAAATCCAGAGATCTTTCTTCTAAGTAATATAAGAAGTAAAGAATTGGGCCTCAAACTGGATGAAGCACAAAAAAGATTTATTATGATAGCCTTAGCTGTAGCAAAAAAATGTATAATGTCAACTTTGAAATCAGAAGAAGCCTGAGAGTACAACAATGGTACATAGAAATGAATACATGTATACCATTGGAAAAAATAACATATAATTTAAAAAATAAAGTCACATTATTTGAACAAATTTGGGAACCGCACATGGAACACAACAGAGAGGACCTACCGTGGACATCCACCCCCTAAAATAACAGAACGAGAAGAAGATGAAATGAACTGACCCAGTGTGTAAAAGTAGATGATACAATTTTCTTGTTTATTTTCATTGTGTGATGACATTGTTTAATGGGTTTATTGTGTTGTATATGTTGAACGTTTAATGGGTTTGGAGGGGGTGGGAAGGAGGGAGGGAAGGGAGGGGGGAAAGAGGAGAAAATGACACTCTATATTCAAGAGGGAAATGTTTGTGTGTATTTTGGTTAATATGGTTCATAGTGTGAAAATTTTTTTTTAAATTTTTTTAAATGTCCATGCCTATTCACTGACCTGTTTTCACAAGCCGTGCCATACAAAATGAGAGGAAACCATGTGGACTCTGAGTTCTGATGGAGGGATGCAAAAGGCCATGAACTGAGTCCTATGACCTCCTTCTCCATGTCACAGACCAGTGTCCTGTCACCTTGGCTAAGTGGTATGTCCTGCAGCTGTAAACTGGTGATTGCGGTGCGGAAACTGAGAGTCTCAACATCCATCTATTGGACCTGTGCCAGCTCTGAGTAATTGACACGCTGTGCAGTGTCTGAAGTATGGGCCTAGACAGGGCGTCTGCCACTATGCTGCCTCTCCTAGAGGGCTATCGGATGGTCGTTGTGAACTCAGAGATATAGGAGAGGTGGTGCTGTTGGCAAGCTGACCAGAGCTCTGAACTTTTGAAAATATGAAAGTTAAAAGTTTATGGTCCGTCAAAACCGTGAATGGCCTCCCCTCCAGGAAATATCAAAAATGCCAAATGTCAAGGTAGAGTGCTTGCATCTCCCTGTTGGTGCTGTATTTCAGCTCTGATGGTCATAAGCTGAAAAATATCGGGGGTCTCCAGTGGCTAGTACTCCCCCAGTTGCAGTGCTTGAAGTTAGGGTGGTGGGAAATCTGTTCTTGGGTGTACGAGCAATGTGGCATTGGCCAGGGCCTTTAGTTGTTGGAAAGCTGCTACAGCTTTTTCATCCCATGCCAAACCTTTCCTTGTTGCAGACATCATGGTGAAGAGCGGGCGCATAATGCTGGCGGCCAATGGGATGAAATAGTTATTAAAAATTAACCATACCCACACATTCCTGCAGGCCTTTTACCACGGTAGGCCTGGTGAATTGATGAATGGCTTCTACTTTGCTGGGTAGAGGTGTTGCACCTTCGTGATCCTATCGTCCAGGAAGCCAATGACCTCCAACCTAAACTGGCACTTGGCAGGGTTGATGGTGAGACCATACTCACTGAGGCACATGTACAGCTGGTGCAGGTGGAAAATATATACTTGTCGATCTCTGCTTGCGATGAGAATGTCATCCAGGGAGATGAACAGGAAATCCAAATCCCTACCAACAGCATATTCGAGGCGCTGGATTGTTTGTGCCATGTTCTTGAAGCCGAATGGCATCCACAGGAACTCAAAGGCCAAAAGGGGTAATTGTGGCTTTCTTCTTGATGTCATCAAGGTGTACAGGGATCTGGTGGTAACCATGCACCTGGTCGACCTTGGAGAAAATGCAAGCTCCATGTAGATTGGTGGTGAAATCCTGGATATGGTGAACAGGATAGCAGTCTGGAGTGGTGGTGTCATTCAGGCATCTGTAATCTTTACATGGTCACCAGCCACTGGTGGCCTTCAGGACCATGTGTAATGGTGAGGACCAGGGGCTATCGGATCTGTGTACGATCCCCAGTTCTTCCATGTGCTTAAATTCCACCTTCTCCAGGTGCATTTTATCTGGTGAGAGCCATCAGGAACATGCATGGAGGAGTGGTCCTTGGGTGGTTATATTATGTTAAATCCTGTGCTTCGGCATGGTAGAGGTGAATTATGGCTTGAGAATGGATGGGAACTTGGCCAAGATGTGGCTTTATTCGTCAGTGGAAGATGCAACTGAGGCAAGTTGAGGAGCTGGCCTTCCAGCCTCTCACTGAGGTGAGTGTGAACACACAGTTGAAAGTTTTGCCTCCTAACTGTACCGCCACCTGTCGCTTTCCAAATGTCCTTATTGAGTTGTTGTGACAGCTCCCAGGGTGGGGCTGCAATGTCTTGTATGGTTTTCAAGTGCCTTTGGCAGGATGACACTGATTTCTGTGCCTGTGTTGATGGAAAACTTGCGGCCTGAGATCTTATCGCGAACATGGAGTAAACTGCCTGAGGACCAGCTGCCAAAGTCATCAGCGGCAGCTGGCCATGGCATTTCCTGGAAATCTGCAGGGTTGTCTGTATTTGCAGGTGTCTGCTCCCCACCTTTGATGGTAGAAACACCATTTTCTGTCTGCTCCCTTAGTTGTTTTGCAGAGGTGCTGTTGGTCTCAGGACAAGCAGGGTTTAACCTGTGGCTCTACCTGAAGTCTGTTCAGCTGACTGATGGTGATCTTGTTTTCTCGTTTGATACACCAGAGGATGTCTGCTTTGGCCGCAACCTTTCTGGGGTCGCTGAAATCTGCATCCGCCAGCAGTAGCTGAATATCATCGGACTGATGTTCTAGAAATGCCTGCTCGAACATGACGCAAGGTTGGTGACCATCTCGTCCATGAGAGCAGGTGGTGTTTGACCCCATGCCATCCAGGTGCATGAGCCTGGTTGCCCTCTCGCATCTGGAGAGCCCATATGTGCTGATGGGTAACGCTTTCAGCGCATTGTATTCACCTTTCTCTGGTGAGGTTTGATGAGGTCGTTTACCCTGGCTGCAGTCTCCTGGTCCAAGGAGCTGACCATTTGGTAATACTTTGTAGATTTGTTTATTCTGAAACTGTGACTCTGCTTGTCTAAACCATGTGGGGGCTGTAGTGTCCAGAAGGTGGGCAGTTATAGCACAATGGCACTTACTGTTGTGGTGTACATGTTGAGCAGTCCAAAAAAAATGTTTGGACTCATCAGGGTCACCAATGTAGCGAGTGAGCAAACTGAGTGAATGAATGAGACCAGCTGTTGGTGGGCTCATTAGAACTTGTCAACTTTATTTTGACCAGCACACTGCCATTTTAAAGGCATTCAAAGCTCCCGCCCCAGTGCTGAAAACTACATCATCATGATGTAAGCACACTACTTGCACACATGTAGGCCCAAGCTTCAGCCAGAAAAGAAATCCGCACAGTGCTATCTTTGATGTGGTGGCTCCACTGATGCACTCAACACATGGAGCCTGTTCTCCTGGCCATCAAATATGTGCGTCGCCACACAACATCATCTAAGGAGCTGCCAAGAGTTAGACAGCCTTGGAAAAATTTCAGACTTCTACATTAGGACAAGTAATCACATCTCAGGGAAGATAGTGTTGCCACTAGACAAGGATAATAAACCAGTTGTATAAATGCATCCTTTTGCCCTCATATAGATCATTTGTTTGCATCAGAAGCTACAGAATCTATCACCAATAATCAAACCAAGAAATGGTTTAAGATGGGAACTAGAAAACTACAATAATTTGATGACATGCAATGCTGACGGCATTTTGGTGCCATGTTTTATGGTTTAATGACTCCATTCGAAACATTTAAATCAATTTCCGACTGAGCTAAGTGACCTGTTTGCCCCCCCCCCCCCCCCCCCCCCCATCATCCTGTGAATAACCTAAAGATGTTCATGTAGGTAAGCTACCTTCCATCTATGGTACAATTATCAAAAGGCTTTCACAGAAATTAGCATTTCAAGAAGGTATTCACAATTTGTTATTTGCAAAAGATTGTAAAGCACGTACACTGTGGTACATTGTCCAGGGACTCTCATATGCAGATTGTAGAAAATCCTATGCATTCTGCTTGCAAGTCCTGAGTATAAAGTCAAACGTTACAGGCACATGGAGCCCAAATTTATCTATGAATAAAGATTGCAAGCAGAATGCTTTGCATTTTTTTAGTTGGCCTGCTGCATGGAACGGATCTCACTGTCACAACTGCAAAGCCATAAAAGACAAATCTAATGCCACTTGCTTTATCATTATTCCTACTTGTACTTCCTCTAATACCTGCAGTTTTGATTATGCACAGAATAAAAGCAAGGTTATGTAATGGGATTGGAGGCGAGTGGAATTAAAAATGACGTGAATGATGAATTATCCTGTATCTGTAATTAAAGTGTCTGCATAATGTTCTCTTTGGATTCTAGTTTCTTTTGATGGATGAGAATGTGTGCCGTGATACTGTAGATTGCCAGAGCTGATATAGGTGGCAATTAGATTTTCAGAAACCTTCTGTTCAATCTCTTCTTCAATTGCAAGAATAAAGGTGCCAGCCTTGGAGAAGAGTTCCTGCAATAGACTTTGAAAGAATTTTTCTGTAGTAAAGCCAGATATGAGTAAAATCTGAAAATAACACCTTTACATGCATGTGTACAGAATCCAGCATGAGAGAAGTGTCTGTCATTGTTTATCTCCCCTGAGACTTGGATACACGTCCTAGTGTAGAGGTCTGCAAATTTTAGATTTGAGACTGTTGCTTCATTAAAGCCATGAAGTCACACTCCACTGCCAGAGGTGCATTTTTTTTTGTCAAGGTATTAAACTAAGGTTCCACAACAACAATAAGATAATTACCATTTGAATTTCTTTTGAAGGCAATGTTGTCTCAGGGTACAATGTAGATCAACCTATTATTTTTCATATATTGTCGTGAGATTAACATTCATCTGACCGTAGAGAGCGTGCACTAGTTTTACATCCAATCCAAAATCACATCTGCCAAAAAAACTCAGCAGTCTCTCAGGAAGGGCTCAGGTTGGAAACATTGGTAATCTATCTTTACCCTCTATAGACCAGCTGAGTTCCTTCAGCATTTCTGTGTTTTGACAGCAGTCTCTCGGAAAAGCATCAAAGTGAATGTTTCTCTTGAAACCACAGAATTTTGTGAGACGTGCTACTGCTTCAACATAGCTAACCAACTGAATTATTATAAGATGAAAAGCATATAAACATATTATCTACAGTTAGCTTACCATTAGAATTCAATTTCTAGTGACATCGAGGGAATTCCTGCATGAACAGGTTGCAAATAAAAGAATATTCCAAAGTTTTCTTCTTTTTGTTAATCATTCTTTCTTTCAATTCACTCTGGTCTTTTGTTTTCACTCATAGGACTTTTTTTCATTTAATAGGTTGTTGCTATTGTTGACATGACCAGCATTTAATATTTATCAGTTGCACGTGGGCTACTTCGAGAACCACTGCAGTCCTTCTCTTGAAGGATATGTTCGTAGGTACCTGCAGGATTGAAGAAGAAATATATTTCCAAGTCAGAAAAGTGGGAGACTTAATTGGGAATTTGTGAGCTAGTGACTGTAGATAAATGGACAGAACGGAGAGGTGACTTGACCTTTATGACCCAGGACCATGTGGAAGAGTCATAGGGTATGAGTCACCAGTGGGTAGGTAACAGTAGTCAACAATACATTTATCACGACCTCTGATGGTACAACCCAGACACAACATGGTGGCAGTGGTGAGATAGATCAAAACCCACACCGAATAGAAAACAAAATATTGAAATAAACATGGAGAGAAGAATACAAAGAAAAAGCACCATTATCTGACGACCAGTGCTGGAGAAGAAAATGGTCACAGAAGCAGCGTTGCACCCAGTAATGGATGGGGAAGCTGACGACATCATAGAGGCTTTCAAAAGGTTCAGATAGAAGTGCAACATGGCATTCAAAAGTTTCATCAATTTCAAAGTATCATCTTCCAAAGCGTGAGTTGCGATATCCCAAATTTCGATCTCTTTAATCCAACAAATCAAACTCTGTGGCTATTACTTTATGTAGTTTTAATTAATTGATAGAGCAGACAAATTTTCTGCATAGCTTTGCAACAAGCTATAACAGTGAATAACAAAGCATTTACTGTATAAAGATACAAAATTTAAAGAAAAATGTCTCGTGCTCACACTTCCTTCACAGCTTGTAGCAAGCAGTTAGTCTGGACGGATATTAGGACATATTACAACATAGTCACTATGGTAACACTACAAACAATAGTTTTCTTAAAGAGACAGGCACAAAATTAACTAAGAATCAAAAACACAAGATCTTAACCTTCCCACACTCCTACTGCCTTTAATGCATGGAATGATGGAAGTTGCATTTAAGAGATGTGGACAGACCCATAAAGATGAAGGGGTGGAGGGATTTCTAACAAGTGCAAGCAGCAGACCTTTTGTTTGATTTCGACTTCATGTTTGACATGGATACATGGCCAAATAACCAGCACCTGTGCTATACTTTTCTATATTCCATGAGAATTAAGTGAATTGTGAAGTTTAATATAAGTTATGATAATGCTGAACATACTCTGCAGGTCAGGCTTCAGCTGTAGGGAGAGAAACACATTTTGCATATCAGATTCAAGATCCTTTATCAAAACTGGAAAAGAGAGAAAAAAAATCTTTGTTAAGATGAAGGGTGGGTTGGGGAGGGAAGATGCATTTGATATGGTAAATCCTGGGTGACCATTGGGATAATCTGTAAATAAGGTAAACTGGTCAATTAATGATTAAACAAAAACAATGAGAGCAAAAACATAGACAATAACTGAGGAATGTAAAGTGAAATCCAAGAAGATAGCTCACCCAGGGAAAAAAAAACAAAAAATAAATGTATCAATATCACAGATGGTAAACAGACAAAGGTTATTAAGTTTGCTGAAATAGTAGAACTTAAAACTGAGTCCAGAAGAGTGAAAGACTGAAATTTTCTCAGACAGAAGAGCAGGTGCTGTTTCTTGAGCTTGCAGTTGTCCTCATTGTGCAGGACACATCAACTGATAGGTCAGGTACAGAGTGGGATGGAGAAGTCAATTGATGGGCAACAGGAAACTAAAGATCCCCCTTGTGGACTGAGTGCTGGTATTCCACAAAGTCACCACCCAATATGACAACTCTTTCAATGTAGAGACAACATCGTGTACATGGAATGTAGGATGCAAGAATGGAAGAAAGGCAAGCACATTGCTCCTTCACCAGGCAAGACTGTTTGGGCCCATAAAGGGTGGGAAGGAAAGAGGAGAAATGACTAGAGCTTCCTTGCCTGTGGATGTAAGGAAGGCAGGGGGTTGGTGAGAACAGAAGGGTGAACCAAAGTGTGGGAATGATCCATGCAAAATGCTGAGAGGAAACTCAGCATCACTGTCCAGTGATGGAATATCCTTAAAGCCGGTGAAAAATAAAGAGTAAGATCTGCTGAATGTGGAGGCTGATTGGGGAAGGTGAGGATGAAAGTGGAGGAAGGGATTTGGGCAGAAGCAGAGGTATTTGATCGATAGGGGCTTCATTAACAATGGTAGAAGGGAAGCTGTGATCCAGAAAGAAGAAAGATATTTGTGAGGTTTTCTGCATAGGAGGAATAGAAAATCAAGATTTATTAAATTCAGACGATACTATTACATTTTGATGTTCAGTGACATCTGGTTTCCAAGTATAAAATTCAGAAAGTTAGAATGGAGGAACACCTAAATAAGAAATAAATTGGCATTTATTGCAAGAGGGGTGGAGTATAAGTAACAAGAAGGCCTTGCTTCAAAGAAAACACTGGCAATTCTACTTATAGTTTGGACACTATATTTAAAAAGAGACATAATCTCTGCAGATTACTAGATTGATTCTCATGGTGAGTTGGTGATGAGGGAAAAGAAAATTAGTAAAATGCCTGCATTCAAGAGATAACTTCTCTTGAGGCTTGGTAGGATCAGTGCTGTGAAGATTTTCCACTAATGAGGCAGTCTGAAGCCTAGAATCAGAGAAAACTGATGATGTAGAGGGAAATAATTTTGTCCGATGTATTAGTGCAGCTCAAAAATATGATACCCTGAATAATCCCCTTTCAAAGAAACCTCAAAAAGTCAGAAAATGATATCGTTCATCTTCAGGCCAAGAGTGAGTTTTTACAGCAACCTAGTTGTTTCATTGTCAACAAAATCGATGCTAGTTTGTTATTCCAAATTACTTAATTCACAATATTCAGATTATCTCATGGTTAGGATGTGATATAAATTAATCCCTTAGGATAATTTAACTAACATTATAGATTACAATTCCAGTAATATAGTTATTATAGAATTCTCTCAGAAGTACCTAGTCTGATTGCACACTCAGATTGCATTAATTACACACCTTCTTTGACAATCTCATTGTCTAAGGATGAAACCTATTCAAACAGGAGGGTTTAATTCATCTTAGCCACTTTCCTGTTAATTGCTGAAAAGTTTTGCTGTAATTAAATTTGCATTTTCCATGTTAATTCATTCTTTCTGTTAAGGTTGGAAGTGTTGTGGATAGTTGGAAAGGTTATCATAGATGTTATTGCTAGGCACTACCAGTAACCACAGAGACTAGACAGAGGGAACGATAGCCTTTAATATACAGAAGAACCTTGCTGGCCCGGATCCAGGTATAGGAATGGACGGAACGGAGAGGTGACTTGACCTTTATGACCCAGGACCATATGGAAGAGTCATAGGGTATGAGTCATCAGTGGGCGGGCCAGCTCCATATATACAGTAGTCAACAATACATTTATCACGACCTCTGATGGTACAACCCAGACGCAACATGGTGGCAGTGGTGAGATAGATCAAAACCCACACTGAATAGAAACAAATATTGAAATAAACATGGAGAGAAGAATATAAAGAAAAAGCACCATTATCTGATGACCAGTGCTGGAGAAGAAAATGGTCACAGCAACAGCGTTGCACCCAGTAATGGATGGGGAAGCTGACGACATCATAGAGGCTTTCAAAAGGTTCAGGTAGAAGTGCAACGTGGCATTCAAAAGTTTCATCAAGAGAGCTACACCAGAGGAAAAGGTTGGTTACATCCTTCTTTGGAAAGGGGAGCGAGGACTAGACCTGTTTAATAGCTGGGAGATAGCTGAAGAGGAAGAAAATAACCCAGAAAAGTTATTAGAAAAATTTTCCTCTCATCTGGAACCACGATCCAACCATAGAATAAAGCAATATGAGTTCCAAGGATTAAAACAAGAGCCTGAGAAGTTGGTAGATACTTTCCTCACAAGGCTAAAGAGTATTGCTGTTAAATTCAAGTTCAAATATTTAGAGGAGAGAATAGTCAACCAACTAATTTGGGGATGCACTCATCCCAAAGTGCAGAAAGCTCTCATAGGAAAAGATAGCCTGAAACTAGCAGATACCATAGGGCCTTTGAAGCCTCTAGGAGGCAAATGCAATCCCTCTCCATGCAGGCCAACATGTAGCACAGTGATAGAAAGGTCAATGCCATAAAGCGCACACAGAGAAAGCCACAGACATCAGAACTGTAGGAGTCTTCAATCTTTGATGACCGCAAGAAATACCCTGCATATGGTTCGAAGTGTAGGACCTGTGGGAAGGTCAATCACTAGGAAAAGATGTGTAGGTCTGGCATGAAAAGAGGGAGAAACCAAAAATCCAGAAGTAAAGCACGCCATGTCAAGTGAAGTAACAGCAGTGATTCCGACACACTGACGCTCAATATTGAAACAATACTCCTCCATGAGACATCCAAAAAAAGGAAGGGAGGAAAAAGTGAATTGCACACCACAATCCAAGTGGAAAGAAACATCAGAAACAAATTGACAATATTCAACTTGAAAATAAAGTTGGACACTGGATCACAAAGCAATGTCCTACCTCTCAGACTGTATCATCAGATTTTCCCTGAGAATATGGTGAACAGGTACCGGGAGGAAGGCAAACTAAAAGCTGTAAATGTCATGTTCATAGCCTATGGTGTCCCCGTGATTAAACAACTAGGAAAAGTCCAAATAAAAGGCGGACATAAAGGAAAGAGCATCATATCCACATTCTTCATGGTTGATGCCTGAATAGTTGTCAGGAATTACATCTAATTTCTGTACAGACAATTAAACACACGCTTACTAAGTGTCGAGAGACAAAAGACTCTTTCCTTGCTCTTCTTTCACTGCGAGCAACACACTTGAGGGCCGACATGAAGTCCCTGGCAGAATTTCTGAATGACAGAAAGTACAAGACAACCCTGCCAAACAAAATCTGTCCACCAGACGACCAAGAGGAAATAGAATAAAGTTGACTAACATACAAGAGGGAAGTCATCAACATTACAACAAATGTGCACAAACATTACCAGAACTCTACACGGGGCAGCATGTGGATTTTCAAGAGCCAGGGATTTAAAAACCTGGAGTCCAGTAAAGATTGATAGAAAAGCTGAGACACCAAGGTCCAACATCATTGAGACAGAATCTGGCAGGCAGCTGAGATGAAACAGGACCTACATTTGCCCAACACCAGATCTGACACAAAAAGCATGAGAAGCATCAGCAGCCTCTGTAATTCCAACAACTTGTGAGGGAACGCGAGGCAAAACCCCAACCAACAACATTGCAACGACTGCACAGCAAGCAGCAGGAGAACCACAGAACCAAACAGTTGCAACAACGTCTATGAGGTGAAGAAGCAACATCCTACCACCAGTGCGATTCCACTGAAAAGAATATAGAACTGCAAATGTGTAAATAGAATAGTTAATTCTCGATTGCAATTGGACATAAAGACGCAGTAACAATTTATTTTGAAGAAATTTTAAATTTTAATATTTTTTTAAAGGAACGATATTATACACTGAGGAAACCTGGGACTATTTTATGCAAGAGCATGAACACTAAAACTGTAAAAGCCACATCACACTTGAGAGTGGTGCATGCGCAATGAGACACATTGTATCAATGCGCAACCCAATAGCTGAATTTGAGTAAAGAAATGTACTGTTAAACTTACAAGCCTTTCTAGTATGTATTAATACACAATAATAGATTATAACAAGATATAGACAGAATGCAGAGTAGGGCAGAAAAGAGAAAGATTGAATTCAATTCAGATAAGTGTGAAATGATGCATTTTGGAAGGTCTAACATGAAGGCAGAATACATGGTTAATGGCATGATTCTTAATATGTAAGAAGAGAGAGACCTTGGGTTCCAGATCCATATATCTCTCAAGTTTGCCACACAGGGTAGTTAGACCATAAATGGGATATTGTGCTTACTTCTGGTCGCTCAGTACTGGAAGAATATGGAAGCTATGGAGAGGGTGCAGAGGAGATTTACTACATTTGTACAAAGTAAAGGGAGGAAAGTTTAAGGGAGACTTCAGGGATTTGTATTTTACACAGAGTATTGGGGGGGGGGTGCTGGATTGCATTGGTTGGTCTGCTGGTGGAGGCTGGTACAATAAGATCATTTAAAAGACTCTTGGATAGGCACATGGATGCAAGAAAAATGGAGAATTATGGGTGTGAGTTAGGGAAGGTTTAGTTTGATTGGGTTTGTATGTTGGCACAACAGGATTGGCTGAAAGGCCTGTAAAATGCTGCAATGTTCTTTGTTTCATGTTATCCACAAGAGCAGTCTGTTTCTAATTATGACCACAAATAATGGTTCTTGTTTAATGCTTTAAAGCTGTGATTCAAATGCTGTCAACCTGAAATGAAAAACATAGCAAAAGAATATGTTCACCTAGTGATATTGTTTATACAAAAAGGATTGGTTCCTGTTTGTTAAACTGTCAACATTGATGGTTACATCCAGATCAAAAGGAAAAGCTCATTGGCTAAGAGATTCTTTAATGTGTTTTTCATTGGAAAAAAAAAGTTGAATGATAACCACACCAGTTTGGTACAGAGGCAGGAGTCTTCTACATTTCATTACACTTTATACCCAGGGCATTGTGTGCTAGAAAATTCCCATCTTGTACATGTAACATGAATAAACTTATCTCCTACATCAATGTTTTTAACGTACCTGTCATGTTCAAGTTCATGTTTAAGTTTATTATCATTCCATTGAACAAATACAACTTGAAGAAACTGCATTCTCTGGTCCTCAGTGCAAAAAAAAAGCAAACATACAGACAGACATAAAACACACCATTTCATACGTTTTTCCATCTCTTCTCTGTAGTGCAACTCATTATTGTTGCTGATGAGGCCGACTATTATTGTGTCATCGGCAAACTTGATGACTCCATTAGAGCTGGATCTGTCATTACAGTTGTGGAGCAGTAGCATGAACAGGAGCGAGATGGGTACACAGCCCTAAGGTGCAACTATGGTCAGCGAAATGGTGGATGACGTTCTGTTGCCAACCTGGACAGACTTTGGCCCTTTCGTTAGGAAGTCCAGAATCTAGATATAGAAAGGGGTTCATTTATTATACATGCTTTAATGTTCTTAATATTTAATGTAGATGTCTGCACATCAATTTTGGGTAGGGAATTCTAGTATTTCGTTCCAAAGACAAGGGAGGACCATGGGCATATTTCTGTTATTATAACGTGTTTCCTAAAGGGGGACCTTCTGATATTTTTGTTTCCATTCTGCTGTTTCTCTTGTCCTTCTCACTAGAAGAGTTTGCTGGTTTGCAGCTTAGTTGAATAACTACTTCCATTTTGCAAATAATGCATGTTGCAGCCATCATGCACAAATGATCAAGGGAATGATTAGTAGGATGGTGAATGAGCTGCAAATCAAGTGGATTGCTCTGTCTTGGACAGTGTCAAGATTTGTTTTGTGCTGTACTCCTTCAGCTAAGTGAGGGCATCAAATCACTTTTGATATGAACCCCTTGCATGATGAACAAACCTTAGGACACCAAAAAGCAATTTAACCTTTTACCTGCTCTTGTAGCCATAATACTTTTGCAGTTAGTTCATTTGAGTGCTATTGATGGCATAAGTCTTGGCAATTGCAATACCTTTGAATGTCATTGATAGGTGATTTTAGTTCCCTTGATGAAGATGGCCATTCCTATGGAGGGAATATTATTGGCTAATTATCACCAAAGCATGATGTTGTCTTCACTGTTGTTGCATTTTGTAGAAGATCAGTAACATATCCCCCTTCTCATTGATCATCAACAAAGCAGCACCTCAAGGCTATGTGCTTAATCCCCTGCACTATTATGGAAGATTTAAATTGTGTCTTTTGCAGTCTTTGATTCTGTAAGGCTGAGAACTTGTTTGGAATCAGCAGACATAATCTAAATTCCACCATGAGCCCAGGATGCATATTTAGTAAACACCCACCATGGGGCCCAGGATGCAGTTGAATAGGAAGACATTACCTAATTTACACTTATGAGGCCCAGAGCAGTTTACATTAATTGGTCACAGACTGTCAGGAGACCTTGAAAATAATTAAACCATTTGTTCCAAGAGATAGGATTTGAGGTAAACAACTTTTGGGGTGATATGAGCCATGGTCCCACTGCTGAAGAGAGAAACTCTGGAAGAGGTGGCTACATCTCTGAGCAAGAAAAATAACTTGAAGAGTTCAGCTAAAGTCCTGGTCGAGGGAGGTAGAGAAGCTGCTACCGGCGCCACGACAACCTACTACAAATGTGCAGTCGTTGCCTTGCTTCGGCAGTTGGGACCAGTCCAGGCGTTGATAAGTATAATTGGGAAGGGCTTGCATATTGTAGTGTGAATTCAGCTTTAAATTTAGTAATAAAGACTTGTATAAACTGAACTGCTCTCGGTGTGTGTGTCTATTTTCTTTTGGTAGCTCAAACACTGTGACCAATCTAAAATGAACAAAATGAGAGGTATAAGTTTACCCAAGACAATTGGCGCTGCGAGCAGGGTTGGTCTCAAGATGTTTCGCCGAAAGAAGGAGGAGAGCCCTGAGCAGTTCTTGATTCCGGGATGGACTTCCAAAGACGATGGGTTTGGCATGTTGGCCAATACCCTGTCTTTGTTGGGACCACCCCTCAGTTGGGATGAGAAGTTAGATCCATCAAGTGTGCCTCTGGGAGAGCGGGTTTCCGCTCTCCTTCGAGAAAGTAAATTTCCTGTTAAAAAGGGGACGCTGACGGACAGTTTTTGGCTGCTGGCCACAGCCTTATGCCACTCTGTTCAGCGTGAAGCAGAATCAGTTCAGCGAGAAGTAGAATCTCAGCGTAAGAAAGAGCAACTAGAGGAGGAGCTAGAAGCCCTGCGACAATGCTGTTCCATGATGAGCGAGATTGTTCACACCAGTCAGGACCGAGCCAAAGAATGGGAAGATAAGCATGTCCAAACCATCTGCCGTAATATTAAACTCCGACAGCAGCTCTGTGCAGATAAGGAAAGGCATGAAGTAGAATCCGATCCATATCGTATCCGTGCCATGATAAGGAATGGCGACGATCCTGATTTAATTGATGAATGGGACGGGAATATCTGGAAAGATGACCATGCTAATAATGCAGATACTCCTCAGCATGTGCCTAACATACTGCCCTCTCCACCTGCTGTTCATGCCCGCCCCATAAGACAGCAGACTTCCCAAACAGACGGAAGGGGGGATGATGTAAGGGTAGAGATTGAAGGGATAGATACCCCGATCTCCCAAGAGGACCCAGGGGAAAATACCTGAACCCTTGTTTATGCTCAATGGCCCACCTCCTCTATGGGAAGCCTAGGCCTCGTCCCATCCACTGGGCAAAGGACCCTGTGGGCCACAGTGGGAGCAGAGGTCAAGAGCAGTCAATGATGCGTGACTTGTCTGTAAAAGAGCTGGCTGCCATTGGAGATCGATTTAGGCCAAAGGCGGGAGAAACTCTGGCAGCCTGGCTCCTGCGTGTTTGGGAGCAAGGAGGGGGTAATGTATATTTAACCCCTGAGGAATTGTTGGGATTAGGAACATTGACTACTGATATCCGGGTCACTGCTGAGCTGTGGGGTAGAGGAAGAGAGGTGGATTACTTACTTGTCACTCTAGGGGATGCCCTGCTATGAGTATACCCATCATCTATAGATTGGGATTTACATTTACAGAACAATTGGGACACCCCAGAGGAGGGTATAGCAGTAATTCGTCAGCAGGACCTGGCCTCTGCCTTGTATGCAGGCCATTTGAGGCTGTGGGTACATGGGGGGGAGCCCTGATGAAGAGATATTCACAGCTGGAATGCATACCAGATTGGTTTGTTCTGCCCAACCAATTGTACGGGGACTGGTTCTGACGGTAACTAGTCCGCTAATTGGGCACCCTGTGTCTGAGGCGGTGCATGCCTTATCTGGGCTTAGAGAATTAGAGTTGGGAGGTAAAATCCAGTCACGTACAACCCAGGTTAAATCAGACAAGGAGGATGAAAAGAGAGGGGCTGCTGGTAATAACGGACCGACAAGAAAGGACCTTTTTCTAACCTTGTTAAAGTTAGGCATACCTAAAAGTGATATTGATGGGAAACCTACTGTAGTCCTTTATGCCCTGTATAAGAGGACGGCATGGGAACATCTTCCTCAGCTGTTGAGTCCTCCTGGCCCAGCTGTGCCTTCTGCTCCCACTGCTGCTCCCATCGAGCCAGCTTCCCTTGCTCCAGTTATCCGTGATGAGATACAACAAATGGTTAAAAAGGCTCTTATGGATAATAGTGGCATGTGGGCCTGGAAGCCCACGAACCCTACTAAAGCATGAAGGTGTGGGCAGGGCCCCCGTGTCTACTCTATTGAGACACAGCGGATACACAGGGACCCGCGGTCCTACATACCGTTAACAATCCATTGGGGTGGGGGTAATGACCGCCAATATTTGGCCTTGGTTGACACCGGTGCGGAGCACTCGGTGATTCCTGGTAACCCTGACCTCTGGACTGGACCGACATTTCGAATAGAGGGGATGGGAGGAGTGATCACCCTGGCAAAGGAAATAAAACTCCGCGCCACGATGGGTGATGGCCCTTCCCCTATATGGTTACATGCCCTGGGGGCTGCCACTGACGAGTGTATCCTGGGTATTAATATGTTGGCCGGTGCAGCCCTTAATACTAGCCAAGGAGGATTTGCATTTGGAATTCAGACTATTACTAAAAGATTAGTGGTGGGTCGGGCTAAGTGGGATCCAGTGATGGTGCCTCCCCCCCCCCAAAACCAGTATGCATTCCACAATATCGCCTCCCTGGGGGGCAGGAAGAGATTACTGCCACCATCGATGCCCTGCAAGAAGAAGGGGTAGTGAGGCCCGCAACGTCACCCTTTATTAGCCCAGTTTGGCCGGTTCAGAAGCCGGATGGCTCCTGGAGAATGACAGTTGACTATCGTTTTTTGAACAAACATGCCCCACCACTTGCTTCGGCAGTTTCGAACATTGTTACCCTTATTGAAAACATTGCTATTGGGAACTCAGGAACATGGTATGCTGTCATTGATCTCACTAACGCCTTCTTCAGTATTCTTATCGCTGAGGTCTCACAGGATCAATTCACCTTTACCTGGAAGGGGTGCCAGTATACCTTCACCCGCCTCCCTCAGGGCTATGTACACTCTCCCACTATTTGCCACAGCCTAATTGCTTGTGATTTGGAGACGGTGACAGTATCGCCTTCCCTCTCAATTCACCATTATATTGATGATGTGATGATCCAAGGGGCCACAGAAGAGATGGTACAGGAAGGTATGGAGAGTGTCCAAGATACCCTGATGCAAAGAGGGTGGGCCATTAACCCCACCAAGGTACAGGGCCCCTCCCAGACAATTATCTTCCTTGGAATTCAGTGGCATGCTGGAGAACAGGTGGTTCCCGAAAAAGTTTGCAATAAGATCGCAGTCTTGGCTACTTCTACTAACCAAAAAGAGACCCAGCGTTTCCTGGGGTTATTGGGATACTGGCGACACCATATTCCACACTTGGCATTGCTTTTACGTCCTCTATATAAGGTAACCCGAAAGAAAACAGACTTTGTATGGGGTGACGATCAGGAAAGGGCGTTCCAGTCCGTGAAGCAGGCTATTCTTCTGGCCCTGCCCATTGCTCCCCGCATCCCAGATACCCACTACGAACTACAGGTCTCCGTTACTGATGAAGTGGCATCCTGGAGCCTCTGGCAGAAACAAGAGGGCCGCCGAGTCCCACTGGGATTCTGGTCACGTACCATGCCCGAGGCTGCCACTCATTATTCTGCTTTTGAACAACAGTTACTAGCCTGTTACTGGGCCCTGCTGGAGACTGAAAGAATGACAGGCAATGCAGATGTTAAATTACGACCTGCACTTCCAATAATGAACTGGGTCCTGGCTAATGACGCTAATCTAAATATCGGGCGGGCTCAGCAGTCTTCTATTGTTAAATGGAAGTGGTATATTCAGAGTCGTGCAACCAGAGGGCCTGAAGGGGTGGGCCGCATACACGAACAGGTGGCTGATCTTCCATCTCGTCATGAGGACGTTGAACCCATCTTGCCCCTTCCCCTACCCCCTTCACCAGTTCAGTGGGGTAAACCTTATGATTCGCTCACTCCAGCAGAACAAGAGGATGCCTGGTTTACTGATGGTAGCAGCCGGTGGGTGCAAGGAAAGCAGAAGTGGAAGGCAGTGGCTTACCATCCCAGGTCAGGAACTCACTTATTGGAGGAGGGGGATGGTGGCTCCAGTCAGTATGCTGAGTTGAAGGCGGTCACTTTACCACTAGACCCCCATGATCACCCTCTTCGCCTGTTTACTGATTCCTGGGCTATGGCTAATGGACTAGTGGTATGGATGAACGACTGGCTGATACATGACTGCCCAGTATGGGGAAAACAGTTGTGGCAGCTGTTGTGGGATGCTTCCCATCATCATGAGATAACTGTATATCACATTGACGCCCATACCAATGCGATGACGAACACTATCAGCCATGCCGATACCGTCCCCCTGGCTCGATGGGCAAACGATCAGAGTGGCCATTTGGGGGAATATAATTGGGAAAGGCTTGCATATTGTAGTGTGAATTGAGCTTTAAATTTAGTAATAAAGCCTTGTATAAACTGAACTGCTCTCGGTGTGTGTGTCTATTTTCTTTCGGTGACCAATCTAAAATGAATAAAATGAGAGGTATAAGTTTACCCAAGACAACTATTCCCCATACACTTGTGTTTGCACATCTAAGCTCAGCTCTAATGAAATCTATAAATTTGTTGATTTCATCATTGTTGTTGGTTTCGGTCATAATAAGGGTAGAAGATCGAGAAACTGGTTGGGTTCTGCTTGAGCAACAATCCAGTATGACTCAGGACAGATTTTAAACTTCTCCAGTTTGTTTACAAAGCCATCTATGAACTAGGCCCCTTCTAGAACAATGATCTCCTAATTCCCTACTCCACTTCAAGACCTCTCAGATTGGCCAAATTAGGGCACTTGGTTGTTTTGCACTCAAATCACAAACTCAGGAAAGATCACACCTTCACTATTGCAGCCCTCAAAGTGTGGAAAAACGTTCCTCCCTCCATCAAATCAAACCCTTCCTTTAACTCTTTTAAAACCAGGGTTGAAGTTGTATATTTTTGCAAGCATTTAGAAGTGATTGCGAATTGTTAACATGTTGCATGTATAATTCTAAACCTCGGGTACCCACGTTACATTGCCCTTTAAATAGCTGCTTAAGTTAAGATATAATTTATGATCCGTAGAGCACTTTGTTCAATGTGAGTTGTTTTAAATGTGCTATATAAATAAAATAAACTAACCTAAACTAAACAAAACATCACAAGCCAAAAGAGATTATTGTGTATTTTAGGAAGGCGAAGCGGAGGGACCACTCACCTATCTGTATTGATGCTCTGGCGAAAGAGACGGTTCCAAGTTTGCGGGAGTCCACATATCAAAGAACCTCTCCTGGAACCAGTACAACGAGTCATCTGTGAAGAAATGCCCCTTACTTCTTGCACTCTCAATATTTATTTATCTATCTATTTATTTTCTTTTTCATAAAGTCTACTATTGTAGTTTTTTGTGCAAAAAATTTCCGTTTGGCAGCAGTAATTAAGAATTTTGGAGCATAGGTACATTGTTGTTAAGTGTGTGACACTAAACTCATTAGCATCACCATTTAATTTCCTGCAAATGGAACTGAACATTGTGACTTAAAAAGAAATAAAAAGGCCATGATCAAATGGTTGAAGGTGGTTGGGTTGCTGTTTGAGGAGCACTTGCAGTGATGTGCTGGAATGATTGGCCTCCAACATTCCAAACGTTTGTGCAATCTATGATTCTAAATATTGGAGTGCTCTTCCCTTGGATGTCAAGGGCAATCACTTTTGGTTCACCTCTAGAATTTAACTCACATCTCAGCAAAGCTGGATTTGGAATCAAGCAATTTTGGAAAATCCCAGCCTTAACATTAATGAATAGATTATTAGTGAGTAAAGGCATATTGATGATACTGTTAATGTTATATTCCATCCTTTTGTTGATGCTAAAGTAATGATTAATAAGGTGGCAATTATCCAGATTGGATTTCCTTTGCATTTTGTGGATAAGATGTACCTTGGGAATTTTCCACTGCAAATGCTGTAAATCTGATGTTAAAGCAGAAAATGCTGGAAACATTCAGCAGGTTGCAGCATCTTTGGAGAGAAAAATAAAGTTAATACTTCAGACTGAAGATCTTCATGACAGCTGGAAAAGTGAAAATATCTGTTTTGAGTTATAAAGGTTGGAAAGGACAAATGGAATATCTCTGAAAGGGTCACTCAAGCATTGCCCAGATCATTTCAAAAGAGCTGCCAGATGAAACTGTAGAGGTGGGTACAATTATACATTCTAACAGATATTTGGACAGGGAATACTTGAAGCGAGTTGCAGGAAATGCAGAAAAAATGGAAGTTGCTCAAATAGGCAATTTGGTTTGTATGGGAAAACTGGGCGAAAGGGTCTGTTTTAGGTCTGAGTAGCTCAATAATTCTTTTATCACATGTACACACAAATGTTGAAAATTGAATTGTTGGTACTTGCTCATTTAATTAGTTGTTTATTTATTCACCGTCATTCATAATATTTTAAATGTAGCCACTTGATCTGATCTGTTTATGGAATCGTTGGGTTGTCTGTTGTTTGCAGCTTTCATATTTTACATAGACTTGTGGCATTGTTTTAACAGGTTGGCTCATTTTTCTGACCTGCTTTTGATCTCTGAGCTAGATTGTAATGGTGGAATGAGGATATGCCAGCCCACGAGGTTTGCAGATGGTAGTGAAACACATTTCTACCATTGCAGAAGTTCTGCTATGTCTTGTGGGTGATCATTTTTGAGATTCTCCAAATGTTACAATTCAATTCCATTCAGCATAATGAAACGCCACACTATATGATGGACTGTGTCTTTGCTGTGTAAATTGGCTGCAACAGCAAAGTGGAGGCTATGTTTGGATTAATGGACAACTCAGCTTCTTACTTTGTGAAGTTCACCACTATTTGTAACCAATAAGGGAGTGCTATGAGCAATGCTTTCAAGAGCTTCAAAGACCATGTTTCCTTGCCTCCATCATTGTCGTTCCAAAAACAGTAAGAAATCCCTAGATAGCAGTACAGAACACCAGGACCTTATTCACCTCCTCTATTCCAGTCTACCATTGTCTGCAATGTGTACAGGTGCTTATCTCTTTATCCATAATTCCAAATACTAAACATTTTTTTCCATGGATGTTTTGGGCTCCCCAAACATGACCTGATGCAACCCATACACAATTCATGCTTGAAAATCCCATGTTGGTCTGCATCATTAATTATTGGAATATGAGGGAATACTTACTTTATAAGTGCTACTGGACAAAAAGAGTCCAGTGCTACCGTACAAGAATGCCTGATTCACTGTAGATGCACAACATTGATGTCAGAGGTCATTGATGTCGGGTGCCTCTTCTGCTCACTGACATTGAAGACTGTAAAAATGTCAAAAACAACTAATTAAATGAGCAAGTACCAACAATTCAAGCATTGCTTCTAACTCTCCCTATCCAGCGTCATCGTATGTCTTTGTTTTGTGCAAATCTGTACCAGCGCCATTTTAATTCCATAATTCAAATACCGAAAAGTGTCTGGTCCGAAGGATTTTGGATAAAAGGATAAGCACCTGTACTGTGAATCAAATGGATAACAGTATCACTTTAAATCTTCCTCTGTCCTTATGCTATCTCATTGAGAAATACATGATTGTTGTTGCTTGGGTTGCAAAGTATGTTTCATGTTGCTAGTGCAGTCACTCCATTGACAGCAATCTTTCACAATAAGCAGTACCACGAATCAGGAGTGGAACACCTCAGTAACCTCACCACCAATTAGAGAAGTCACCTTCTAGCAATACTCACTATCCAAGAGATAATGAATAAGGTGAATTCCAAATTCATTTCTGCTTGAGTTCCCAAGTTGTCATTCTCTTGTTAGCCATCATTTGAGTATCTTATTCTGGACAAATGATGATAGCCAAAGTTAAGTCCATCAACGTGGCAAGTATTTGTAGACATTTGGTTATAAGCAAAAACAATCAAAAGTATCATTGATTGACAGCCTGTGTACTTGGTATTTGTCTTTTTGTGAGTCTTTGACTGCCATGGTATTTCTACACAATACTTCCACCATTGGCTGCAATAGGATTGGTGTGAAGTTACCTATTTGGAGGAGAGATGGCAGATTGTAACACCTCTGGATGCACAGCAGGCATTCTATATCTCTGAAGATTCTCAATGTCCTCAAGTCAATGGGCTTTTCCACTCAGTGTCATCAGCACATTTACATGCACTCCACTTAATACTTACATAGGAACATAGGAAGTAGGAACAGGAGTAGGCCAAAAATAGCCCATCAAGCCTGCTCCGCCATTCAATACGATCATGACTGATCTAATTTATGACCTAACTCCACCTACCTGCCTTCTCCCATATCCCCTAATTCCTCTATCATGTAAAAATTTATCCATCCGAATTTTAAATATGTTTAATGAGGCAGCCTCAACCACTTCCCTGGTTAGAGAATTCCAAACATTCACTACTCTCTGGGAAAAACTATTTTTCCTCATCTCTGTCCTAAATCTACTCCCCCGAATCTTGAGACTGTGTCCTCTTGTTTTAGTTTCCCCGGCCAGCTCAAAAAACCTTCCTACATCTATCCTATCCATACCCTTCATAATCCTATATGTTTTTATAAGATCTCCTCTCATTCTTCTGAACTCGAATGAATAAAATCCTAGATGATTTAATCTTTCATCATAAGTCAACCCCTTCATCCCAGGGGACAACCTAGTAAACCTCTTCTGGACCGTCTCCAAAGCCAGTATATCCTTCCTCAAATATGGAGACCAGAACTGGACACAGTACTCCAGGTGCGGTCTCACCAGTACCTTATACAGTTGTAACATTACCTCCCTACTCCTGAATTAAATTCCTCTTGCGATGAAGGCCAACATTCCTTTTGCCTTCTTAATAACCTGCTGCACCTGCAACCTAACTTTTTGCAATTCATGCACAAGCACTCCCAAGTCCCTCTGCACAACAGCATGCTGTAGTTTTTCACCCTTTAAATAATATTCAGCTTTTTTATTTTTCTTGCCAAAGTGGATAAGCTCACACTTACTATGATTGTACTCCATCTGCCAGACCTTTGCCCACTCATCCAGCTTAACTATATCCCTCTGCAGACTCTCCACATCCTCATTACAATTTGCTCTTCCACTCAATTTGGTGTCATCCGCAAATTTGGCTACACCACATTTTGTCCCCTCCTCCAAGTCATCAATGTAAATGATGAACAGTTGTGGGCCTAACATTGACCCCTGCGGCACCCCACTTATCAGTCTCTGCCAACCTGAAAAACTCCCATTTATCCCGACTCTCTGCCTCCTGTCAGACAACTAATTTTCAATCCAGGCCAATATACTTCCCCGGACTCCACTTTCCTGTAACTTACTGAGAAGACTCTTGTGCGGCACCTTATTAAACGCTTTCTGGAAATCCAAATATACAACATCAACCTGTTCCCCTACCACACCCATTATATCCTCAAAGAATCCTAACAAGTTTGTCAAACAAGATCTTCCCTTTCTAAAACTATGCTGCGTCTGCCTGATTGAACCCTTACGTTCCCTTACCTCTGACTCCTTTATGCATTTGTGAACAGTTGTGGTCCAGCACCAATTCCTGCAGCACACTACTAAGCACAGATAAACACCCATTTATCCCAAACCCTCTGCCTTTTACTGGTTAACTAATCCTCTATTAACAATGGCGTGAAGCAAGGCTGTGTTCTCGCACCAACCCTCTTTTCAATCTTCTTCAGCATGATGCTGAACCAAGCCATGAAAGACCCCAACAATGAAGACGCTGTTTACATCCGGTACCGCACGGATGGCAGTCTCTTCAATCTGAGGCGCCTGCAAGCTCACACCAAGACACAAGAGAAACTTGTCCGTGAACTACTCTTTGCAGACGATGCCGCTTTAGTTGCCCATTCAGAGCCAGCTCTTCAGCGCTTGACGTCCTGCTTTGCGGAAACTGCCAAAATGTTTGGCCTGGAAGTCAGCCTGAAGAAAACTGAGGTCCTCCATCAGCCAGCTCCCCACCATGACTACCAGCCCCCCCACATCTCCATCGGGCACACAAAACTCAAAACGGTCAACCAGTTTACCTATCTCGGCTGCACCATTTCATCAGATGCAAGGATCGACAATGAGATAGACAACAGACTCGCCAAGGCAAATAGCGCCTTTGGAAGACTACACAAAAGAGTCTGGAAAAACAACCAACTGAAAAACCTCACAAAGATAAGCGTATACAGAGTCGTTGTCATACCCACACTCCTGTTCGGCTCCGAATCATGGGTCCTCTACCGGCACCACCTACGGCTCCTAGAACGCTTCCACCAGCGTTGTCTCCGCTCCATCCTCAACATCCATTGGAGCGCTTACATCCCTAACGTCGAAGTACTCGAGATGGCAGAGGTCGACAGCATCGAGTCCACGCTGCTGAAGATCCAGCTGCGCTGGATGGGTCACATCTCCAGAATGGAGGACCATCGCCTTCCCAAGATCGTGTTATATGGCGAGCTCTCCACTGGCCACCGTGACAGAGGTGCACCAAAGAAAAGGTACAAGGACTGCCTAAATAAATCTCTTGGTGCCTGCCACATTGACCACCGCCAGTGGGCTGATAACGCCTCAAACCGTGCATCTTGGCGCCTCACAGTTTGGCGGGCAGCAACCTCCTTTGAAGAAGACCGCAGAGCCCACCTCACTGACAAAAGGCAAAGGAGGAAAAACCCAACACCCAACCCCAACCAACCAATTTTCCCCTGCAACCGCTGCAATCGTGTCTGCCTGTCCCGCATCGGACTTGTCAGCCACAAACGAGCCTGCAGCTGACGTGGACTTTTTACCCCCTCCATAAATCTTCGTCCGCGAAGCCAAGCCAAAGAATCCTCTATTGACACTGATACATTATTCCCAACTCGATGCATCCTGACTTAATGCAAACATTTATTGTGCAGCACCTTTATCTTCTAGAAATCCAAGTCTACTACATTAACCTGTTCCCAGTTATTTACTACACTCATTATATCCTCAAAGAACTCCAGTAAATTAGTTAAAATGATCTGCCCTTCCTCAGCTGTGTCTGCCTACTGGTACAATTTCAAACCAGATGTTTCACTATTTCTTCCTTAATGATAGCTTCAAATATTTTCTCAACTACAGTCATTAAGCTAACTGGTCTATAGTTACCTGCCTCTTGCCTTCATTTTTTGAACAGAGGCATTATATTTTATGTCTTCTAATCTGATGGGATTTTCCCACAGTCCAGAGAATTTGCAGGAAACTACACTTCTAAATCCCCTGCTATTTCTTTCAATAACCTGGGATGCAATCTATGAGGACCAGGGCACTTATCTACCTTTAGGCCCACTAGTTTGCCCATCACTACCTCTTTTACGATAGCAAATGTTTCCAGGTCCTCATCTCTGATCATCTCTTCAGCATGCTGGGACAATGGGTCATCTCCATTTGTCATCTCCACCTGTGACAGAGATAGAAGACCATGAAACCATTAATGAGTGTGGAAATGTGTGTGCATGTGATATTTCCATTGTGATGAGATAGCTGGAAGTACATATGTGTGAAAGTAATGATGAATTGTTAGTGTAACAGTGGAATTCTTGGTAGAATGTTTTGATGGTTCCACTGACTTTCATAACTTATGTGAGATTGTTTAACTGTTTCTGACAGTGAATGTGCTTATGAGCTCTTTATCTATGTCCTACTGCTGGTAATTTATCTCAGTCATTTGTATGCCCTTAAAATTGCATCAATCTACTTCTTACACCAGCATATTGTGATTTTTGTCTGTGGTGGAATGCTGGATTCCATGCTACCGACCCCAAACTTCACAACTTCTTGGAGTACTTGGATACAGATTCCCTTTTACTTGTACGAGAACTACATTAAATTGGAGAGGCGATTTGGAGCCCACGTTAATTTCTAATCTGGAGAAGACTGCAGAAATCCTTACAGCAGTAATATGCATGAAATTCATGTATTAATGGCACTAAAACAAACTGCCATTCATTCATATTTACACACATAAATGAATCTCCAGGCTATTTTTTGTTGACAAACATGACTACAAGATCAATTAAAAGTCTAATGGACTTTTTGAAATTTTGGATTTTTACAATGGAATCTATTTCTTGGCCACATGGTTCATAAAAAAAGCAATTGAAGTGAAAGAAAAAAAAAAATAAGACCTTCTAAAACTTATTATTTGCGCAGTGAGTGGAGATTACATAACCAAAGCTTGAGTTGTGAAATCAACATGACAGCCAAAAAAGATCACTTCAAATCAATACACAGTACATGCTGCTTAACAATATAATGTAAATAATTGCAGTGCTTAAAAACACTACAAATTGTAGACACTTCATATGATTTATAAGATCATTGTTCAATTAAAATAATTTAATACAAAGGTAAGCTAATGCACTCACTACATTGTAGATGATTATAGATAATTTGTTTGAAAGAAATGTATAAATGATTTTATTATATAAATATGTCAAGGAAACATTAAAAT
Source organism: Narcine bancroftii (assembly GCF_036971445.1). Lineage (NCBI taxonomy): Eukaryota > Metazoa > Chordata > Chondrichthyes > Torpediniformes > Narcinidae > Narcine > Narcine bancroftii. The sequence continues at coordinate 100,315,500 of NC_091475.1, read as the reverse complement.
GCAATGATACAATTTAGCAGTGGATTAGTTACATCAAATTCAATATAATCCTGAAATGCTTTAATACTTTTATTTCTTTTAACTAAATACCATACTTCTTACTGCATTTTAACCTTGGTTTCACAATCCTTTTAGTTGACCTGTACAATTCATTAAATCAATTAAAACTATTTTAATCATATAGGCAACCCATTTGGGAATTTGCTGCAGTATGGGATTTGGATTACACAGATCTGCTGTTAGGATTTATAAAATTCTTGAATTGTTCATTGCTGAGGGATTACTGGCTGGGTTCACCATTAAATATGGATTTGAGATTCAAAAAGACATTGGATCCAAAATAAAACAAGACTTTTGTATAAGCTGCTCCTTTTCAGGTGTGATTATCTCCTTTTGTCAGAGCGTTGAAATCAGTGCTTGGTCTGAGTCTGACATCCTCCATGGGCTCCAGACACAAGGGAGAGGGATATATTGCACTGGCAATAAAGATTTTGTTTGGAAAAAAAAAATCACCAAAGATCTGCACAACATTTAATCTGAAATATCCAACCCGAAACTCACTGATACAGAAATGATGCCAAAGTCCCTCCATTTAAGGCAGCTAATTGTGTTCAAGAATAATTAATGTCCACACCATTTCTGTGGGTTTTGAGGTAGTTAATGGGACTGATATGCTACCTGCAGAATCTGCCACAGGTAAAGATAGGAGGTGCTTGATTGGTCATGAGGGTGGGGAAGGGATTATGTGAAGATGGCGAGTAGTTTTGAAACAATACATTCCTTTCACTATTTACAGGAAGTTTCAGCCTAATCCCAGTATTTGGACAATGTTCTCAAACCTATCTCCAATATTTCTCCATTCTGAGTGATTGTTAACCTGAATTCTCACTTGATGCCCAAAATTCTTACTTAATGTAATTTGGAAAACTATAATAGTAAAATAATTGAACTAAATAAAAAGGGCTTAAAAGTACATAAAATAGAAAATAAATATTCACAGTAATCCTGGTGAAAAAAATATTTGCAATAGTGCAGACAACCCATGGTTACTGTACCAAGGGGAGGTTCAAGTGTCTGATTGCTATTGGAAAGAGACTATTCTTGAAACTAGTGATGCTGGTTTTCAGGTTTCCATGCCTTCTTCCCAAAGGTAGCAATAAGAAAAGATTGTGACCAGGGCCTCACATAGATATCACATCACAGAGATTGTGATAGACCTGACTATGTTTAGAGCTTTCTGTGTTCCTGAGCACTTGTATTGCCAAACCATCTGTGATGCAACTGGTCAGTACATGTTCCTCAGTGCACCTGTAGATGTTTGATAGAGTATCCAAAAATGTTAAATCTCCTCAGACTCCTTATAAAGTAGACAAAAGGGGTATGATGTAATTTGCTGGCAAAGAAGAGATACATTAGGACTTGTGGATTCCAAACTCCCTCCCTAAATAGCCTACATTCTGCCATATTTGGGTCTGTTGTAGATGAATAAATAGATATCAATTATTAGAATAATAATGGAGCTGTTAAATGATTATATCATTTCATTAGCAGATTGACAGAAGATGGTTTATTGTTATTTCCATAATTCTCATTCCAACCACTCAAAGAATATTCTTTTCAGACCAGCTTAACCAATATTTCAAATCTAAAGACTAAAGCAGACCCATTAGAGACTGGAGATCTTGGAATTTGTACCAAAAACTAAACAGCTAGAAGAACTCAAGAGGTCAAGCAGCAGCTGTAGAAGCAAAGGGATGGTTTTTGGTTGAGACCTTGGATCAGACCAAAATGCCGACCATTCCGCTGTCTCCACAAATGCTACTTGACCCGCTGAATTTTTTCTAGCTGTTTACTTTGACTTCTTATGGCAGTTTGGCGATAGTTTTCACATCTCAAAGCACATGAAAATTCCATGATGGTCATGATCTCTGGTCACTGTACTTTGTGCACTGTTCAGAGAGCTCTAGAAAGGTCATTTAAAAAATATAGGCATAACAGGTCATTTCAGCCCACGAGTCCGTGCTGCCCAATTTACACCCAATTAATCTATACCACTAGTATGTTTCGAATTGTGGGAGGAAACCAGAGCCCCATGCAAACTCCTCACAGGCAGTGCGGGATTCAAAACCTGGACCTATCGCTGGCGCTGTAAAGGCGCTGAGATAACTGCTACACCAACTGTGCTTGTTCCTTAAACATAATTATATTAATTGAATGGTCATAAGATACCTTATGATGGCTTGAGGGCTGTTTCAGGATTTGATTAGTGTTAGGTCTGCTTTGTTCATGAATGAGTGAGTCAGACACCAGACTGAGTCGAAATCAAGGTTCTTTATTACCGGATTGTAACACTTGCAACTAACAGTGTTAGTTGGAGAAGGCACATTCTGCCGTTATCAGCAAGTGGTGTTTTTTTTAATACCTCAGGATACGTACTTAGTAAATTATCATACCATTACATTGTCCAATGAATAAACTGTTGCTATCCTTCTCTGTTAGTCTGCTGCACATCATTCTTGTTAGTGCAAAGCTTATCTTGAGTGTACAAGGTCACATCTGCATTCTGTTACTCCTTAGTACTGGGTGACTCCTTCTCCAGTCCCATCTCATGATGTTTTTACCTTACATTAGGCAGCATGCCTGGACTTTAAAACATGTTGGCTTATTTTTAAGGATAGCAAAACGGCCACAGGGATGAGGGATTTCTTGCTGGTTCTTGAGATTAAAAGCTTGAAGTCCACAATTTATATCTCTATGAATTTGTTTTCTACATTAATTTGCACATGTGCATGAAGCTAAATCTGAAGGCATTAAGCTGAAGATGATAAACTAGCCACATAATTTTATTCATTCCAAGGAAGTCTGCATTGCTGATAAGGACAGCATCTGTTGAATCTGTCCAAATTCCTTGAGAAGATGGTGGTGAGTTGCCAAAGTCTAAGTGTGCAGGAACTACATGGTACTGTTAATTTGAGGTATTTTTAGGACTTTGACACATGACAAAATGGTGATATACAGTATTTCCTATTTGATATGCGACATGATTGAGAAAGAACGTGGAGCAGGAACACCTACTGTTTAAACATATCTATTGTTGTAATGTTTTCAGATTTGAATGAGTCAGAGTCTGTGATTTTGTAGGCAATGTTCCCTAGAAAATGGTTCCATCATCACATTTTCACAGGGAACTCACATTTGACGATGGTTTTCCTTGGATTACATCACAGTGATGATCATTTATCTACCAAACAGTGACCATTGGGAAATTAATCCTGGCTCCCCCTTAGTATGACTAACATTTTCACAGTGTCAAAGGAGCAGCATTATGTGTGCACCAGCCATTTGAGTATTTATCAAACTTAATCTGGTGGCATACTTCAGATTTTCAGATTTATTGTCAGAGTGCATACATGACATCACATGCCATATAAAAATTACAGCATGGAATCAGGCCATCTCGCCCCCACCAATTTAAGTGATCTCCTCTAGTCCCACCTACCTGCTCCCTGTCCATAACCCTCCAATCCCCTCACATCCAACCTTCTCTTAGATGACAAAATTAACCCTGCTACAACCATCTCTTCCAGAAGGTCATTCCATCCAGCCACTAGGCTCTGAGTGAAGAAGCTCCCTCTCATGTTACTTCTAAACTTTTGCCCCCTCATCCTTATGATCCCTCATTCGAATTTCACCTACACTCAAGAGGAAGAGTTATTCACATCTACTCTATCAATCCCCCTCATAATGATAAATACCTCTATCAAATTCCCCATCAACCTTCTACGCTCTATTGAATAAAGACCCAGTCTACTCAATCTTTCTTTGTATTCTAGATACTGCAATCCAGGCAACATTTTAGTAAATCTTCTCTGCACTCTCTTAACCTTATTGATATCCTTCCTATAATTTGGGGATAAGAACTGCACACAGTATTCCAAATTTGGGTTCACCAATGCCTTGAATAGTCTCAACATCACCTCCCAGCTCCTGTATTCTATGCTTTCATTTATAGCATAGTAAAAGCCTTCTTTACCACTCTATCCACATGAGATTCCACTTTTAAAGAACAATGAACCATTATTCCAAAATCCCTCTATTCCTCTGCATTCCTCAATGCCCTCCCCTTCACTGCATATGATTTGTCCTGTTTTGATTATTCTTCCCAAAATAATTTCACGCTTATCGATATTAAACTCCATCTGCCATCTTTCAGCCCACTCATCTAAGCAGTCCAAATCAATCTGCAGTCCCTGAAAACCATATTTGCTATTCAGAACTCCCCCTATTTTTGTATCATCTGCAAATTTACTAACCTAATTTACCACTCCATCATCCAAATCATTAATGTAAACAACAAACAAGGGATTCAACACCGATCCTTGAGGCACACTGCTCATTACCAGCCTCTATCCTGACAAATAGTTATCCACCATGAGTCTCTGGCATCTACCATCTAGCCACCATTGAACCCATCTGACTATCTCAACATACAACCCTGAGATTCCTTTTTTCTGTGGGCACAGAAGAATTATTACTAATTGGTAGTGCAAAAAATAAACTGTTCACAGTGTAAACATGTTAACAAATAAAAAAACTGTTAACAGATAATGAATGTAAACATATTGACATAGAACAAAGAAAATCAATAACTTGCACAAGTAAGAGTCCTTAAATGAGTCTCAGATAGACTGTCATTGAGAAATTTGATGGTAGAGGGGTAGAAGTTTTTCCTGAACCTGGTGGTGCAAGTCTTATGGTATCTATGCCACTTTCCTGCTGGCAGAAGTGAGAACAGAGTGTGTGCTGGGTGGTGTGGATCGTTGATGATCACCACTGCTGTCCAAAGGCAGAGTTCTCTGTAGATGCACTCAATAGTGTGGAGGGTTTTCCCTGTGATGTCCTCGGCTGTGTCCACTACCTTTTGCTCAGGGGTATTGGTGTTACCATACCAGACCGTGATACAGGCAGTTAACACACTTTCCACCACACCTCTGTAGAAATTTATCAGGGTTTTTTGTGTCATACCAAACCTCCACAACTCCTGAGGAAGTAGAGGCACTGATGTGCTTTCTTCATGATGTCATTAGGGTTCATGGAAGGTCCTCTGAGATAGTGACTCCCAAGAACCTAAATTTGCTCACCCTCTCCAGCTCTGATCCATCAATGATCACTGGATTGTATATCTCTGCTTTCCTTTCATGAATTCAACAATCAGCTCTTTAGTTTTAGTTACATTGAGTGCAAGGTCGTTGGTGCACCATTCGGCCATATTTTCAATCTCCATCCTGTATGCTGACTCATTTCTTTCCTTTATACAACCCACTACAGTGGAATTGTTGGCAAATTTGTAGATGGTGATATTGTCATATTGGCTACACAGTCATTGGTATAAAGTGAGCAGAGCAGAGGGCTAAGAACACAGACCTGTGGTGCTCCAGTTGATGGAGATTGTGGAGGAGAAGTTCTTAAGAATCTTTGTGGATTGTGGTCTGGAGGTGAGGATATCTATGATCCAATTACTCATAGAGATTTTAACTCCCAGGTCCTGGAGTTTGCTGATCAGTTTTGAGGGGATTATGGTGTTATATGTCAAACTGTAGTCAATAAAGAGCATCCTGATGCATGCATCTTTGCTGCCCAGGTGTTCCAAAGCTTTGTGTAGATCCAGTGAGATGTCATCTGCCATAGACCTGTTTCTATGATAGGTGAATTGGAACATATCCATGTCACCGCTCTTACAGGAGCTAATATGCTTCCTCACAAGCCTTTCAAAACACTTCATCACTGTTGATGTAAATTCTACTGGTCGATAGTCATTCAGGAAGGTTACTACACTCTTCTTGGCACCGGTATGATTGATGCCTATTTGAAATAGGTGGGTACCACACCTTGCCAGAGTGAAATATTGAAAATATCCATGAATACATTGGTAAGTTTGTCAGCACAGATTTTTAATACTTGGCCAGGTACTCCATCCAGGCTGGATTCCTTCCTTGGATTCATTCTCCTGAAGGGAGCATGCATGACGTCTGTAGACAGTATGGGATCATCAGGGTGGAGGGATGGTTGTTCACTGTTACTGTCATCAAATCAGACATAGAAGGCATTGAGTTCCTCTGGGAGAGAAGTTTTGCCATCTACTACTTTACTGGATTTGGTTTTGTAGCAGGTTATGGCATTTAGACCCTGACACAGCTGTTGGGTGTCCCTTCTTGTTTCCATTTTCTTACAGAATCTCCACTTCACCCAAGAGATAGCTTTCATGCCTGCTCCTGCTTTACTGATCTAGATCTCCAGAATTAAATGCCTGTGATCTGGCTCCCAGCAGATTCTAGATTTCATTGTTCATCCAGGGCTTCTGGATGGGGTAAACCCTAAATGATTTGGTGGGGACACACTTGTCCACAGCTGTTTTGATTAAGTGTGTGACAGCCTCGGTATACTCATTCAGATTCTCAGCAGAGTCCTTGAATACCATCTAATCTGCTGACTCGAGGAAGTCCTGTAACCTTTCTTCAGCCTCTTGCCACCAATTCCTAGCTGTCCTGACCTCCAAAGCCTCTCCTTTTAGGCTCTGTTTGTATGTTGGCAGAAGGAGCGCAGCCAGGTAATCTGACTTGCCAAAGTGCAGAATCAGGAAAGAACAGTAGGGCTTCCTTGGTGTAGCAGTGATCGAGTGTGCAGGGACCTCTGGTACAGCAGGTTACATGCTGGTGGTAGTTGGACAGGATTTTCTTGACACAAGCCTGGTTAAAGTCGCCAATTAAGATTTTTTGTCTGTTGGACTGGGCTGTCTCTTGTTTACTAATCACATTATGAAGCTCTACAAGTACCTGTTTGTACTTGGCATCGGGAGGGATGTAAACTCTGAGAAAATCACAGATGAGAACTCTCAGGGTAGATAGAAGGGTCTGCATTTAATCAGTTAGAGAAGTGATTGGAATAATGCTGTTACAGTGCCAGGTTCAAATTCAGCACTGTATGTAAGGAGTTGTGTCTGCATGGGTTTCCTCTGGGTACTTCATTTTCCTCCCACCATTGAAAATATTCTGGGGTTGTGAGTTAATTGGGTATAATTGGGCACCATGAGGTCATGGGCCAAAAGTGCCTGTTACTGTTAAATCCATGCATGGAGTTCAAACTATGGCCGATGTCTATTAGGAGAAAAAGCTCAAGAAGGAAATCCTGCAGCAGATCAGGAAAAGGGTAAGAGCTGAAAGTTGCCCAATGTAAAATCAATATTTATCTCACTAGCTTTGCCAGATGCATTATTCATCATTCAGATAGATACAGCAGCATCACAAAAAGATCCTGGGATGATGGCAGTATATACGTGGTATGCTCTTTAGAACAAGATGGTGAAATGACGGCCAGACTGATCTGACCTTATCCAGTATTGACACGAGGACATTCATAGCACAGTAGTAAATCAAGACATTAAATTGTGTTGCTAGTGATTCCATTCATTATGCTCACTCCACCAATACACAGTGCGGAATGTACCATCATTGGGGTCCACTGCAGTAGCTCACCAAGAATCCGAATCCTTAGACAGCACCTTCCAAACCCACAGCCTCTACGAGCTGGAAGAGCAGAAAGAGCACCACCACTTGGGATTTGCTCTGCAACCCACACACTCTCCTGACTTTCAAATACGCAGCCTCTCCAACACGATTGCTGGGTCAAAATCCTGAAAAGCAATAGTATTGTTGTTATACCCAGTCCTCAATGGCTGCAGAGGTGCAAGATGCAGCTCACTACCACATTCTCAAGAGAAATTTGGCATGGGCAATTAAATGGTGGCTCAGCCTGTGAACCCCACACCCCTTGAATGATTTTTTAAAAATTCATAGAACAGGTACCGTATGTATGAACATCCATTAATATATTTAATCTTCTTAGGATTTCTATTTTAAAAGTCCACTGATTTAAATATATTGCTCAAAATTTGAAGATAAATTGACTGGCTTTCAGCTCAGGAGGAAAATTGAACCCACAATAAATTTGTAATAAACCCCTGGATCCATAGCCTTAGTTCTTGTACTAACATTTCCCATATTAATGGACACAAAATGTGCTACAAATGTTTTCATTCAGACTTGGTCCTGTTTTCCAGTTAGGTCTCACAATATAAAGCTTCAAGGCTGCTAGATAGTATGTCATTGTTAGCCCCCATTGGCTTAATTTACATATAATTTTCTTCGGATTGGATTTACCTTCAGCTGGTGACTGTAGCAGTACATACCTCACCTATTCTCATACTAAGTATCTGGTGTTCTTGTCTGTTCATTGCCTGTGGTGGTGGTTGATAACAATATAATTTTCATTATTTCAATGCCAGTTCATACACCACATGATTAATGAATGCCTTTTGACATTGTGTTTGAAATCACTCCTTGATGCAATCACTGCTTTGCAGATGGCAAAGGAATGTATGAGCAGACTGGATTGATAATCAGTCTTCAAGTTAACTGAAACATGTTGCTCAAGACATTGGGAGCAACTAGCAATTTACCACAGGAGAATAAAACCGTTTTTTTTCTCTCCAGTTTTATACCCAGGATTTTAATCAATAATTAAGAAAATTAGGTGATTTCTAAAATGGGTGCCCAACACAAATTGGCAATTCACACACACTCCAATGTTAAAATGAATATTAATCTCATTATTTCACATCTTGGTTCTGTGACGGATCATATCATATTTTATATTGTATGTAGATATGATTTTGGTGGAGATAGATTGTGGGGGTTTAGAATGTAGGTCACAAAAAAATACAAACACTTCACAAAACAAATCTCATTTAAAATGCAAGAGCTTTGCTCAAACCAGACCCTCCAGGTTCGGTGCCTTCTGAAGGGACAATGAAAACTGCTTTGCTAAAGGTTTTCACAAGGAGGTGCAAATATAAGAACCTGAGCTCATGAGTAGGTGTTAATTGGACTGATGCTGTGTAAATGGATTATTGTTTTGAAAGCAATAGATGAACTGGCTCAGAAGTTTGGGTCTAGAGCTGCTCTCTGTTTGGTTGCAGTTTGCTGTTCTAAGAAGGTCATGTGGTTTTTCAAGCAAAGAGGGAGAAAAGACTAAATAGGCTTTCTTTAAGAGAGAGAGAGAGAGAGAGAGAGAGAACTGGTTTCCGCAGTCCTGGCAAGCTGGCAGCTTGTTGAAACCCCATTTTGAAGATGGGTTGTGAGTTCTGTGTTCAGCCTGTTGAAAACCCTTGTGGTCCATACAAGAGGAAATGGCTGGCTGGAGTGTTTCTCCTGAAATAATAAAAACAAAAGGAACTCTGTGGTGATCTGCAGAGAAGAGGTTATCATTTATAAAACCTGATGAGGCAAGTTTCTTCAGCAAGACACTGAAGTAACTGATGGAAGTAAATCAGTTTGTGTATGTCCAATGAGTAACAAATCTATCTGAAACCAACAAGAACCTTCCTGAGCAGTAACCTATTACCTTTAAGCACTAAAGCTTGGTGAAAATTCATAAATGTTTAAGTCTGTGCAGAATGGAAGAATTACCTGATACTTGTGAACTTGGAGGAGTGAGAAGAGAGATCAGACTGTGAGTCAAGGAATGTTTCTGAACTTGTACTCATTACGTACACACGCTATTAGAATTAGAAGGGGGTTAAGTTAAAGCTTGATCCTGTTTTTATGTTTAAAGAAAACTTTTGTTCAAGTAATTATTTGATTTGGTGAATTTCTATTTCTGCTGGGGTTTTGGGGCCCTCTGGGCCCATAACAGTTCATTCTCCAAAGCTTTAGAAATTCACAGTGAGATATCTTGTTGGGCTTTGGCATCCATAGCCATCTATTTTTTTTCACTTGTGTTACTGAACAAAATATTGCTCTTTATTGGCACATAATGTGCTTACATTGCTTATTTTCAACTTCTTTATAATTTATTGCAGCAGGTCCAATAATGACAATTGTCAGAAAATTGTATCAAGTCAATCCAAGAAAAGAGTACAGGTACTTCTTGCTTTTTAAATTGAAATAAAGATATTGGGCAATGTTGACTTGAGAAATTATGTATCTTCAAAAATAAATAGAATCTCAACCAAGGAAAACAGGAAGCACATAGCAGATTAATTAGCATCTGTGTTTAGAACAGAAATATTTTTATGCTCTTAGTTTTCTTCCTTAATCTTCAATTTTTGCATATTGTTTGAAGAAGGGCTCAGGCCTGAAATGTCCGTAATATTTCTTTACCTCCTGTGGACACTGTGAGACTGACTGAGTTCTTCCAGCATTCTGTATACTTTTACTACAATCTCAGCATTTGCAGACTTTCATTTTTCACCTTACAATTCTGATCAACTTTATTTTATCCACATGTCTACTTATTTTGGTTTTACACTTATCTTTAACTTAATAAGAGGAATATCCAGACAAAAGGCTATCAGACAAGAACTTTTGTCAACATGAACATAAAAACATAAATGTGCTTGTGGATTGGAATGTAAACAGTCAACAAGGATCAAGGAGTTGGTTAAAGGACAAAACATTACAAAGATTAATTATAGTTATGGTAGATTGTTTTGAATTGGCAGCCTGTTTCGTGTAGAGCGCCACCTTTTGCCTCTGATCCCACATGAGCCTCACACACTATCTCTGGATCACAGAACTGGAGTGGAAGCAGCACCCACAACATTAAGGGATTACCTGAGAGAGAAAAGAAATTAAGGGATATAGGTTTAAGCAGGGATATAAACCATGTGATTTGATAAAATCCTAACCATAGACATAACAAATTATCAAACTAGTTCAATGAAGTTCTTTTATATCATAGTTATAGAGTTTTTTTTAAACTCTAAATATTTGTTGATAAATCAAAACAATTATCAACTGCTGTGGACAGAAATACAGGTGCATGCTGCTTAATGTTTGATCGAGCAATGTCCGACCATATATATAATCCATTGTCCATGGTCCAATAGGGTTACAATGGAGTTCAGTCAGAAATCCCAATTGAAGAACCTGAGAACAGGACATAGCAGACGTAATCAGAACTGAAGAAAAGGCAGAGTAAGGAAACTGCAGAAGGAGAAGGAAAACAGGTGTAGAAGAGGTTCTCTGTAAGGGGTTAGCCAAATTCTTTAGACCTTAACAGTTGCTGAAGAGATGGACTGAATGCTTTTCACTGATAGAGAGGTGCTCATTCAGTGTTTGCTGCATTTAAAGACATTTATGAAGAAAGGAAAAAGCAAACGAGGCAAACATCACTGGCCATATTCCTGAAGAAGCCAACATCTGTCAAGAAGAGCCTCATCCGGGTCCTTCAGGCATTACAGAGAGACAGTTCATCAATGGAGGTTATTGGACCTGAAACTCTTCCAGTGGAACACTATGTGGAAGTTGAGAAGAGTGATGTGAATGACCCTGATCCTGTTTGTTAAATTGTGTGTGATAAAAGCTAAGAAAGTGTTTACTTAAAGGTTTTAAAAGTTTTTAAAAATTGAACAGTTTAATTTATTGTAAGTTCAGTATCTCATATAGCTTTGTTAAGTATATAATATGGTGTTCGCACAACGTCCACATCGCATAATGCCAATTTCACAGAACATATCGTGGCTGTTAAGTGGTGCCTACCTGAAGTTCATAAATTTTGTGATATAAATGCTGAGAAAGCCAAAATTATTTTATAGGGATAACATAGTTTACATATTGTAGAAAGTAAATAAATGTTCGGTGAAAGCTGATTTTAAGAAGGTGTTCATTAGTAAAATTCACAAAAGACAACTGCATCCAGTAAATGTTCATGTCCAGTAAAAGAGTTATGTCTTCAGCTTCTTACATTCAATGCTGTTTAAAATTGATTGAAATTCCACCCAACAGATCCATCGATTGAATTTCCCTGAGGAACTTCCTGGTTCCCATCATAACTTTGGCAGTAAACCTTGTAAAACAATGTAAACAATTTGATTAATGATGTATGATGGTAAGAAATAACAATGAATGCTGAATGAAGGCTGTGAGCCTAGATGCATATCTAGTTGGCAGTAAAAGCTTTGCACCAAACATCCACCAAGCAAAGGCCCTCTACCAAATTGTTCACTTTTATGGTTTTTAGATTGCAGGCATGTAACTGCAAAATCAAGGAATTTTGCCGCTACACGGGCAGTCTGAAAAAGGAATGTGCAGGAGTGTTGAGTCAATTCCTGCACTGTGATTTATCCTGCAGGACCCCTTCAACACGGAGGAGGCCTGCAATGTAAATCATACCGGAAAAAATTGTTGACAATCATCCACTCTACTGCACATCCAACCACCAGGTCTTGCAGTCTAAAAAGGCACCCAGTGTGAACGACCACATGGGCAGTAATTACATTTTTTTTCTGCGATTTTCCCAGCATTGCAGTCTAAAAACCATAATTGACAAAACTGCTCCCTAATAAAGAAGATCCACAGTGAGACCCTAGAAATCACAGAGTACTTTCCCTGGCTTGGAAGGACTTCTCAAAAATGGCAGACTTTGGCAGTGAAAGTCACCATTGCCCCCAGTTTGCCAGTACAATCTACAACCAGTTGTTGAAAAGATTGATGATATATCCTAATACTAAAACTAGCACAAAACTCCATCTTCCCCTCTACTTCTGAGGGATTAACTACAGCAAGTATCTTAGACCTTGCTTTTGACCACGTTTTACCCTTCACTCACCCTGAAGATGAATTCTGGAAGGTGAGCACATGGATCTCCAATCAGCTTTTTCCTTAATCCTGCTCCTCTTGACTTTGCATCTACTTAGGCTCTGTCCCTCAGTCTTCTTGCTCATCCTCTGGCAAGGCTGCTGTCTTCAATTTACTACATAGTACAACTCCCAACAATGTGGGTTAGCATGGATTCTCTGCATCCATTTGCCATGTACTGGGGACACCCCTGAACTGATGCATGTGACAGTCTTATATTGAGGAGGCCAAGGACATTCACTATTATCCTTCCACATGCATAGCTCTCATTATATCTGCAATGTATTTCTGTGTTTGTAGGGTGTGGATGGGGTGAGAAGCTAAGAAATAGAGGATAGTCCTTGGCTCCAGGCTCAAAGCCTCCATTCAGTGCTGATTATTTCTTGAAACATGGCATTCTTCGTAAGGAATTTCTTCTCATGATGCACAAATAAAAAGCTGCAGACTAAAGGAGAGAGAACAGTCCCTGATCATATAATAATGCAAAAGCACCAGGTAATAGACCAAGAGTAGGCAATTTGGCTTCTGAATGCAACCCCACCATTAAATATGTTCATTGCTAATCTTTTCCAGGCCTGCTAATTTCATACAGCCCTCAATTACCCAATATTAAAGATATATATATATATATATATATATATATATATATATAGGCATACAGCACTGTTACAGGCCATTTCTGTCCCAATTCACTTACACCCCATTATGTTTTTGAAGGGTGGGAGGAAACCAGAGCCCCTAGAGAAAACCCATACAGAAAAGGACAGAACATACAAATTCCTTACAGACAGCGTGGGATTTAAACCCATGTCTGGTCACGATCGCTAGCACTGTAAAGGCATTGTGCTAACTGCTATGCCAACCATGCCAACCAAGTATATATTCTTGTTTTAATATCTTTCATGATCTAGCTTCCACAGCTCTTTGCAATAGAGAATTTTGTGATATGAGGGCTTTCTTGAAGAATGAAACACTTAAAATTATATAAAATATTGCGGGATTTCGCTGCTTCAGGTGTGATAGAATTGGATGTGTAGGGGGTGGGTGGTGTGGTGTTGCTCGTGAAGGAAAATATTACAGTGGTGCTGATGAGACAGATTAGAGAGCTTGTCAAGGGAGGCAATATGGGTGGAATTAAAAAATAGAAAAGTTAAGGTTATAATTATAGGGTGTATGATAGACCACCTAGTGGGGAGCGAGAAATAGAGGAGCAAATGTGTAAGGATATAGCTGAGATTTATAATAAGCACAGGGTTGTTTAAGTAAGTAGAGGATTTTAATTTTCCTAATATAGATTGGGTGATTCATTCCATGAAGGGGTTGGATGGATTAGAATTTGTAAAATGTGTGCAGGATAGGTTTTTGCAGCAATATGTTGAGGTACCCACTAGAGAAGGGACAGCATTGGACCTACTGTTGGGGAATGAGATGATAGAGGTGTGTGTTGGAGAGCACTTCGGATCCAGTGATTATGGTACCATTAGTTTAATTATAATTATGGAAAGGGATAGGTCTGGTCCAACGATTAAGGTTTTTGAGTGGGGGAAAGCCAAATTTGTTTATGGGAAAGAGGAAGAGGAGAATTGGAGGACATTTAAAGGTGAGATTTTGAGGGTGCAGAATCTTTATGTTCCTGTTAGAATAAAAGGAAGGGCCAAAGGTTCAAGAGAGCCGTGCTTTTCAAGGGAGATTAGAAAGTTGGTTCAAGATAAAAGGGGGGCCTATATTGAATACAGGAAGCAAGGTATGGATTAGATGCTTGGAAAATACATGGATTGTCAGAAGAAGCTTAAGAACAAATTATGATAGCAAAAAGAAGGTTTGAGGTGGCTATAGGAAACAGAGTGAAAGTAAATCCGAAGGGTTTTTACAAATATGTAAAAAACAAAAGAGAGCGAGGGTTAAAATTGGTCCATTAGAGAATCAAAGCGGACAAATGTGTGCAGAGCCGAATGAGATGGGGGAGATATTAAATGAGTTCTTCTCTTCTCAGGAAAAAGATATGGAATTGTGTAGGATAAGTGAGGCAAAAGGGGTAATTACGGAAAACATAGGGATTAGGAAAGAGGAGGTGTTGGAACTTTTGAGGCATAAATCTCCGGGTCCTGACGGGATTTTCCCCAGGACCTTGAGGGAAGTCAGGGAGGAAATAGCGGTGGTTCTGACAGTGATTTTTCAACAGTCACTAGAGGGGGTCATGGTGCTGCAGATTTGGCGTGTCAAAAACATGGTTAATCAGTTTAAAAAGGGTTCCAGGTGTAAGCCCAGTAATTATCGCCCAGTAAGTTTGACGTCAGTGGTTGGTAAACTAATGAAAAGTATTCTTAGAGATAATATGTATAAGTATCTAGAGGGGCAGGGACTGATCAGGGACACCCAACATGAGTTTGTGAGGGGAAGATCATGTTTGACAAATCTTATTGACACCTGTTGTGTATAAATCAGTTTTCTCTATCCCAAATTCAAGGCTGAATCATTTCTCCACAACCATACTTCTAGCATGTGTTCATGTTACAATTCCTATTTCAATATGGTGACATACATGGTAAATATTGTACATGGTAAAATGATGTGCAAGGTGCAGAGAACTGCACCAAAGTTGGTGCTCACAGAATCCAAATTTACAGAACTTAATTTGTAGCCAATAGATTTGCAAGGGGTTTTAGACATTATAAATCAAAAGTTGACACAGAGTATAATGTGATCAAATGAGAAAACTGGACACAGTGAAGTATCATATTCAGCTTCCATTAATATTTTATATACTGTTTCAAATTAAGACAAAATGTATTAATGTTTCACAAAAGGTAAACTTTGTTTTATAGAACCAAGCTAGAAGTTTAAGCAGTAAAACTAAAAATAAAATAAACAATCCATGAGAATGTCTCTTAAAATAACCTGTCTTCAACAGAAGACTGTCTTTGAAGCAATCAGGACCCCAGGAAAATACAGATAAATGTATATTGAAGACTTGATTATTATATTCAGAGTCAACGATATATTCCATGACTCCACAGAACACGTATTGAATAATGAATGGCCTGCTCCAAGGATAGAAAGCACCAAAAAGAACAAGGACAAGAGATTTCTGTTGAAATAGAGAATCCTGCTGGGGAGAATAATGGAGATATTGTCTTTTCCATGAGCTGATTAATCTCCTCAGAAACACAGAGATCTGCTTAGAACTAATAGTTAACAGATAGAATGTCAATAGAGTTAATAATACTGCCAAGTAAAAATAACTACTGGATAGATGAATTCAGTATTGATGAATTAATTCAAAGCACCCTTCTGCTTTACACTGGATAATAGATAACTCAACCTGTGCTCATTAGTGAAATGGTTATACATGTCCATAATAATGTATATTGAAATGTCCTGCTTTGACCTAATAGAAAGTGCATGGATTAAACATAGAAGGTGATCAGGCCTTTCTTCTTCTTACAAATGAATGATTGATTGAATATATTTCTTCCTGCTTGAGCCAAGAATGCATGTTTAAGTGATTCTTCAGCTCCAAATATGAGGTTCTACATTCTTAAGATTTTCAGTATTTACTTAATTTTAATTACGCCAAAGATCTCACCTTGCACTTAGAGGACTGTCATGCAAGAAAGAGATTTGATTCTAGGAATACTTTGATTTATCTGAGTAGTTTAATGTTTTGCAGAAGTGTTTGTTACACACAATAGCTAAATCATAGCCTTTGCTATTCAAATTCTCCCAGCATCACACAAACAATAATAGATTTTGAACATCAGAAACTAGTGCAACTAATCTACAACCCCAGAAAACTTTAATGCCATTCATTTCACCAAGTGGTTTGTGAGATCAAGATGGGTTATTGTCCAATCAATTTTTCTTTGAAGTTATATAGAACATTTCAAAGGGGTGGATGAGGTGATTTATATCATTATAAATATGAAAACCATAAACTACCATTCTTTCTTTCACATTCCTTTTCATATATGTCTATCAACATTTCAATGAAAAGATTTACTATCTTAGATTAAACTGAAAAATCCATTTTCTCAGTTTGTCACTATTCAAAATGTTATTATGGTGAAGTATTTCAAAAGTATTCACAAAATAAAACTGTACCTTAAGATTCAAACAGAAGAGCAGAAAAGGATTTGAACACTCATAAATTCAGTTCTAGACATGGAATTGTGTTATACCATTAAGGCAATTCAAACCCAGATTGAAACAGTATAATTGAAGATCTTAGATTGAAACACGAACATCTGCAGATGTAGTGATGAAGTAAAAACACAATGCACGGAAACTCAGCAGGTAAAACAGCATAGTTTATATAGCAAAGAAAATGATGCATAACCAACGTTTCGGGCTTGAGCCTTTCATCAAGGTATGCACACAATGTAGCCAGGTGCCCATACAAAATGGTGGCAAATGGTGTGAAGGGGGAAGAGCAGGCCCACAGGCAAGTGGTAATAGATGGATAAGGAAGGGAGGGACAAGAGATAACAGGGAAAGAAGAGGATAGCTTTGTGAATGGAGAGGGAGAGGGGTGGAGAGCTGGAGGAAAGGAGACAGACAGATAGGGAAGAGAGGAAGAATGAGGCATGATCTAGAGGAAATCAGAGAAGTTTATGTTTCTTTCATTCGATTGGAGAATGCCCAGATAGAATATTAGGTGTTTCTCCTCGAATTTATGGTTGAACTGGTTTGGCAGTACCTTAGGCCATGGATAGGCACGTCAGCATGGAAGTGGGCTACAGAATTAATATGGCTGGCTACTAACAATTCAGCAAAGGTCTCTGATGCTGAAGAACACACAGGCCGCGGGCCTTTGGTAACTCAAGGTGTGGACTTGCTGGCAATTGTGGTCAAGGGATTCACACCAGATGGTGGGCTGCTGTAGACTGGCTCGAGAGCAGCTATAGGGGAAACAGGTATCAGAACCAAGATGTGAAAGAGTGCAAAGCCTGCTGATGGCTTCCTGATTGTGTCAGAGTTTTGCATCCAGAGTTCGGGTTGTCAATAATTTGGACTGAAAGCTGTGTGGTTCCTGATGTCGGGGCAGTGAATGTGAATCCATGGACACTCAGGGAGGATTAACTTTTGCTTCTCTTTCTCTGACTGTAAAAGGCTCAGGCAATTCATGCTGATGGCGAATCTTTGTTTGCCTTAAGGTACACTAAAATAAAGTTTCTGTAATATTATTACATAACAATAAAAGAATCTTGAAAGTTTGTGTAATATTATTACATAACAATAAAACAATCTTGAATGTTGCTTGTGTGCCTGTGCCCCTCCTCCTGCCCTCACCATTTTATTCACGCATCTGCCTCTATTTTGCTCATATCTTGAGAAACGGCTAAGGCCCAAAACGTTGGTTATGTATCAAGTACACTGTTTGACCTGCTGAATTTCTCCATCATTGTGCTTTTAATTGAAGATCTTATGTACATCATAAGCAATTGAACTATTGGAACTATGAACAAACATTGAACCTGAATCCATATAAAGTAATGTTATTTATCTTATTTTCATGGTAGATGACGGGTGAAAAATTGATCACTGCAATGACAAGAATAAAGCGATATTATATTTTGCCTTTGAATCTGCCATGCTCTGGACTTAGTGAGCATGTTCATTGCTTCCATGGGAGCCAGTACCTAATTATTCTTCCTGTCTGTGTCTCATTTCTCAGATATGTTTGACTCTATTGGACTTTCAAAAGATTTGCACACTGTCCCGTCAGAAGCTGGATCAGCGTTGATGTTTTAGACTCAGCATTTTAAATATGTGAGGACTTCTTTCATAATACTGAACGTTTAAGCACCAGGAATATGAGCCATGGAACAGTCAGCTTTAATTCCCAAAGCATTTCTAATTTCAGCTATGGTACCCTTAACATGTGGATCATGACTGCATATTTCACAGAGCGAACCCCCCTTTCCTGACCAATTCTCAGCCTTTCTCTCCTGCCATTCTATTTTATGGCCTCTTGGCTGGTAGCCTATGCTCCTCCCCTGCCTTTATTATTCAGGAACTTTCTTGCTCATACCATGAAGGGCTCTGGCTCAGAACATTGGTTATACTTTTATATCTTTGGCCTCTGTGGACACTGCAGGACCTGCTGAGTTTCTCCATCATTTTTGTGTATTTATTACAATCACAGCAACTGCAGACTTTCTTCTTTCAACCTAGAAGCAGTTTGTTTATCGTTTTTTTTGTTAAACACCTCTGATGTTAAAAAAGAGCACTTTCTTTGTAAGAACCAAGGCTACTGCAGCAAATCCAAAGAGAAAAATTAAATAATGAGGATTATAACAATAACTTTTTTATTCCTTTGTGTCTTTTAGGAAACGTGAATTTCAACAAACCCACTACATTGTCAAGAAGATTAGACACATAAATAACAGCAAACCAGATAAGTGGAAACACACACACACACACACACTTACACACACACACACACACACACACACACGCACACACACACACACACACACATCTGTATGTCTGTGTGTGAATATTTCAGTGATTCACAAATATTTTTTTTAAATGACCTCAATTTGCGAACAAATTCTTCACCTTTCTGAACATTTAATTGTTAGCCAAAAGACACAAATACTAAAGCAGAAGCAAATACATCAGTAAGATGTAAATTCACTATTAAAGGAAAATGTTAAGTATCAGAAGCAGTAAAATAGAGAAAGAGACAATGAGATAATGAGATAAAGAGACTGATGCTCTGCACAATCGGGTGAGTTACTTTGATTTTTGGCTCACCAAGGCTAGTGCTGGCAAGTGTAATTTTCCCACTGTGATGTATAGCTGCCAGACCACTAGGGAGATGAGGAAGACATAAAGACATTACTTCAGCAAGGAGATCTGATGGATGCTCAGGTACAATGGAGTGAGGAAAAAAATGAATGAATGGGCACATAGCCTGTAGGAAAAAAAGGGAAAAGCTACAGCTTTCTCTCCTATCTAGATACTGATTTGTGAAGCAGAATGTGGGGATATTGATTGATTTGCTTGAGTTGCTTCATCTGAACATATATAACAAAAAGAAACCTTATAGCACGCAGAAAAGTTATACTTAATAAACTTACCACTGTTTTAGATGATGAGATAGTTTGTTTACTACAAAATGAAGGATTTTTTGATAAATATGCACAAATTAGATATAATTGGTTTATATTATTGCTTATGAGCTATGTCCCTAATTTCAACTCCCTTTACTGATTAAAATAAGACAACTTTTTTTGTTCCCATGGCCTAATGTAACTTTAAATTTTTCAGCAGATAAGACATTGACATGAATGTAACAAGGCACATGACATCCAAATAAGTGAGGGAGCAGTGAAGGCAGGCCTTCACACTCAATAGGTTGGGAGCTAGAATGTAAGCCAAAAACAAGCTGAGCAAGTCATACTTTAAATCCTATTTTAGGTTTCCTGGTGTCCCTGGATAGCCAAGAATACTCCTCTTACCTCACAAGGAAGCTTGGGACGTGGCCCACTTGAATACCTTGCATCCTCTCTTACTACTTACAGTACAGCATGAAAATATAAACAAATCCTGCTTTTGCTCCCACAGAGCTGATGGTAGATTTGCAAAGGTTCAGGTAAGAATCAGAGATTTTAAACTCCGATAGCCTTTAACATCTAGTTGTTTGTTGCACACTTTTCTAACACACTCATCCACTTACTAGAGTCTTCCTTTACATAGTCAGGTCAGGATAAATTTGCCATTGTTTTAAAAATAAATTGATTCACAGCAACACATTAACAAAATTTATCCAGCCAATTAATTTTTCAAATAACACATCACTGCATCATATGTATTACTGGCTTACAGCATTTCTTATTTAGTTGCTAAGGGAGCATCAACCCTTCCTACAATGGAACAATGTAGACAATGGAGAATAAAACTTCCAATGAAGTGTGCTTGAATAGAAAATGGAAATTTATATTATTATGGCATTTTACCATCATGTTGTTGTTATGCTGTACATTATATGTAGATTTCTATCTTTTAAAAAAAATCTATGTGTATTTGCTCTTTAAGATGATGCATATTTCTAAGCTGTCCCATTACCTCAGGTGTGACATTGAGGAAAGCAGCCAATGTTTACAACAAGCTGAGCAGTGAGATCACATAATAAATCAAATCCAAGGCCAAAACCACTACAGTTTACAAGGAAAAAAGGCCTGAAATGCATCTTATCTGTGTTAACACAAAATTAACTTCATTTTTGATCCAGCATTTTGGATTACTTCCTGCTGGGATCCTACAGCTGTCAAGAAGACAAATGCTTATACCTAATGTAATTAATCCAAATCTATTGGTCTACCGATATTAAAAATATACATTTAAAATCAAGTAAATCAATAAACCTGAGTTACATTCACACTGCATTGAAGAATGGTGTATGTTGAAGTTTCCCATTTGTTCTCTGGATTATCTCCACTTCTGTTGGAAGAGATGTGGAGGATTACAGTGAGGGAGAAAAGTGTGAGGGTAAAGACGATGCATTGCTGAACAGCAGTCTGTGTTGAGATTAAATAGGTTGTGTGAGCACTGCTGTGAGAAGAATTCAGACACAAAGTTCACAGACTGTACAACAGGCTTTAATCAGCTTAAACTTATCCACACAAATCACTGCATCATCTCTGAACCTTCCTGGCTCCATGTGCCTGGCTGACTACCAAACGGGGCCAGCTTGAGTTTTTAACTTGAGCCAGTGACTGACAGTGGGCAGATGGAGCCAACCGCCTAGGTTGCATACCTGAGGATATAGTGCTCTACCCTGTAGTAAGCTGGTAGGTGAGCAGACAGTGTAGTGGTTGTATAACCACATTCACCCCTTTCTTAAAATGAGTCCTGGGTGTGGAGTGTGTGGTGGGGATATGGTTCTCAGTACCGAGTACTCTGAAAGCATGTTTACAAGTTCAGGTGGTCCAGCGGTTCTCTTTGCCTCTGGGACTGTTGCAGGGTAAGCTCCTGGTCAATGGTCAGTGGGGGCAGGACTGCCTGAGGGTCGGCTGGTCGAGGTGGCCAGCAGCACAGGTGGGATGGTCCAAGGCAGAATGGAGTCGGTATATGCTCTCCAGGATGGATATTGCTGGTTCAAACTCCGTGCAGTCTCGGATTGCCTGAAGTGCGTACGGGCCCAGCTTAGTGCATAGATTTGCATAAAGTTTGCAATGAACGCATGACTGCACCAAACATTTGCCTTATGCTACAAAGTTATCGTATTGCTATCCTGTAGCCACTCATCATCTTTTTTAGTTCAAGAAAAGTAAATCATTGTTTAGGGAGAAGACATAGTTCTGAGGCACAGTTCATTTGGATAAACACAAAATTTTAAAAAAAAATGTCTGGCATGTTAAGCAACCATAATGTCAATCTACAAGAATTATCCAAAATGGTATCTGTTAACATCAAGATTTCACAAACCTACAATCTGATGATAATTTGTTTGTAATTGACAAATAAGGAGTTCACTGTTGAACGTTATCAATTTTCATTTGCAAAATCTTCCTTTCCAAAGTTTTATTGTGTCTTTGCATAGTTTGTGTTCTAAAAACTGGAAGAATCAAAAAAGACTTCAAGTCAACAGTGATGCCTTCCATAAGTGAACAACCAACTTAAGTTTTGCACATGGCAACCTCACATGGGGGGGGGGGGGTGGAGTAGAGGGGATGGCAGAGATAATGATTAAAGTGGATAGATTAATGCAACAAAGTGACACAAGTACTTTCAAAAATTAAAAAAATAATATTTTATTTAACAAGGGGCAGCACAGTCAGTGTAGTGGTTAGTGCAACACTGTTAGCACTGGCGACTCGAGTTCGAAACCGGTGCCATCTGTAAGTAAGGACTTCGTACATTCTCTCTGTCTGTGTGGGTTTCCTCCGGGTGTTTGGTTTCCTTCAAAACAGGTGAATTGGGTGGCATGGGCCCAATGGCCTGAAGGGCCTGTTATGTGCTGCAAGTCTAAATTTAAAATAGGACAGAGGCAGATCTATATTATGTTACAGTTATGCTTGATTGGTATGTTTCCCTTTTAAAACACTGTGCTTATTTCAAATGTAAGATTTGATACATGCCGGGTATATTTGATGTGGCAATAGGAAAGCAGCCATTCTTTACATCATGAGTCTGTATAATAAATCACAGGTACAAAGGTTAATCTGTCTCAGTTTATATTCATCATCAACATTGTTGCTCAATAATGCTTAAGATGTAAGTGGAACCTTTGACACCACAAAGCCTACAAAACCTACACAAATACAGTCAGCAGCAATAGCAGATGGTGAACGAACTAAATGTAAAGGCTTAGCACTTCCCAGAGACCAGTGTCAGAAGTGGACATGATGGGATAATTCAGAAAGTGACTTGCAGCTGATTGTTAATTGCATATCTTCATTATTTTTTTAAAGAGGAAAGAAACATTGACAAAAGCAGTGGTTCACATTTGTATATCTAACGTAGATAAAGGTAGGACAGGGGCCTTTCACTATGAATTTATGGAGCTAGATAGCAGTTTGAAAAGCAAAATTCTCAATTTTATCTCTGATTTACGTCATGGTCTAGATGCTCACAAGTATAGGATGAGGAGGATAGGACAGATTAACATGTTGTGGTAGAGATGGTATAAGAGAGAGTGATAAATTAAACAAGCCAGAAAGGTTGCAACCAGAAATTGTTTAACTTACTAGTGCGCATATTGGCCATGCTGTTGGAGAAAGTTTAAACAAATTTGACAGTGTAATGTGTCCAAGAGTAGGACAATAAAGAGTGAAGAAGAGCCATGTATAAAAGGAAAATTAAATCAGCCCAGTAGGCAGAATTTAGATAGGTTTGATAAGGTACATGAGAAGAATGCAAGGCATGATTGCATCTAGTTTAATGCAAATAGTCTGACCAGTCAGGCAGAAGTACATATCAGAGTACGATGTTCTTGCTCACACTGTGATGTAATTGAAGGGTAACAACATACCAGAGTGTGGAAACTTGAGGGGTGGAGAATGGAGAATGGAAACTACAATATAATTCAAAGTTACATTAGTGCAGCAAAGAGGTAGCTTCTAAAAATGAGGCCACATATCTGATGATAAAATGGGGGCAATCATTTTGTTGGGTTATACTGCAGAACACTTAACAGTCAGCAGGAGAAGTAGGAACAGATATATGGGCAAAATAAAAAAAAGTAGTGCATACAGTGAAGTGCATCATTTTAATGATCACTAATGGAAGCCTTTGTGTTTGTCTAGGGAGCAGACTTCAGAGAAGAGGGAAGCTAATCACAAGTTGGCATAGACCTCAG